>NW_026606634.1:1185000-1785000 GCF_029890125.1 Rhinichthys klamathensis goyatoka
GGTTAAGGCTGTCGACCGCCTCGGCCTCAAGTGGTCACCGCCCAAGGAGCCTGCGCTTAATCGCCTAGACGGCTGTTTTCTACAGCGCCGCCATCAGCCACCAGCATCAAGGCCTGCTCCCTTCCTGCCGGAGCTCCACACCGAGCTCTCAAAGTCTGCCCTCCCGTCGAAAGCCTGCAGGACTACGTCAACACTCGTCGGCCACGCCTTCTCCGCCGCCGGACAAGCTGCTTCCGCCCTGAATTCAATGGCCATTCTCCAGATCCTACAAGCCGACCTCCTCCGCGAATGGGACGTGAAGGGCTCGGATCCAGCTGCGGTTGTTGACCTGAGGAGCGCGACGGACCTTTCCCTTCGCGCCACTAAGACTGCAGCACAGGCCATCGGCAGATGCATGGCTGCGCTCACGTCACAGAGAGGCACCTCTGGTTGACGCTCGCAGACATGAGGGAATCTGAGCGTGCCACGTTTCTCAACGCGCCGCTCTCCCCTACCGGTCTCTTTGGCCCAGCGGTCAACGGCATCGTGGATCGCTTCTCCGAAGTGCAGAAGACCTCGCAGGCCATGAATTTGTTTCTGCCACGACGCTCGAGCTCAGCTACTGTCCGCTCACGTGACAAGCCGCCTGCTCGAAGTTCAACTCAGCGTCCAGCCAAGCCTGCCGCTTCGCAGCGACGACAGGGTGGCCGCCCTAGGTCGCGCTCGGATAGCCGCCACAGGCCGCCTCGCCCGCGGGGACCTCGGCCTAGGATTGTGTTGAAGCCCGAGCAAGCGAAGCCCTCCTAACATCAAGGGAGAAAAGACGGTTAAGTCCCGCTGCGGCCGGACCACCATCAAAACGCCACGCCTTGTCAGTCCTCTCACAGAAGGCTACTGCAAGAGAGTATTTAGCAGCCAACGAGCCGGTTACATCACCCTCTCGCCTGCACACAACCGCCGTTTTTACGAGGTTACGTTAGGTAACCGAGTACGTTTTGGGTGACTGAAACCGCAAACTTTTCAAAACCGATTTCAAAGTGCAAGTTTTTGATAACGGTCTCCGTGTAAACAACAAAAACGCGAATCTCTGAAGACTGACGTCATGCACATGCGTAGTACATGTTTAGTCTATAGTGTTTCATCGCCATCTAATGGCCCGGCAGCAGAATACAGCGTTTTTAGTCGTTTATGTGGATCCTTCTGAATGAGGATCGTTTTGATAATGGTGTCGTCTGTACGAGGAAAACTCACAGGAAAAACTTCTCCGTTTTAAGCATATTGTTGTCGTGTAAACGTACCCTTAGACTCTTTTTGGCCAACACTCTTTTAGTCGACTGCTTGGTTCCTCATTTCTGCATTCTTACAAATAAAGGTTCTTTTTCTACGAGTCCATGAAGAACCTTTAAAATCCACGAAACCTTTCCATCACACAAAAAGTCCTTTATAGTAGAAAAAGGTTCTTTAGATTATTAAAAGGTCCTTCACACTAAGAAAAAAAGGTTATTTTACGATCTGTTCACTGATAGATTCCAAAATAGTTCTTCAGTTGCATCACTGTGAAATCCCCTTATGGAACCTTTATTTTTAAGAGTGTACTGTTTCTGTTACCAATGATGTGTAAACATGTATCATCTCATCAACCTGTTCCCCTCTTTATATGAAACATAAGGGTCACTATGGCATTGACAGCAGTTTGCAGAAACACGAGGTCATTCATGTCCAATGAGAGTTTGACACAGCAACATGAGGAGCTGAGACAGTCTGCGATATCACAAAGTTAACTTCATTCAACTTCAATACACTCAATACATGAACTACCAATGGGAGCGCAGACATTGAAGATCACATGATCACCCAGTCATACAGATGGACAACACAGCCAAGCATCAAGACCTACTAGTGACATAACGCAATCATTTTCTGGTAGGGTTGGAAGTCGAAAATAAATTCCAGTTCTGGATTTCAAATACAATTTTACTATTTTTGGGGTACAAATTAATATCACTATGGTAGAATTGAGCCAAAACAGGAAGATGCCAACATGGGCAGGCGGCAAGAGTCCACCTCTCCTCATCAAAAACCAAATAATAAGCTAAAATAAACCAGACAATTACTACTCTTCTTTCTAACTTCTGCACTACTATTCCTGAAACTTGGCACTGCAGTATGCAAATATTGTTGGCATGAGAATTGCATCTGTAAACCACTTTGGATAAAAGTGTCTGCTCAATGACCAATTGTAAGTGTGTGTGTGTGTGTGTGTGTGTGTGTGTGTGTGTGTGTGTGTGTGTGTGTGTGTGTGTGTGTGTGTGTGTGTGTGTGTGTGTGTGTGTGTAAATAGATAATCCCTCCTTAGCTAAAATCCGAATTGTGCTTTGGATTTAAAGTATGTGAATATACCAAACTTTTTGGTAACATTTTAAAAATGTAATATAAAAATATCTGGGGAAAATAAGTGTCTGTTAGTTAACGAATTGTCTTTGATCAACACTCTCATGTAAATATGAACGCATTATGGTTGCATTTGTAGGCTGCCATCCTGAAAACTGTAAAGATATTACGGTTATATCAAAATTGGTCTGTTTTTTGAGCATCCTGACCAGCCCAATACAGCAAAACTGGCTCATGGCGCGAATTTTAGGAGGTTCTGTTTGTTGAAGACATTGGCAGTGTCGGAAACTTGTGTGAAAAGTATTTCTTTTTGCATTGTGTGATGCTATAGAGGCACAGAAATTGCACACGCCAAGATCTACTAAACAATTTCTTGAGCCGAATGAGGTTTAAATGTGTTTTCTTTTTAAACAGTGATGCACTCTTTAAATGCAAACCAAAAGCCACACAACACATAGCCAATTTTACAGACTGTTAATTGCTCTGAAGTCCTCATAGAATCACCTTAATTTATGACTTTGTGTAGGAACATCCAATTAGCTGTAAAAATGGCGTTTTGGATTCGGCCAGCCACGTCTAGTGCATAATAAAAGAGTGAGGAGAACATTTTAATGTCTTTCCTTGCCAACAAAATACGCAATTGCCTTAGACACATAAACTGCATGTGTTAATTTAACTTCTGTGGAATATTTTCAAAGAAATGACATTATAACACACTACATGTAATACCCTGGCACAGAATGGGTGAATTCATCAAAGTAAATTTCATCTCAGTAAATGAACACATGAAAAAATGTACTGTATTTATGAACTGCTCTCTTTGGATTTGAGCAGTGCTTCTTGGGTGCAACACTTCAAAATGATATGATTCGTTCACATTAAAGGTCTTTATGTCACTTTGAACGTGGGTTTTACAAAGGTCCACCTCAGCTGGTCACATGTGTGACACACACTGACATTGCTCCAGGTTGGAGACGGCGTGTCTTTGATGTGTGCTAATGAATGGAGTTTGGCACCTCAACCAGAGCCCTACAGTTCCCCGAAGAAACCATGAACAGCCACTAAGGCAAAACATGTCTGGAAAAACATAGACTAAGGGGGAATAATTACGTTGCTGAAATATGAGCCATAAATCAAGGTGCCTTGAGGGAGGTTGTGAACTTCAAACCAAAGGATGTGGTGCATTAAAACACAGACATATTAACACACATATGCAAGACTAGGATTTTCACATGGGCTCACCAAATACAGATGGCCATTATTGTACACAAGCGTGCATGTGTCAAAACTAAGACTCTAAGTCACATATTTCATAAAAGTGGAATTTTTAAATGCCAATGCATGCAGGTGTGAGACGGCTCATGAATGTTTTTATACTCTATTCACAGCATGTGTACTCTTTGAGGCTTTAAATTTTACACTCACCGCTTCAAACTCAAAGCAGAAACGTACAGATGCAGGTGATGGCTTAAATTTCCGTCCTCTATTAAATTGGAACACAAGACTTTCCTCCCTCTAAAATATTTTTATGCGTGTGGTTACTGTTGGTGCACAATAACTTCAATTTATTAACGTCATTATGTCGTTGGCTGCGTTGTAAAAAAGTGGTCAGAATATGCATAAATATTCTTAATGGCCTCAATATTGTATACAGTTAGTAGACACTAGTACAGAGCTCTTATTATATGTCCTGGTACAGAGAACGGGGTAAAACTAAAACATAGTAGTTCACCCAAAAATTCTGAGCACAAAATTCTGTCATCATTTACTATTTTATACCCACATTCTTTTCAATTCAATTTCAAGTCAATGAGTTCTAAATGAATAGGGCTGTTTTGGACCCCATTAACTTTCATTGTATTTTCAAAAAGCTTCAAAGTATCTCTTTTTGCCTTCATGCAAGATAGGAAGTCATCCATGATGGTGAGTAAATGATGACAGAAGGGAACGCTTGTGCACTTCAAAATGATGTGAATGCAAACGCTTCTACAGTTTTAACTGTCTTCTTACATTCATATCTGATAAATTAGTCAATTTAATTAATAAGTTGAACCTTCTGACCAATATAATCAGTCTTTCTATTTCCCCCCTCTTTTGTAAAGTCATCGAAACTTTTTTCTTTTGCTATTGGAGCGAATGGGAATGTATTTTCCATTCACCGGAAGTTTACCAAACTATGACGACTTCCACTTCTGAGAACCACGCAAATGTAAAAAAAGGGCCCACTGCGAAGCAGGAACTTAGTTAAGTGAGTTAAACCATCAACATGTTAATTAGTTAGCTATTTAACAACACACTCATTTGTAAATAACTATATTGTCCCCTTTGAGTACTTGGATGCACGATATATCGGCCACCATATCGGCATTGGCCGATATATGTTCATTTTTAATGTTATCGTTATCGGCCCAATAAGAAAATCTGGCCGATATTAAAGCCGATAAATAATGCATTATTTCCTTCAGCTGAGACGCTTCAGACGCGCACTGTTTGCCGTGATGGTTTTGAATTGCTTGAAATATGATCGGAATCACTTGGAAAAAAGGAAAATACAGTCAATGTCATATAGGCTACATTTAAATATAATGAGAATATTATAATTGTGTGCTTGGTACAGCGATTTTAATGGTGAGGCTTGTTTTTGTAATTAGACTCTCAAAAATTATTTAAAATTTGGATTTATAGGCAAATATATCGGTTATCGGCTTTCAATTATAACGAATTATCGGTTATCGGTATCGGCCAAGATGTTCATTTCCTAGTACTTACTTCACATCTGCATTTGAGTTCTTACATAAAAAAGTATGTCTGACACTGCTGCATCGACTGCCCAGCCAACAGTGAACGTTCGCAGAACTTTAGCTAACGTTAATAGAACGTTCATTCTGAGTTATCTGGTCTTTAATAATGTTCTAAAAACATCAGCACACAAATGGTATTCATACATCATTCATGGAACTTTTTTCTTAAACGTTTTAGTAGAACGTTCGTCTAACACAGGGGTCACCAAACTAAGGCCCGCGGGCCAACTCAGGCCCGCCACCCCCCTTTGACTGGCCCCCCAGCCCCTCTGCCCCCCACTACTTAACCCAACAACGCACGCGCAGGGAACAGCAAAATGTCTAGCGTTAAACGAAAAGTTGATAGAGAGTGCAGAGTTTTCAAAGAACAGTGGACCAACGATTATTTTTGTGTTCAGTGTAAGGACCAAGGATGTAGTGGAGGCTAAACGCACGTAAACGCCGTTTATGCACCTCCCAATATTCGGAAATAGCGTTTACTTTACCCACCTCCAAAGTTCGTTTATCCACCTCTAAATAGCTATAAATTAAGCTTAAGTCGTTTTAGTTTCATATTGTTAATTATTAGTTTCACAGGTTGTTAAACCTAAGACGAACTCTTTCATATTGCGCTGCATTACTGTGAGTGTTGTTGACTATTACTGACGGTAAGGTTGCGCTGCTGACGCTCGCGCAGCCTCTCGAGGAGAAATATACACAAATGAGCGCACACACACACTCAGTTTTTATATTTTTAACATATGTTAAGCAACCTCAATTATTTTTCCTGAACACCATCACGATTGAAAATGTGACATTGATTTCCTACAACAGTTCGATAAACACATAAAATTAAGTCACTTACATTTTAGATGCAATATTGGCTGTTTCTGCTCTGTTTCAGCAGCGAAACAGCAGAACCACGGCGCATCTCACAGGAACACTCAACCTGTTTTTATTACTGAATGATTCAGCATTTTGAACGAATCGATTGAGTCAAAGATTCAATGACCCATTCATAAACATCTGTCTCGATCTTGAATGAATCAGCCGTTTGAACAAATCGTTTGAATGAATGAATCAATGACTCACTCATTAAGACGGTCGCCTGCCGCCACCTACTGGCGGTTTGTGTTATGTTTCAAAGTAGATCATTCTTTCCAACATTTCTTATTTGTAAATTTAAATCAATTTCATAACATAATTTTATGCAATTGTAATTTTTCTGTGTAAATGATTTAATTTGATCAGCCCTATAGTGTCTTATTATTCGAAATAATTGAATTTATTGATCAAATTTAGGAATTTAAAAAGAAAGATGAAGCATACATTTAATAATATTGGGGGAGGGGATGCCCTTTAAAGGTGCAAATATTACAATATGCCGATTTAAATATCAAAGCTAATTGAACACTGATGAGAATATTGTTTCAGAATAAATTAACACACACACACAAAAAAAAAAAAAAAAAAATCCAGACGAGAAACTTTTTTACTCGGACAACAGATTTACTTGTCCGAAGGACAAGCGTATGAAAGGCTTAATGTGAGCCCTGCCTATAGCAATGTCATCAGGATACACATACACCGGTAGGCAGTGGCCCACCTTACTGGGTGACCACGTCGTGGTCCACCAGAATTTATAGTTTACCCACCTCTTTTTTTACCACTACACCTCTGGTAAGGACTATGCAGTTTGTATTATTTGTAAAGAAAGTGTGACGGTTTTCAAAGAATATAATCTGCATCGTCACCACGAAACCCGCCACAAAGAGTATGCTAGCTTGCGAGGGCAAGCAAGAGAAGACAGGCAGACTGGCTGCACAACAGAATGTATTCCTTCGCCAAACTCGGAATCAAGTGTTGATATAGTAGTGTGGATATAGTAGTGGGGATGGCTGTGCCAGGCTAGTAATCTCTACTACACAATGAGGCCTGCTGGTGGTCATTTTTGTCTGGGTCATACAATTCTATGTTATATAGCTGACCCGGCCCCGGCCCCCCCATCACAGTCAGGAACCATAATGTGGCCCCCAGAGAAAAAAGTTTGGTGACCCCTGGTCTAACAGTTTTTAAATGTTGCTACTCGTTTCGGAACTTTCAAAGAACATTCAAAAGTAACAATCCCATAACATGTGATGAATAATAAAATGGAAAGTTGCCTATGAAATACATTTGCAATGGCAACTTTGAATGGTAAGAGAACATTTAAAAAACAACGTTTTCATGTTCTTAGACTATTTCCGTTAGCTGGGTATTCTTATAATCAAATTTCTCACTTTAGATCAGAATTTTCTAGAGGCTTAATTTCAATTTTGGAAATTATTAAATCCAAACCCAGGGCTTTGAATGATCACTTTGCATTCATAAAGAGTTAAATTGTTGGTATTATCCAAGTGCTGACACAGATGACAACTGCTTTGAATAGGAACCAGACAATGGTGCCGTTATATTGAGCAGATTCTGTTGGTTGACCCGAGAAGTGGAAAGGTCACGGCTTTAGTCACCTTTTAGTGCCTGAGGCAACGAGTGTGGGTCAGAGGTCACGTCTAATTGAGATTGTGGCCAGGTACTCACACACACTCAACACATGGTGGGCTAAATTACATCTTTGTTTACTACCGTGTGGATTGTGTTTGAGTTAGATGTATTAAGCGCATGCTCTTTTCTTTAAAAGGTTTAACAGCTTTATAGAAAAAAAAACAGAACTGCTCAGATTTCCACTCATGAGAATTAGTGTTTATATTTATAGTTTATATTTAACTTATAAATATGTCATATAAACTAGTGCTGTCAAATCGATTAATCGTGATTAATCACATCTAAAACTTTGTATATATACATATACAGTAAACACACATACAGTACATTTACTGTATATATACATACTACAAACTTGTGTTATATGTGATTAATCGCGATTAATCGATTTGACAGCACTAATATAACCATAAAATATATATTTAAAAAAAAAAACTTAATTCTGCTTAAAATAAACGAGAATGTCTGGACAGTTTTTAACTCATAAGCATGTCATCTGTTATGTCTTAACCCGACATATTTCTCTAATAAGCCGGATGTAAACAGTTTTTAAAATTCCAAATGGTTCGAGTCACTTTCTTTGTTCTTTCTGGCATCTCCACCAACTGTTGTATGTTTCTTTTTATCTATTTCTCACCATCTTTCTCACAAATAATCAATCCAAATGCACTGCGGATGCGGCAGCCGTAACATATTAACACCGGCCGTACAGCCTGCCAGCGCATATGGAGAGCACTTCTACACAACTTCTGCATGAATTATGAATGTCCTCTCCATGAATTATGCCAGCTGCAGTGAGCTTCACTATTGTATTACCTGCTCAGTTTCCTATATCAGGTGCTACATGTACATGATGTGCTGTGTGGGGGGAAATGGCTCCAGAACTTAGACAAAAATCTTCATAATTTACTTCATAAATAAATATGTTTTTGTTTTATTATTCCAAAAAGATCAAATGCTTTCTTCTTCGGCTACGCTCTTAAAAAAGGGGGGGTTTCACAGTGATGCCATAAAAGTACCTTTATTTTATTCCCCAAAGAACCTTCCAGTGAACAGTTTGTATTTGTTTCTCAGTGTGAAGAACATTTTAATAATCTGAAGAACTCTTTTCCACTGTTAAGAAACTTTTGTGCATTGAAAAGTTTCCATGCATGTTAAAGGTTCTTCATGGAAGCATAAATGCCAATTAAGAAGCTTTATTTGTAAGAGGTTTGTGCTTATGGTAAGGTTAGGGTAATTATATGTGTGTTCACAGTATATGTTGATGGAGACAGTGAGAAGTCGAGAGACAGACAGCGTTCTCTGCCTGAAGGAACTATCATTCACAAAAAGCTGAGAACAATGAGACACCGAGGGAGGTGCAGTTAAAGTATTTAAATACAGTGCTTTCTCTCTCTCTCTCTCTCTCTGTCAATCACACACACAAACACTGCAATGCGTTTAAGTGAACTAGACTACACCAGCAACGCCAGCCTGACAGGTGAGACGAGCAGAGCTCAGGACATTGCGCCGACAGATTGACTGATGATCTATGAAACACACACACTTATGCGCTAATTAATGTGCTCATGTTCCTCACAAACACAATTTAAAAGAAATGTTCGGTTTACAAGCTATAGGTGTGTTTATATAAATCACTTACAGCGAACTGTCGAACATGATGCATTACTGATGGTGTTTATTTATGAATATGAAAAAATATTGTTTGGGAAATGTAGTCGTATAACCTTTGAGATAATGACGCGTGTAAGCCTGGATGAATTGTCTAATTGACCATAATGTAAACTACTGGTGGTTTTTTGTAACTATGGCATTTTGTGGACAATATGGTAAATTCTTGATGATATATTCCACTATTTTACTTGGATCTTTTCAGTGTGCATGAACCACAGCAACACATGGCATGCACATACCTGATTTCATATGTATGTAAATACAACTGTGGTGACCAAAGTTTTGTTAAGTAAAAGTTGGTTTTAAGCAGGTCTAAATATATACATATCTGGAGAGTCCCTGCACAACTTCTGAAAGTGTGTGTTAGCCAAATAAATGCTGACGAAAACCCATGAACCCCAGGACGTGACAAGAACGAGTCTGTGAGCCTGCTTCATGCTTTTGGAGATCATTAAATATGTGGCTGGTACATGATAAGACATTGCTTAGTCCGTACTCTTCAAAATAAAATGTATCCTAAAAGCACATTTTCTTCAGATTAGTGTTTTTTTTCTTTTTTCTGGGAACTTTAGAGCAATAGTACATGGATGATTTTCTAAAGAACTAAAGAATAAAAAGTGGAACGTACAGTACAAGGATCTCTAATGAGGCTGCAAAACCTGACTGCCATTGGATGATTGCCATCTTCATTTTCAAGAGCCTGGGGGAAAATATGAAAACTTGGGAGACTTACTGGAGATCACAATTATGTATCATTATATATTATTGTATAATACCGTAAGAGAGAGCACCCTGCTAACAAAAATATGTTCTGAGAACGTTCCCATTAAGTTATAAAAAACATTATTTCTGAATGTTCTCTGAATGTTCAAAAAATGATGTTTTTTCTTGGTTGTATGAATGTTAAAGGGAAGATTCCATTTTAGAATATTGCAAACATTAATGGGATTGTTACTTTTAAATGTTCTCGGAATGTTCTGAAACAAGTGTTTCAGGTAAAAACGTTCCATGAACGGTGTATGTGCTAAATTATTATAAAGACCAGGGGCCTCATTTATAAACGTAGCGTACGCACAAAAGAAGGCGTACGCCGCTCTCTACGCAATAATTGGTATTTATAAAAAGCAAACTTGACGGGAAAATGTGCGGTCCTTCACGCAAGCTCTGACCCAGGCGTACGCACAAAAACGGGTAAAATGAGAAATGGCGACACCGTCGGCAGATGGAAAAAATACATGAAAGTGTGTGTAAGTGTGTGAAAGTGTAGACCGTTGTGTAAAAGAAATGGCAATACTGCCTCTCATAAATAAAATGAAGACTTCACAAAGCAAGTCTTACAATTAACAGCCTACACGAACACCCGTTTGATCGATCTGCAGTGTAAAACAAACAAAATCAAACAAAGATTACATAACAACAGAAATGCAAATTAACACATATTTGCAAAAAGAAAAGTGAAATATGTTCTGCAATAATATTGGCTTGTTATGCAATTCATCCTCATAACACATCTGTAGCTTGTCAGATGCAATCAAATGGATGGTAATAAAATGTCATGATGCCATCACAATACGTAATGGAGCGCTAGACGCTTTTTTGCATCGACTTTGATGTCCGACTATTTATTTTTTCACGGTCCACGGTTGTGAGGCTGCAGCATTAACGGCGTCTGCAACCTTTTGCCACTCAAGTGCCTTTTTGGCATTACTATAGTAATGCCCACACTGCATGCCCTCCAAACAACATTTTACTCCTCTTTTCCACCTCGCCAACGATCATTTCTACTTCACATTGAGTGAAGTTACGTTTCTTTGTTTTCCTCTCTGTATTTGCCATGATTTCGCAATCGATGAATATTAAATTGTGGGCGTTTCACGGACTATTTATGGGCAACTATGGGCGTGACATGAAGCCGCAAAAGCTGCGCAACATTTAGAATTGATTGTGATTTATTAAGGGAAAACTGCGTAGGATGTGCGTGCGCACGGTTTTATAAATCCGAATATTTCTGTGCGTACGCACGTCCTATGTTTCATCCGTACGCCACTTCTGACGCAAATCCTACGCAAAGTTTTATAAATGAGGCCCCAGAACTTTGAACAAATGTTTTATTAATGTCACTGTTCGACCTTCTTAGAACGCTCCCGTTAGCTGTGTATGTGAATAACGTAGATCAAAAATTGGTCTTGGAAGGTTTTGAGTTATTTTGGCAAATCTGAGAACAGTTTGAGCCATTTTGTAGGTCTCTTTTCAAAATGACATTTGTTAAAAACATCTGACACACAGGAGCAAAATTTCCTTTGGCCTTCATTTATCTCTTTGTTGTCGAGGTTTAAAAGTGATCTCAATTCTGATCTTTCCATCTGAACGAACGGCTATAGAGTAGCTCTTTCCTGACCTCCCTGTACAAACACATGACATATTTCCAGTAAGGAAGCTACAGCAATCCCAACACAAACATTTGATCACTTACGATATTCAAAACAGCTGATTTTAATATTTCCATTGCATTTGGATAATTACCCAGTTTAAGGTGTTTACGTAACCTTCAACAACGTTATTGACAAGGTCTGTAATATCAATGCATCTATTTATCAAAAAATAACAACCCTTATCACTGTGATTGGCTTGTTTAAAAGGCCATCAAGCAAAGAAAGAAAGAAACAAATATATGTTTTTTAAATCATAAGAGCCACCCAGAAGAATCCCACACGAATCTTGTCTGTGCATGTGAGACTATGATTAGGAATATTGCGTCACTACAGTCAAATCGAAACACAGCGTTCATCAGAAGCCTATTGCTGTGTAGTGGATATAGTAAGTGTGTGTAAAGGTTAAACAACCATTTGACCAAATTAAAAGAGAAACAGCGCTTGCTTTGATAAGGATATACCAGCACAATCGTTTCCTAACGAATCTTCATGTCTTCAGATTTATTTTCTGACCAGATCTTGAGTGATACATGTGAACAACTAACCTCGAGTTAATCTCTGTGGCAAGAAAAACACAACACTCTTCGTGATATCCCTGTCCTAAAATAATGCTTCCATCAGATCGTCTGAATTGAAATGCTTGAAGGCAGAGGAACCCTTTTAGCAACATGTTTATAGTACTGGTGAAATTCAGAGAACTTCAGTAGTCTTGTCATTTCCTAGTATCAGGTTGAAGCCGATTCTGTCTGAACTCGATGATCTCGATGAGAAGACGCCGCCAGCTCGCCTCATTGAGATGTCACATCCAGTTGAGTGACATTTACAGACTCACAACCAAAGGCAAATTCATGAAACCGGTCATTGAAAAGGACATTTTTTGCTTTGTCTTCCAATACCTCTAATCTTGTCTTAAGTTCAAACTCGCCAAAAAAGATTCCAGACTCTCAAACTGTAAGCAGGAATTGCACACATTTACTCCTGCTCTAACATGTCTTTCTCATTCACCGTCTCTTTCGCTTTTATGAGCTGTACGCTGGGGGGAAACGCGAAAGAAAACTCTGACTGTGGTCTGTTGTGTTGAAGCGAGGTGGAGATCAGGCTTACCTGATATGGTGATCCCGACGGAGGTCTGGAGTGAAGGGTTGAACTGAGCGAACGAGAGCGGCTCAGTTGACTTGTGTAAGTCAGATGTGTCTCTCTGTGTGAATAAAGGAGCCTGTTGCTTTCTGCCTTTTCTCTTTCGCTCCCCCTCTCACTCACACACTCACTCACTCACTCTACCTCCTCATTCGCTCTCTGGCATTCTCGCCCTCCCTCTTTCAATCAAACTTTCTCTGCCATGCATGTCTTCTTTACAACAGTTGTTGTCTTGCATACGGTATCTGTCTCTATTTTTCTCTCGCTCTCTGTCTTACCTTCAGAAAATCACGATACTCTTTGATTCATAAATACAGCCCTGGTCACGTGACGCGATACTTCAAATATACAGGGCTTTTTTTAGAAACCACAGAACGCCTTTAGGGATGGAAAACCATGGCCAAAAGCTTAAGTTTCCCCCCCCCCCCCCCCGTCTATACGTCTCCCCCTATAGCATCTCTCTCCACCCCTTTCTTCTGGGTGTCAGTTTCTACATCCCATTATCCTTCCATCTCCTTCTGCCTTTCCTCCACAAACTGCTTGCTCTGCTTTTCTCTTCCCCCTAATTATATCCCCCCGTCGACTCTCATGCCATCATGGGCTCTTAAGTCTATTGTCCTCCTTTAGATCATATTTTTTCTTTTTCATACATTTCATGCTCACAACTAGACAGCTTTTCTATATCCAGAAAAATCTCATTATTTCCACTTAAAGAATTACACTCTTAAAACTAAAGGTTCCAAAAATGTTTTTCACAGTGACGCCACACTGTAAACCCTAATACTCAAAATAATTAATTGGTTTGAGTAGAGCCAATTAATAACTTTTATGAGTATTTAGAACTTTCTTTTTCTTTTGAGTTCACTAAACTGACACATTTTAAGTAATCTGAATTGTATCATTGTTTGGAGTTTTATGAACTTCTTTCTTTTAATTTAGACAAACTTAAATTTAACTGGATCTGGGCTGGGATTTCTATTTCCAAACAATTACCATGACGAGTGGAACATGAGCTTAGTTTGAGAACAGATATATGTTAAAGGTGCTCTAAGCGATGTCGGGTGACGTCACTTCTTGTTGACGTTCGAAGTATTGTCAAACAAAACGGAGGCTAGCTCGACCCTCCCGCCTCCTCATCCCCCCTGTAGTTTTACTGATACTTCATTCAAGGTGTAATGTCACCAATTTAGATAAATGCTTTCATATAATGCAGAACAGAATGCAGAAAAAGATAAACAATACCAGAAAAACCTGATAAAACGTTTCGCCACCTGAACTTTAGCTCCCACACAAGCATACAATAATAGCAAGATAACGTTAGCTTCGCGTTTCCCAGTGAGCGTAAACAACGGCTCCGTCGTAAACAAATTTAGTCAAAGTTGTCAATAGGCTATGAATGAACATTCAAATTCATAACAAAAAATTGGTGAAAACAATCGTTCACACAAACTGTCGCCCTACTGTGAGTTTGCTTGATCATTTACAATAGAGATCGATAGCTGCTAGAAACCTATGTTGTATTCACCAAAGTTAGCGCTGACTGCATTGTTCTAGCTAATTATATCCTTGTGTTTGTTAGGCGAACAAGAACGTCCACTTAGAAAAACCAAACTGGATTTACCCACCTGTCCAACAAAAACAGAGCTCCTGCATGTCGGATTGGAAGCCCTTCTGCCGGCGGAGATCTCGCCACCTTTCAAAGGCTTTTCCAATGTAAATTCGGGACTTTGCGCGTTCCCTCTTCTTTGCATTTTTGCAATCTGTTCATCGGAACGTCGTCTCTTTGGTCGTGTGTCGGCCATATCAAACTTAAAGAGAACAAAAAAGAGCATATAATTCTAAGTTCCCTCTTCATGCTTCTCTCTCCTCCACACCCCCCTTCATGTGTACGGGCACTAACCCCACCCCCAAACCCTTCTTGCCGGTTATTGGCTGGAACACTGTTTGTTATGTTTCATGGAGCGGGTTGGCACAGTTTGTTTTTGTTGTCGTTTGTGGAGCCTGGGACAGCCAGCTAGCGGATAGTGAGGTGATGTTTGCTGTATGTGACAAAAAATGTTTTGGCCTAAAAAACGCGCGGCATCCCTTTAAGTGTTTTATATAGCTGTACTCGTTCAAAAAGTGATATGCTATGCTATGCTAATGCTATCAAAGCATTGTGTTACTAATTAGCAAGCATTCATTGCAATAGCAGCTTCAGTGTAAATTTAGGTTGGGCAGATTCTGAGTCTTGGCGTTAGTTTATGATAAACATTTTGTAAGCTTCATATCTTAATCGCTGAACACATTAGACACACTTTTGGCAGAATTCATAATTGTCCTTGCGTTATTCAGCCTGAGGGTGGCGCTCTAATGATGATTGACAGACTTTAGTAGCACGACAAACGCATTGCGTCCGATGTTGTTTAAGAATATTGCAAGTTGTGTAGGAATTTCAGTGAGGAAAACATATGTCTATTCTCAGAACAAATATAAAATAAACACAACAGAACTACTGTATATAAAGGCTAGGCTAGTAGCCTATTCACATTAGCACGTTTAAACTAAAGGGTTTATACTTTCATTAATTTAATACGCTACTCCACATAGGAAGAACAGATAGCTATGCCAACTAGTTACTGACCTGATAAAGACACATATCTGAAGCGGATTGATATCGTCTTGGTCTGGAGCAAGGTTAAGTTTAGTCATAATAGCGGGGGACGGGCAGCCTGAAATGTGCCCTAATGGCTCTGCAATAGAGCGCGCTACGGTTCCTGCAGTTCCATTTTTCACCATATATTTGCATTGGAAATTTGTGGGGCGCTGTAGAGCTAGGGAGGTCTCCGAGACCGGCTGCCTTCTCAGTACCATAAGAGTACTCATTTAAATATATCCTGCTCACTTTACGAATTAAAATAGTCTATTTATAGTCATTTATAATTTATTATTAATTGAGTGTAGCCTATATAGAGGTCTATGTTTGGATGAATTTTTGTCCCATACAGACGAGCCGCGGCTGATGTATTGAATTAGTTAGTTAAAGCTAGCCAAGTTTTCACTAATACAAATATTTAAATTGAGATTACATTACAATTTTACGTTAAATGCATTAATTAGCTTACTCAAAAATTTTCAAGTTAAGAGCAATTAAAATATATTAGTTCAAAATAAAAATCTGCAAGTCCTGCTTATTAAGACTTTTAAATTTCTTAAGTTTTGCCAACTTATCTGGGTTATAGTGCATAAGAAGAACCAATTTTGGTTCCCCAAAGAACCTTTAAGAGAACCCTTTTTTGTTAATTATTAGTGTGAAGAACATTTAAAAAATCTAAAGAACATTTTTTCACTATAAAAAAAACATTTTGTTGAATGAAAGTTCCAGGCATCGATGCCAATAAAGAATCTTTATCTTTAAGAGTGTAGTTCACTCAAAATTTAAATTCTATCATGTTTTTCCAAACATGTGTGACGTCTTTGTGGAACACAAAAGGAAAAATGTAAAAATGTGTAGATCTTTTCCATCCGAATACAGTTAATGGAGACTGAGGTTTTCAAGCATAAATGAATCATAATAGCTTATGTAAATCATTCACTGAACAACACTATAGCGGTCCTTGGCTTGTTCATCAGAGTTGATGCAAAATTTCCAATGTCTAATTCATGAACAAATTCTTCTTTTCAATTAATTAGTTGATCCTTTCACAGACTTAAGTTTTGTTCTATTCCTTGCACAAAGTCTTCAGAGGACTTGTAATATGGCACAGTTGTAGCCTAAGGACCATTTTTAAATTACTTTGATGGAGTTCTGCATCCTTTTTGAATCTGGAAAGTCAAACATCCATGCAGAGACCGCAGAACAACTCTTCAGATTTTCTCCTTTAGTGTGCCACATAAAGTCATGCTTTTGGAATGACATGGAGAATAAAAGATTTTGCTGTGAACTGTTTTTTTATTCCTTGCTGTTGCATTTCACATGTTGTATAAAAATCGGGTGTCCTAAACCAGCAATGAAGGGTCATCATCACTCAGACAAACACTCGCCTCCACAGAAGTTTTTTTTTTTTTTTTTTTTTTATACCAGAAACCTTGATTTCAGCCCTTCAAAAGACTGACCTTTGACCTCTGCTCTCTGGAGAACTAGCTCTTGATTTCTGGTCTTCAGAAGGCAGCTTCGGTTGAAGGTTATTGTCATTCAGCAGCATGTACGGATTGGATTGATTTTCTCTAGGGCAGTGGTTCTCAAATCTGATCCTAATCAGGTTTAACACAGGTTTTTTTGGGGGGGGGGGGTTTGTAGCTTACTTACTTATAACCCACACATGCAATTACAGTTCCGCAATTAATTCTTAAATAACATAATTACTTGTTTGCGTATAGGATACACAGGTATGAAGTCTTTTATATTATTTAAGCATCTGGAACCTTTTCAGTTTGACAGAAGTTTCAAAGGCCGATGACTTTCAGGTTCTTGTAAGGGTGATCATGAGTTGATGTGTTCTCCTCTTTCCTCTTCAGATTTTTTAGTTTGTGTGGCTGTTTAGATGATTGATTTCAGCATAGCGTTTTAAGGTCAAGCAGTTGCTAGTATTGGTTATTAATCATCAGCTCATTAGAAGTGTGTAGATAAGAAAGACATAGGCTACATTCACACTGTCAGTCCAAATATCTGTGTATCCGATTAGAATCTGATCTAAATGATTGACTGTCCACACTGTGTCCGATTTGTGTGTGCCGTGGCGGTCGTTCAATTTCCATTTTCCATTTTTAGTTCATCATTTTCATGACTTCGATGTTCACACTGTATTGGCAGACCGTAGGAGGCTGGCATGAGCGGGTTTATTACCGTCTCACAGGATTCAAAGAGACGTGTATGCCAAGCCGACTGGCAGTGAGGATATTGTAATTTTCCGCTCGATCTGCACTTCACAACAACACAACCTTCTAATTGCAATGACTTTCAGCATGTTTTCTACCCCAACGTTTACATGGCTTGAGAAAAGCTAAGCAAAATCCGATTAGAGTGGTCAGACTGACGGATTTCCAGAAATCTGATTTGAACATATGAATGGAGTTTGAAATAGCTTTGTAAATATTGAATTTCACGTGATATTTTTGCTGTTCCCACTTTCTAAATATGTTTGGATTCCAATTGCACAAAAATCGAATTTGGACTGATTAGTCTGAACAAGGCTAAACAAAATGTTGGGATTTGAGAACTAATGTGACCACTGTGCTGTTCAGACATGACCTACATCTATAATAACATGAAGAGATGCGTATACAGTAGCTTTATATAAAACTGAAAAGTGCTGGTAAGTCTAAAAGTGTGTTGCTTGAATGAGGTGAAAGCATGAAACAAATAAATAGGGAGAGAAAAGAAAAGAATGAAATAAAGGAGTAGTGATGAAGACTGCATGATGTTAGAAACAGCGTTTGATCTTTTCCCTCAACTTTGCATATTCTGTCAGTCTAAAAAGGTAGATATGGTTTGCATGTGCAAATCGCTTATATGGTCGATTAGAGCAGAACAAAGGTAATAGATCAAAGGAAATAGATGTGTGTGACCAATGAAAATGAAATCATTTGTAACTGTGTATGCGTGTGTTCAGGGTTTGAAAGGTTGAGGCAGCAGCATTAGAGGTCAGAGGTCAGACCTGTTAGTGTTGTGTCAAAGAAGTGTGCCGAGAAACAGGGCATGGGCGTAAATGTGTACGATCTTAGGTTTGTTTTCTGGCCAATGAAAGAGGAAAATATAGTGGAGTAAACTACTAGTGATTGTGCTTCTATTTGTCATTTTTCAAAAAAAAAAAAAAATCCATTATACTGTACATGGGCAGTAAACAAATAAGTGAAGTGAATTTTTAAATCACCATGATTTTAGATTAAAATGTGCATATGCAGAAAATGTCTAGGGAACATATATATATTTTATATGCTGTGACAGAATTTCTTTCAATTTCATGAATTTCTTAAATGTCGAATTAAGTGTTCCATGTTGTCATTCGAACAATATATGGTCTTCAAATCTACATACATAATACTAGTCTTAGAAGGAGTGTCAATAAATCACAAATATTTCTTATTTATTTTACATTAACATTTTATTTTTGTTACCTTTGAAAATCAAAACTAATCTGTTTATTTCTACGATCAGATTTTTTTATTTATTTTTTAAAGCGGGCTCAGACGTTTGGACCTCTGCATGTACAGCGCCTCCTAGTTTGCAGAGGGAATTAACTGGGCATGACAGAAGCTTTCCTGGACACATCAGCATAAATAACAAGTTTTCTTGCGGCATAACTATGAAATTAAAGAATATATATACCAGATCTATACAGATCAGTAAAATAAATATATAAGGGCAGAGCAACGAAGAAAGGAAAATAACATAAAAAAAGAAAGTACGGTTGAGTGAGTTTTTAGAGAACATAAAATGGGGCCCCGTTTGGAAGCCAGCGGAGGAGAAACCGCAGAATGGAGTGAGCCTCAGGCTGAAGGAGGAAAAGTGTGTGTGTGTGTGTGTGTGTGTGTGTGTGTGTGTGTGTGTGTGTGTGTGTGTGTGTGTGTGTGTGTGTGTGTGTGTGTGTGTGTGTGTGTGTGTGTGTGTGTGTGTGTGTGTGTGTGTGTGTGTGTGTGTGTGTGTGTGTGTGTGAGACACAGTAGGCTTTAATCAACAGCAAGTTGTCTGTAATGAGATCACTGCACAGTCCACACAGATTGATGTCATGTGAAGTTCTGTGTGTGCATGTCTGTGCGTGTGAGTGTGTGTGTGTGTGTGTGTGTGTGTGTGTGTGTGTGTGTGTGTGTGTGTTGGCATATGCATCAACACACCGACAACAACACACAAGCAGACATAGACAAAGACTTTAAGCAGAATATAAACGTGTGTCGAACTCAAAAGTCCAAAAGCACAGTCAGGGCAAACACACAAAGAGCACACTGTGCTGTGTTTAAATGGACCTGGCAAGAACAAGAGGAGAAAATGAGATAGAAATGGAGAGAGAGAGAGAAAGAGAGAGTTTTGGGTTATAAAGTTAAGCTCACATCCTAACCAATGAAAGAGCACATTCATTGTGCAGACGCCCAAATGTGAAGTCATTTATACATTTCCAGTGCCATGGAAACACACACAAACCCGTTAATTACTTCATGCATGCATGTTGACACAAGGCCATGTGCTCACACACAGTCCCATACACTAATGTAAGCGCAGGGGAGAACGGTGCACGGATTCTCTCTCTGCTTTTTGGTTCAGCACGCGTGTACCGAACGAATGCAGCGTAGTCTTACCTTAAGCCTACATCTTACGGTTGTGTCCTTATCGGTAAATGTTAGAAATTCACATGAGTATTTTACATTTTGCATAAAGACTCATTCTGACAGCAAGCAAGTCTCCGTTGAGGCCGGGACGCACCAAGCAATGTCGGGCCGTTTTTCCGACCAGTGCGTTCCGCACATAGACTGTAAAAAAATATGCACATAGTGTCCGTGACGTCACCCGTGGGTTTCTGAAGAGTGTTTTTGAAGACCAAAGTAGGCGGAGCTGGCCGTCGCCATCTTGGCCGTCGCCACTCCCGGATAACTGAAAATGTGCAGCGAGGCGGATTAGCAGAGGTGACGTGACGCTACAGACAGCAGACAAACGGCTAGTAGTGACATCAGCGGTAATCCACCTGTCACTCAAGTGGCCACGCCCTTAATTATGCAGAACTTTGAGGCTTAATATAATTGAGTTATAAAAAAAAATCACCCCCCTCACAGTTGTCATGAAGGGCAAAATTAGCAATATAGACCAAAACCACTTTTTCAGGCTGTAAACATAATAATAATAATAATAATAATAATTCATTACATTTATATAGCGCTTTTCTAGGCACTCAAAGCGCTTCACATGGAAGGGGGAATCTCCTCAACCACCACCAATGTGCAGCATCCACTTGGATGATGCGACGGCAGCCATAGTGCGCCAGAACGCTCACCACACACCAGCTTACTGGTGGAGAGGAGACAGAGTGATGAAGCCAATCAGTGTATATATATATATATATGGGGATGATTAGGAGGCCATGATGGACAGAGGCCACTGGGCAAATTTGGCCAGGATGCCGGGGTTACACCCCTACTCTTTCGAAAGACATCCTGGGATTTTTAATGACCACAGAGAGTCAGGACCTCGGTTTAACGTCTCATCCGAAGGACGGTGCTCTTTGACAGTATAGTGTCCCCGTCACTACACTGGGGCGTTAGGACCCACACAGACCACAGGTGAGCACCCCCTGCTGGCCTCACTAACACCTCTTCCAGCAGCAACCTGGTTTTCTCAGAAGGTCTCCCATCCAGGTACTAACCAGGCTCAGCCCTGCTTAGCTTCAGTGGGCAACCAGTCTTGGGCTACAGGGTGATATGGCTGCTGACACACATAACATATTTGTTTCTGCTGTAAAGTTGCCCATTTTAACATGGGGGTCTATGGGATTGACTCTCTTTTGCAGCCTGTCTCTAGCGGCCAGTAGATGAACTGCAGTTTAAGTCACTTCCGTGTTGGATTCAAGAGAGAGACAGGAAGGTTGCCGCTCTGTTATGCACCGTTGGCTCTAGTCGGACGCCATCAGGTTTTTTCAGGCCACTTCGGCATGTTGAATCGGCTTCGGGCCGTCAGTGAGAGAGAGAACTATGATTGGCTGTTCAGCTTCACGAACGAGTCAGTGCTCGAGAATAAAAGCGAAAGTGATGAAAGCGAGAAAAGAAGTCAAGACGGCACAGACAGAAGGCTGTTCGTCATCTTACCTGACCTTTCGAATGCACAAATATTTTTATAATAACATGAGCCGACTGGAATGAAGAAAGTGATCAGCATGATTGACATTCAAAATGATAAGCAAGCACTGGTTTTTCATGGTTTGTATTTATATATGCAGTCCTAGTTCCGGTTTCTCTTTTTGAATGACAAAAATAGAGTATTGATGCCTGCTGATATAGTCAGATATCGGCAGCTTTTTGGCCAATGAGAGGCGACAACACAGTCAGCTTTAGTCGCCGCTAGTAATTTGACATCGGCTTGGTGTGTCCCGGGCTTTAGAGGTAAATGGTAAATGGACTGCATTTATATAGCGCTTTCACAGACCCAATGGCCACCAAAGCGCTATACAATTTGCCTCACATTCACCCATTCACTCTCTCATTCATACACCCGACGGGCGACGGCAGCCATGCAAGGCGCCATCCAGCTCGTCGGGAGCAGCTGGGGTTAGGTGTCTTGCTCATGGACACCTCGACACTTGGTCAGGTGGAACCGGGGATTGAACCACCAACCTTCTGGTTTGTAGACAACCTACATGAACCACTGAGCCACTGCCGCCCCAACTATACCCTGCCCGCCCGCCCGCCCAGGTAGGGTCGGCAATTTTGGGGATTCAAGTAAAAGTAAGTTAGCTTTGAAAGCATACAATCCCACCCTCCCTTCAGAGTGCCAAGCCTCCTTCAAAACACATGAACACACACAGCAGAGTCTGTAAAGCGTCATGAAAGATGCCGTTAAATTACCTCATGTCTCAAAGGTTGTACCAGGCAGGTTGGACATCGTATCGGACCGAATGCAATGATTGGACCAAAATTTTTTGGTCCTGAGATATATGTTTTTATTTTTTATTTAAACCCCTTCTATTATTGATTGCTATCAGGATATGAAGAGGATTTAAACCAGTATCACAAAAACTGAATGAAGAAATGCAGTACGAGGAGTGTGTTGCAGCTGTATTGACAGTATTGAAAGTCAGTTGTATGTTTTGTTCTCCCCCCTCCCCCTCCCCCTCCCCCCCTGCATACAGAAATCATACCAAACATTACTTCAAAACCAAAGTATTTACCAAACCATCATTTTTGTGTATTGTTACCCCCCAATAAGTGTAAAATGAAGGTTTATCCCTCACGTACTGTATAAAAGACAAAGTTCTCACCCTGTCAACCATAATATTGTGCAAGAGGTGGTTTTCTCCTGGTGGATGTGAGTGAAAGAGATCCATATGCACTGAAAGAGATTGTGGTGGAAATTTTAAATTATATATATTAAAGACTAACATTAGACTAACATCTAACATTTGAACAGAATGTACTGTACGAAACCAATGGAAAACTTATGACATTGAGTGTGTGCGTGTATAAATAACAAATACGGGAAATGAAACTAGTCTAGGTTTGAAACCTTGTGATTATGAAGTAATGAAGAACCAATCAAATTGTAGGGAAATTATATAATGCATCATGTCATTTTCGCCCATTCTCCTTTTCTATAAAAACTGTTGTATTTGTGTTTACTGGTGGGATTCTTAATGGGATTTCTCTGAGATCCACTGGCCATGCTTATTGCTTCTTTTTGGGAGATTCTCTGAGAACTGCTTGAGAACTCCCGGCCGTAATAAAGAGCATTTAAATGACAATTACTGAAGTCTTTCTGTCATTTAAGCTGCGCAGCAAAAGAAAAAGTTAGATTATCGGCTCAGCAGTAGTCGTCTAGAGACACGCTGGAGTATAGTTAGGGACAAAAGGCTGTAGTCGACTGGAGACACGCTGGAGTATAGTTAGGGACAAAAGGCTGTAGTCGACTGGAGACACGCTGGAGTATAGTTAGTGACAAAAGGCTGTAGTCGACTGGAAACACGCAGGAGTATAGTTAGGGACAAAAGGCTGTAGTCGACTGGAGACACGCTGGAGTATAGTTAGGGACAAAAGGCTGTAGTCGACTGGAGACACGCAGGAGTATAGTTAGGGACAAAAGGCTGTAGTCGTCTGGAGACACGCTGGAGTATAGTTAGGGACAAAAGGCTGTAGTCGTCTGGAGACACGCTGGAGTATAGTTAGGGACAAAAGGCTGTAGTCGTGTAGAGACACGCTGGAGTATAGTTAGGGACAAAAGGCTGTAGTCGTCTGGAGACACGCTGGAGTATAGTTAGGGACAAAAGGCTGCAGTCGTCTGGAGACACGCCGGAGTATAGATAGGGACAAAAGGCTGTAGTCGTCTGGAGACACGCTGGAGTATAGTTAGGGACAAAAGGCTGTAGTCGACTGGAGACACGCCGGAGTATAGTTAGGGACAAATGGCTGTAGTCGACTAGAGACACGCCGGAGTATAGTTAGGGACAAAAGGCTGTAGTCGACTGGAGACACGCTGGAGTATAGTTAAGGACAAAAGGCTGTAGTCGTCTGGAGACACGCCGGAGTATAGTTAGGGACAAAAGGCTGTAGTCGACTGGAGACACGCTGGAGTATAGTTAGGGACAAAAGGCTGTAGTCGACTGGAGACACGCCGGAGTATAGTTAGGGACAAAAGGCTGTAGTCGAGGGGAGACACTCTGGAGTATAGTTAGGGACAAATGGCTGTAGTCGACTAGAGACACGCCGGAGTATAGTTAGGGACAAAAGGCTGTAGTCGACTGGAGACACGCTGGAGTATAGTTAAGGACAAAAGGCTGTAGTCGTCTGGAGACACGCCGGAGTATAGTTAGGGACAAAAGGCTGTAGTCGACTGGAGACACGCTGGAGTATAGTTAGGGACAAAAGGCTGTAGTCGACTGGAGACACGCCGGAGTATAGTTAGGGACAAAAGGCTGTAGTCGACGGGAGACACTCTGGAGTATAGTTAGGGACAAAAGGCTGTAGTCGTCTGGAGACACGTCGGAGTATAGTTAGGGACAAAAGGCTGTAGTCGACTGGAGACACGCTGGAGTATAGTTAGGGACAAAAGGCTGTAGTCGTGTGGAGACACGCTGGAGTATAGTTAGGGACAAAAGGCTGTAGTCGTCTGGAGACACGCTGGAGTATAGTTAGGGACAAAAGGCTGTAGTCGTGTGGAGACACGCTGGAGTATAGTTAGGGACAAAAGGCTGTAGTCGTCTGGAGACACGCTGGAGTATAGTTAGGGACAAAAGGCTGTAGTCGTCTGGAGACACGCTGGAGTATAGTTAGGGACAAAAGGCTGTAGTCGTCTGGAGACACGCTGGAGTATAGTTAGGGACAAAAGGCTGTAGTCGTGTGGAGACACGCTGGAGTATAGTTAGGGACAAAAGGCTGTAGTCGTCTGGAGACACGCTGGAGTATAGTTAGGGAAAAAAGGCTGTAGTCGACTGGAGACACGCTGGAGTATAGTTAGGGACAAAAGGCTGTAGTCGACTGGAGACACGCTGGAGTATAGTTAGGGACAAAAGGCTGTAGTCGTCTGGAGACACGCTGGAGTATAGTTAGGGACAAAAGGCTGTAGTCGACTGGAGACACGCTGGAGTATAGTTAGGGACAAAAGGCTGTAGTCGACTGGAGACACGCTGGAGTATAGTTAGTGACAAAAGGCTGTAGTCGACTGGAGACACGCTGGAGTATAGTTAGGGACAAAAGGCTGTAGTCGACTGGAGACACGCAGGAGTATAGTTAGGGACAAAAGGCTGTAGTCGTCTGGAGACACGCTGGAGTATAGTTAGGGACAAAAGGCTGTAGTCGTCTGGAGACACGCTGGAGTATAGTTAGGGACAAAAGGCTGTAGTCGTGTAGAGACACGCTGGAGTATAGTTAGGGACAAAAGGCTGTAGTCGTCTGGAGACACGCTGGAGTATAGTTAGGGACAAAAGGCTGCAGTCGTCTGGAGACACGCCGGAGTATAGTTAGGGACAAAAGGCTGTAGTCGTCTGGAGACACGCTGGAGTATAGTTAGGGACAAAAGGCTGTAGTCGACTGGAGACACGCCGGAGTATAGCTAGGGACAAATGGCTGTAGTCGACTAGAGACACGCCGGAGTATAGTTAGGGACAAAAGGCTGTAGTCGACTGGAGACACGCTGGAGTATAGTTAAGGACAAAAGGCTGTAGTCGTCTGGAGACACGCCGGAGTATAGTTAGGGACAAAAGGCTGTAGTCGACTGGAGACACGCCGGAGTATAGTTAGGGACAAAAGGCTGTAGTCGACTGGAGACACGCCGGAGTATAGTTAGGGACAAAAGGCTGTAGTCGACGGGAGACACGCTGGAGTATAGTTAGGGACAAAAGGCTGTAGTCGTCTGGAGACACGTCGGAGTATAGTTAGGGACAAAAGGCTGTAGTCGACTGGAGACACGCTGGAGTATAGTTAAAGACAAAAGGCTGTAGTCGTCTGGAGACAGGCTGGAGTATAGTTAGGGACAAAAGGCTGTAGTCGTGTGGAGACACGCTGGAGTATAGTTAGGGACAAAAGGCTGTAGTCGTCTGGAGACACGCTGGAGTATAGTTAGGGACAAAAGGCTGTAGTCGACTGGAGACACGCTGGAGTATAGTTAGGGACAAAAGGCTGTAGTCGACTGGAGACACGCTGGAGTATAGTTAGGGACAAAAGGCTGTAGTCGTCTGGAGACACGTCGGAGTATAGTTAGGGACAAAAGGCTGTAGTCGTCTGGAGACACGCTGGAGTATAGTTAGGGACAAAAGGCTGTAGTCGTCTGGAGACACGCTGGAGTATAGTTAGGGACAAAAGGCTGTAGTTGTCTGGAGACACGCTGGAGTATAGTTAGGGACAAAAGGCTGTAGTGGTCTGGAGACACGTCGGAGTATAGTTAGGTACAAAAGGCTGAAGTCGTCTGGAGACACGCTGGAGTATAGTTAGGTACAAAAGGCTGTAGTCGTCTGGAGACACGCTGGAGTATAGTTAGGGACAAAAGGCTGTAGTCGTCTGGAGACACGCTGGAGTATAGTTAGGGAAAAAAGGCTGTAGTCGTCTGGAGACACGCTGGAGTATAGTTAGGGACAAAAGGCTGTAGTGGTCTGGAGACACGTCGGAGTATAGTTAGGGAAAAAAGGCTGTAGTCGTCTGGAGACACGCTGGAGTATAGTTAGGGACAAAAGGCTGTAGTCGTCTGGAGACACGCTGGAGTATAAATAGGGACAAAAGGCTGTAGTCGTCTGGAGACACGCTGGAGTATAGATAGGGACAAAAGGCTGTAGTCGTCTGGAGACACGCTGGAGTATAGTTAGGGACAAAAGGCTGTAGTCGTCTGGAGACACGCTGGAGTATAGTTAGGGACAAAAGGCTGTAGTCACCTGGAGACACGCTGGAGTATAGTTAGGGACAAAAGGCTGTAGTCGTCTGGAGACACGTCGGAGTATAGTTAGGGACAAAAGGCTGTAGTCGTCTGGAGACACGTCGGAGTATAGTTAGGGAAAAAAGGCTGTAGTCGTCTGGAGACACGCTGGAGTATAGTTAGGGACAAAAGGCTGTAGTCGTCTGGAGACACGCTGGAGTATAGTTAGGGACAAAAGGCTGTAGTCGTCTGGAGACACGCTGGAGTATAGTTAGGGACAAAAGGCTGTAGTCGTCTGGAGACACACTGGAGTATAGTTAGGGACAAAAGGCTGTAGTCGTCTGGAGACACGCTGGAGTATAGTTAGGGACAAAAGGCTGTAGTCGTCTGGAGACACGCTGGAGTATAGTTTGGGACAAAAGGCTGTAGTCGACTGGAGACACGCTGGAGTATAGTTAGGGACAAAAGGCTGTAGTCGTCTGGAGACACGCTGGAGTATAGTTAGGGACAAAAGGCTGTAGTCGTCTGGAGACACGCTGGAATATAGTTTGGGACAAAAGGCTGTAGTCGTCTGGAGACACGCTGGAGTATAGTTAGGGACAAAAGGCTGTAGTCGTCTGGAGACACGCTGGAGTATAGTTAGGGACAAAAGGCTGTAGTCGTCTGGAGACACGCTGGAGTATAGTTTGGGACAAAAGGCTGTAGTCGACTGGAGACACGCTGGAGTATAGTTAGGGACAAAAGGCTGTAGTCGTCTTGAGACACGCTGGAGTATAGTTAGGGACAAAAGGCTGTAGTCGTCTGGAGACACGCTGGAGTATAGTTAGGGACAAAAGGCTGTAGTCGTCTGGAGACACGCTGGAGTATAATTAGGGACAAAAGGCTGTAGTCGTCTGGAGACACGCTGGAGTATAGTTTGGGACAAAAGGCTGTAGTCGACTGGAGACACGCTGGAGTATAGTAAGGGACAAAAGGCTGTAGTCGTCTGGAGACACGCTGGAGTATAGTTAGGGACAAAAGGCTGTAGTCGTCTGGAGACACGCTGGAGTATAGTTAGGGACAAAAGGCTGTAGTCGTCTGGAGACACGCTGGAGTATAGTTAGGGACAAAAGGCTGTAGTCGTCTGGAGACACGCTGGAGTATAGTTTGGGACAAAAGGCTGTAGTCGTCTGGAGACACGCTGGAGTATAGTTAGGGACAAAAGGCTGTAGTCGTCTGGAGACACGCTGGAGTATAGTTTGGGACAAAAGGCTGTAGTCGACTGGAGACACGCTGGAGTATAGTTAGGGACAATAGGCTGTAGTCGTCTGGAGACATGCTGGAGTATAGTTAGGGACAAAAGGCTGTAGTCGTCTGGAGACACGCTGGAGTATAGTTAGGAAAAAAAGGCTGTAGTCGTCTGGACACACGCTGGAGTATAGTTAGGGACAAAAGGCTGTAGTCGTCTGGAGACACGCTGGAGTATAGTTAGGGACAAAAGGCTGTAGTCGTCTGGAGACACGCTGGAGTATAGTTAGGGAAAAAAGGCTGTAGTCGTGTGGAGACACGCTGGAGTAGGGTTAGGGACAAAAGGCTGTAGTCGTCTGGAGACACGCTGGAGTATAGTTAGGGACAAAAGGCTGTAGTCGTCTGGAGACACGCTGGAGTATAAATAGGGACAAAAGGCTGTAGTCGTCTGGAGACACGCTGGAGTATAGTTAGGGACAAAAGGCTGTAGTCGTCTGGAGACACGCTGGAGTATAGTTAGGGACAAAAGGCTGTAGTCGTCTGGAGACACGCTGGAGTACAAATAGGGACAAAAGGCTGTAGTCGTCTGGAGACACGCTGGAGTATAGTTTGGGACAAAAGGCTGTAGTCGTCTGGAGACACGCTGGAGTATAGTTAGGGACAAAAGGCTGTAGTCGTGTGGAGACACGCTGGAGTAGGGTTAGGGACAAAAGGCTGTAGTCGTCTGGAGACACGCTGGAGTATAGTTAGGGACAAAAGGCTGTAGTCGTCTGGAGACACGCTGGAGTATAAATAGGGACAAAAGGCTGTAGTCGTCTGGAGACACGCTGGAGTATAGTTAGGGACAAAAGGCTGTAGTCGTCTGGAGACACGCTGGAGTATAGTTAGGGACAAAAGGCTGTAGTCGTCTGGAGACACGCTGGAGTATAGTTAGGGACAAAAGGCTGCAGTCGTCTGGAGACACGCTGGAGTATAGTTAGAGACAAAAGGCTGTAGTCGTCTGGAGACACGTCGGAGTATAGTTAGGGAGAAAAGGCTGTAGTCGTCTGGAGACACGCTGGAGTATAGTTAGGGACAAAAGGCTGTAGTCGTCTGGGGACACGTCGGAGTATAGTTAGGGACAAAAGGCTGTAGTCGTCTGGAGACACGCTGGAGTATAGTTAGGGACAAAAGGCTGTAGTCGTGTGGAGACACGCTGGAGTATAGTTAGGGACAAAAGGCTGTAGTCATCTGGAGACACGCTGGAGTATAGTTAGGGACAAAAGGCTGTAGTCGTCTGGAGACACGCTGGCGTATAGTTAGGGACAAAAGGCTGTAGTCGTCTGGAGACACGCTGGAGTATAGTTAGGGACAAAAGGCTGTAGTCGTCTGGAGACACGCTGGAGTATAGTTAGGGACAAAAGGCTGTAGTCGTCTGGAGACACGCTGGAGTATAGTTGGGGACAAAAGGCTGTAGTCGACTGGAGACACGCCGGAGTATAGTTAGGGACAAAAGGCTGTAGTCGTCTGGAGACACGCTGGAGTATAGTTAGGGACAAAAGGCTGTAGTCGTCTAGAGACACGCTGGAGTATAGTTAGGGACAAAAGGCTGTAGTCGTCTGGAGACACGCTGGAGTATATAGGGACAAAAGGCTGTAGTCGTCTGGAGACACGCTGGAGTATAGTTAGGGACAAAAGGCTGTAGTCGTCTGGAGACACGCTGAAGGGTTAACGTGGCTAATGTCAAATATATATAGATGCGCTAGCGTATAAGTTAAAATAGTATAGTTAGTTTTAGGGAGACAAATCTAAAATAGTTAGGTTTGAGGATTGAAAATCCATCACAAGATCTAGAGTAGAGTATTTCGAGAGAGCTCTTTTGATTTGCAAATCCATTGAAAAACGCTGGTCATCATCCGCATCTGATGTGTTCTGGATATTAGTGTCCCGTCCGGGTTTCTGCTAAGCCTGAAATACCTAAACCAGCTTCACCAGAAATACCATGATGGTTGACCATCAGTTTTATTTTGTGCTGAAAACCAGCATGGTCCACCAGCTAGATTAGAAACTAGACTGGAAATGTATACGGGTCTAAGCTAGTCTTTTGAGCAGAGAGCCACCTGGCAACACTCTAGCAACGCCCAAATAAATCACTCTGTTCAGGGAACCACAAATACACTCTAGCAACAGCGCGGCATCACATGGTTGTGTTTTTATGTGGGCAAACACCACTCACATTTTCTTCACAAAAAGAAGGGGTGGATTCAGGACATTTTTGTCCAAGTCATCTCAATGGCAAAACGTTTGCCAATCCCCCTGAATTCACCCTAGTTTACAGTTCAGCATGGGTATTACATGTACATGTTTAACTACATGTGTTTGGTGAGACAAAAAACTTTCTCAATTTAGCCAGTGATGTCATCATGAACTCACGTCTGTCAACTACCATTACTGTCAGATTCACGTCTGCTTTGCAGTCATTCTTTTTCTTCTTCTTTCTTGCCATTTTCCCTCACCTAAGCCTCCGCTACTTTCCACTCCTCCATCTGTAATGGGACATCTATTTTTGCTCGAGTCGCCTCACGAGAGAAAGATGGTTACCGCAGTCTTTGTTTTTACTCTGCTCTTTTTTCTCTCATTTTCTCTCTCTCTCTCTCTCTCTGTAACTTTGATTTTTTTTTCTCTTTCTCTGTCTCTCTCACAATGATTGAATTTCCATAAGTTTGTAGCCATGCCAAAATGTGCCAGGTTGTTCTGATTAAGACAGACATCATAAAAGTTTTAAAAACTCCAAATTATTAGAAAAGAGAGAGAGGGAGAGAAAGATAAAGAGAACAAAAAAGGAGAAGGAGGAGTTTGAATAAAGGAAAAGCAGTTTGATGCACATATGGAAACAATTGTAGAGTTTCTGCAGTTTCTGCCAGGAGCATGAGTTTAAAATCACCACTAGAGAGACTCTGTCCTCTAATCCATTAGTCCATTAACCACTACCTCAGGCCTTCTGATCACAAACTCATTTATTTTACAAATACTGGTGTTTTTTTATTATTGTTGTTTTTATTGATCAACAGAATTGAAAGGATCATTAGAATTATATAGAGATTGAGAAGAAAACTGAGTCTATGTGTAACTTAAAAGTGTTTTGTTCATGCCTGCTTTGTAAATATTCTGTTTCTGGCATGTGTTTTCATCAAAGTGCTTACAAATGAACATGTTTGTGATGATGACTTCTCCAGAACTACAGTGAAACATGTATTTCCAAGAGGAGGTCAGGTGGTCAGGAAACCATCCAAAATACAGTAGGGTCATATTGTGAAATAATGTTACAGTTCTCCTAAATGAAACTGTTTTATTCAGATCCATCCCAATAACGAAATATTGTTCAGAAATATTCAATCTCTGAAGCAATCGTGGTAAATAAATGCAGCATAATTGTGCTGTCACTTGATCCTTTTTGAGCCTTGAAAATCTTCTGATTAAAATGATCTCCAAATTCTGAAAATCTGCACCAAAATGAATTTTTTCACATAGGCAATTCTGTCATGACAACTCTCGGAGTGTTTGGCATGGTAATGGAAATGACAATGTTGATATGTTTGGTCTTAGATCTGCTACGCAGGTTCGGGACTTGCTACTGCTAATACACGACACACTGTTGTGAGCGAGTACGACATGCTGATGCTGTACAATATAGAGAACATGAATGACCCGTAGCAGATCTACACAGGTGGAGCTGGGGAAGGTGAGGGTTTCTGAAAGCACACTGTAAACTGCTACAGAAAATGCTGACCTCGCTTACCTCGTTTCCACCAAAAAAGAACTGGTTCGGAACTGGCGCTGGTTCAAAGTTGGTTCAACTTGCGAACGACGTCGTTACGTCACTGTGTACGTCGCCATACGTCTTAGCTTTCCCAAAAACACTTGCGCCAACTTCAAGCATAACGATTACAATAACCCCGCCCCCAGCCCCCGACGTAAGCATGACGTGGAAAAAGAACGGTTCTAGTCCAGCAAAGAGTTGGAACCACTTTGGAAACAATTTTCGTGGCCGAGAACCGGTTCTATGGCTGTCCAAACACAAAGAACTGGTTCGCGAGTAGGCACCAGCTCTCTTTTCCACCAAAGGCTTTTGAGAGCCGGTTCGGAGCCGGGTACCTATACTCGCGAACCAGTTCTTTGTGTTTCGACCAAGCGTGCCGCACAAGCCCTGAAAAGGGAAGCCAAAACGTCTCGATCCCCCCCCCCCGGTGGCTGGTCCTAGTATAGGTCATAAACCCCGCCTCCCCATGTTATTCAACGGCACATGAGACCAACTAAAAATTAAATTACACTTCAAATATCGTTTATCCAAAGATGGTTTCTGTCATTTACTGTAGTTTTAATCACGCTGATGTAATTTCAAGTGTTTGTTTTTAAAATAAGTTTGTTTTTAGTTGTTTATTTGATGCGGTGGTGTGACGTGAGCTGTGATTGACAGGTTATCTGAGCGAAAGTAGTCACTGAAGCACCAACAGACTTTTTTTCGGGATCTTCGGAGGACTGAGGAGATTGGAGCTTTAAATGTAATATCTATATTTCTATAATTAATTTAAAAAAAGTGCAGGAGCGTGTGCTTGCGGTTGATTCTGCGAGAGTGAGGGCAGGGCCTTGATTTCACGGCTTTACTTCCGGCTCACGACTGCGCATGCTGGTCCCGAAATCGCTTCTGCGCAGACTCAAGTTCCAAGATGTCAGCGCCATATCGGGACACTGGCGGCTTCACTTCTGACCAATGGAAAAGAGCGAAGGGGCGTCGTCCATCTTTTTTTACAGTCTATGGTTTTGACAGCCAAAGAACCGGTTCTCGCCCAGGAAAATTGGTTCCAAAGCGGCACTAACTCTTTGCTGGACTAGAACCGTTCTTTTACCACGTCATGCTTACGTCGGGCTAAGACGTATGGCTACATACACAGTGACGTAACGACGTCGTTCGCTGGGCTCTAGTCAGTGGAAAAACAAACAGGATTTGAGAAGGTTATTTTTTGGTGGAAACGAGATAATAATGCTTTGGTGGAAAAGGGGTATCTGAGGGTTGAGCAGCGAGCTCATTGACTACTGATACAGCAGGAACCAATCAGCTGTGCCCTATATAGAGAATTATGTGATTGCAAGCAGATTGAGTTAAGGACCTATCAGCCTGCGCCATCTAGAGTTTCATGACAGAACTTTAAATGAATTTGCCGATCATGTCTAGCCTGAGGATTGTGGGCATTCCATCAGATAAAGCTCTTATGTCACAGATGCTACTGAGGGCAAGTACGGGAACTGTGAGCCGTCATACACCAGCAACAGTCTGACCATAACCACAGGCTACAGTCTTTTGTTTATGATGTTTCCGGATCAAAATATAAAAATAAAATAAAAGCAGATGTATTACATGCACACTTTTAAAAATGCAATCTTTCCTTTCATTGCATACAAGCTTTTTTGTAATGTATTCATCAACATTCAGGCAGTTCAAACCTGTAGTGTGCTTGCATATACATTGACTAAACGTGATTTGCCAATAATGCTGATTTCATGTGTGTGTGTGAATGCACATATGCTTGTGTTTATAAGAGTGTCGGTATGAATTAGGGCGTTGAACGCTCCAGGCTCAAGGTATTTTGCAAGTGTGTGTTGGCAGAGCTGTATGCTGAGTTTCCAAACACCACGCTCACTCTGTAATTACCAACATGCCCATCACAACATGTCCTGACAAAAACCTTTTTCTTCTCTGGATCCCTCTTTGTTTAATTCTCTCTTCCTTTCTGTATACAGTTTCACCTCAACACACGCAGACATATTGTAACGCAAGTATTTACATTTCTGTTGCATACTGCACATCACTGGCATCATTATCCAAAAAAATAAATCTTAAGGTGAACAGGGGTGATCCAGAAAGCAGTTTAACGATGAATGACGGGAGATTCTTCCCTCTAGCGGTTTAGGTGTAAAACTGCAAGTTACTCGCAGAGAATTCTGACATTTCCCGCGTAATCCGACCCGACAGCTCAAAATCCTTATCATTATTATTAGCTTATACCATTGTGAGAGGCAGTTTTAAACACCGCTTTACTTACTCATCTTTACATCCCTAGTGCAGTGAAAGGATATTTTGCAAACAATGTTAACCTCAGGGTAGTGAGTAACCATAGAAACTGACAATGAAACTAACCTGGTTCTGTAGAGTTACTTCAGGTAAATGCCTTATTTCAGGAGGATTGAGTAAGCGTAGAAACAGATTCTATGCAATATTATAATTGTTATATCACATACCACATATTAGCATAGCAATACACAGAATGCTCATTAAAATAGTTGATCGGTGTTTAATAAAAATCTCTGATAGTGCTTTAGATGAGAAATATATTTGTAGGATTTCAATGTTATTGACATATTCAGTTGAAAAGAGAATGTCTTTTGAATACCACCTTAGTATAGGTTGACATGAATTGAGGTGACAAACAAAATACAGAATTCCATAGTTGTAGAATTTTATATATATATATATATATATATATATATATATAATTCTACAATTCTATATGCAATTAAGTGTGTGTGTGTATATATATATATATACTGTATATATATATATATATATATATATATATAATTTGTATAACTGCAAGAAATGTTTTTAACTAGAAAAGGCAAGACAAACTTTTTTTTCTTTTTTTGTTGTTGTTGTTGTTCTTAAAAGTAGTTTAGGCTTTTATAGACCTTACAACAGACAGACAGACATACTTAATTTAATTTGTTTCATTAGCCTATATTTTAAAAATAAAAATAAATTCTTTAAAAAATAAAAATCCTATTTCTGTCATTCTAATTCAAATTCCAACTCATTAATTGAAATAGAGGCAATTCTATCTTTTATTGATGTAAGAGCGCCATCTTGGGGTTCATATGAGCACAACTGCAAGTTCTTTGCAAAGACATAATAAAAAAAAAAGTCAAATTAAAATAGTAACTATGAATACAAACATTTTCAAATTCTCAATAATGACTATAACAGAGTAAAAACCTTCTTTAAATTCAGTTTTATGATTGAAATGCCTGTGCAAACCAGCCAAGGAATATACATTTAAAATGATCCAGAACAGCAATAAAAAGCAAGAGTAGATGAGAGACAGAAAGAAGACAAAGTAGACATGATATTATGACATTACTGTATAAAGGCCATTGAGAAATAATAGTTGTCATATTAAGCACAAAAAGCAGATTAAGCAAACTGTGGCTATTATGATAATTCTCCCCAACCATGATCATTATCATCAGATTAAATTTTGATTCTTGTGGTCTATAATTATATTGTAATATTTTTGTTAGTTTTACTTATAATAGTTTTAATTATAATTAGATATCTGTATATAATTAGAATACAAACATATGGATCACTGTGATTCATATGATTAGCATCAATTAATGTTTTAAGACAAACAGCTAAATAAATGGTAACACTTTACAATAAGGTCTCATTGGTTAACGTCTGTTAATAAAAACATTGACTAACAATGACACATCATTTGTTTACCGTTTTTATTAATCCTTGCTTACATTAAAACTAAAACAAATAAGATTTGAGAATACTAATTCAATAGCAAAAATAAATAGATAAATAAATACAATAAAGCGATAGTTCACCCAAAAATGCAAATTCTGCCATTTCTTTCTTTGGCTGAATACATAATAAGATATTTTGAACGTTGGTAACCAAAAAGTTGATGGACCACATTGACTTCCATAGTATTTAGAGTCATCAACTGTATGGCTACAAACATACTTCAAAATATCTTCTTTTGTTTTCAGACACAGAAAGAAACTCATACAGGTTTGGAACAACATGAGGGTGAGTAAAGGACTATCCCTTTAAGCCCTGATATAAAGGTGATACATGTAACATGACTCAGCTGTGTTTGTGTGCACACCTTGTGTTTAGTGAATGACCATCATAAATCACACATGATTTTAGTCAAGAGATATAATACAACAATAGTGAGGCCTTGAAAATATAAACATCTAACTAGAAAAGAGTTAATCAAATGATTGGGCACTTAGGCTCCTGTTGATGTGAACCCAAGCATTGAAATGTAACTTTTTTTTTTCAGGAAAAGCAATGTAATATATGTTTGTTCAATAATATTTTTTATAGTATTATTTAGAATTTATAGGGAATTTATGACACTATGCAATTTTTTAGACAATTTTTATTAGCTATTTTCCCCATTGAAAAAAACAAAACAATTCTGATATATTTTTACATGATTTTTCATTTAAAGCAATATTACATATTAAAATAGAAACAAGGCATTTAGAATCCAATTTTTTGTAGGTAAATTAGTGCCATGTAAAAAAAGAGAGAGAAAAACGTATGTAATGCCATGGTGTAACCACTAGATGCCTGTATAGCATAAAGTGTATGGCAAGCCGTTTTAACTTTTATTCATTTCCAGGATATGAATTGTTGATATCAACAATTACATTTTTGATATCAACAATTACATTTTTTGATATCAACAATTGAATTATTGATATAAAAAATGTAATTCTTGATATCAACAATTGTATTTTCACTAGTGAAATGTCACCATAGACTGCCATTCAAAATCAATTGGTGATATCAAGAATTGATTTCTTACTAGTAGGAATATAATTTTTGATATCAATAATTACATTGTTACTAGTAAAAATGCGAATTCCTGATATCAATAATTAAATTATCACTAGTCTAAATGTCTATTCTTGATATCAATAACTGAATTGCTACTAGTAAAAATTTTCATTTTTGATATCTGAAAATGTATTTCTGATATCAATATTATTTCAGATATCTAAAATGGCTTTCTTACTAGTAACAATCACATTCATGATATCAGAAATTAACATTGTCACTAGTGAAAATTGAATTATTGATATAAAAAATGAACATTGTTACTAGTAGCAATTCAATTGTTGATATCAAGAATAGACATTTCAACTAGTGACAATTTAATTCTTGATATCAAAAATAAAGGTTTTTACTAGTAAGAATTGTATTTCTGATATGTGAAATTGGAATTTCAACTAGTAAGAAATCAATTCTTGATATCAAGAATTGATTTTGAATGGCAGCCTATGGTGACATTTCACTAGTGAAAATACAATTACAGATATCAAGAATTGATTTTGAATGGCAGCCAAGCCGTTTTAACTTTTATTCATTTCCAGGATATGAATACTTGATATCAACAATTACATTTTCACTAGTTAAAATTATAATTATTGATATCAGGAATAATATTTCTACTAGTAACAATGGCAATTTTTGATATCAGGAATTACATTTTCACTAGTAACAATGCTAATTCTTGACATCAACATTTACATTTTCACTAGTTAAAATGATAATTCTTGATATCAACAATTGAATTGCAACTAGTAAAAACTATAATTCTTGATATCTGTAATTGTATTTTCACTAGTGAAATGTCACCATAGGCTGCCATTCAAAATCAATTCTTGATATCAAGAATTGATTTCTTACTAGTTGAAATTCCAATTTCACATATCAGAAATACAATTCTTACTAGTAAAAACCTTTATTTTTGATATCAAGAATTAAATTGTCACTAGTTGAAATGTCTATTCTTGATATCAACAATTGAATTGCTACTAGTAACAATGTTCATTTTTTATATCAATAATTCAATTTTCACTAGTGACAATGTTAATTTCTGATATCATGAATGTGATTGTTACTAGTAAGAAAGCCATTTTAGATATCTGAAATAATATTGATATCAGAAATACATTTTCAGATATCAAAAATGAAAATTTTTACTAGTAGCAATTCAGTTATTGATATCAAGAATAGACATTTAGACTAGTGATAATTTAATTATTGATATCAGGAATTCGCATTTTTACTAGTAACAATGTAATTATTGATATCAAAAATTATATTTCTACTAGTAAGAAATCAATTGTTTCAATTGTATTTTCAAATCAATTTCACTAGTGAAAAAACAATTACAGATATCAAGAATTATAGTTTTTACTAGTTGCAATTCAATTGTTGATATCAAGAATTATCATTTTAACTAGTGAAAATGTAAATGTTGATGTCAAGAATTAGCATTGTTACTAGTGAAAATGTAATTCCTGATATCAAAAATTGCCATTGTTACTAGTAGAAATATTATTCCTGATATCAATAATTATAATTTTAACTAGTGAAAATTGAATTGTTGATATCAAGTATTCATATCCTGGAAATGAATAAAAGTTAAAACGGCTTGCCATATAAAGTGGCTTATAAACGCAGTTTTGATGTGACCTACTCTAACCGTTACACTAACTCGTTGTATCAAGTAATATTCTGTTCACGATGACCTCATGTTTTTAGCAAAATAACACAAAGAAAAAATGGCCATATACTCTAGGAAACAGTGTAATATGGAAAATGCTTCTGCAAGGCTGAACATTAGGGTGTGTGTTACAGTTAACGCCACATGTTAAACTTGTACAACACTGTTCTACGGTTTGGGGTCAGTAAGATGTTTAATGTTTCTGAAAGAAGTCTCTTGCTCATCAAAACCATAACACTATGAAATATTATTTTGGGGAATTCTCATGGCGGAGAGGTCTGCCATGGGAGGAGCTACAGCTCACAGATGCAGAAAATGATTGATTTGCTGCCTTTGTTTTGGTGTGTGTGTGTGTGTACGCAGACGTTCCTTATATTCTAGATGAGATTCTGTAGAGTTGGTGTGTGTTTGACATTTGTAAGTTCACTCCTTTGAGTCGTGTTCAGTATAATGGTTGTGTTTAACTCTGAAATGCTGCAGGTGATTCGTAATTCGTATGATGTCTACCTATCGGTGTTCTTGATTGTTAAACCATTGAATCATTTGAATTATAGGATCTGTAATACGTTGTTTGAATTTCCATGGTTTAATTGTTATATTTGTTTTTAAGCTTTTGTTTGTGTTTCAATGCGTTAACACCCCGTCTAGGGTGAGGCCGCAACAAAAACTGGAATTGGCAATCAAAGATCCTTTGTACACTTTTATTAACAGGACCACAAGTAAAAGCACAACTTCAGGGGTGAGCGAAGGCCAAAACACCAGACAAACTCCAAACAGGACAAACTAAATTCCCTATCAAAAGAAAACAAAATAAAATACCCTACCTAATGAAAAACAGGAGAAAACAGTATTTACAAAAGAAAAGGCACTCAACAGCTTCCACGTGTGGAAAAGATACTATACTTTACAAAATATACAAAAAAGAACAGGTGATTATCAACTCAAAACCAAAAATTCCCACCGCACCCAACAGGAAAGCTATAGCAAACACACACAATAGCACATGTGCGACTGAACAACAGGTTGAGGAGAGCTCCCTCTTCTGGCTCTCCAGATCAGTGTATTACCCCTCATCCCATCAGGACCAATCACATCTGCAGATCACTGGTCTGATCCAATCCTGTGACAGAAAGGGCGGGACGAGAGAGAGAGATAGAGAGAGGGAGAGAGAGAGAGAGAGAGAGAGAGAGAGAGAGAGAGAGAGAGAGAGAGAGAGAGAGAGAGAGAGAGAGAGAGACAGAGAGAGAGAGAGAGAGAGAGAGAGAGAGAGAGAGAGAGAGAGAGAGAGAGAGAGAGAGAGAGAGAGAGAGAGAGAGAGAGAGAGAGAGAGAGAGAGAGGACCAGCAAAGCAATATAACAATTGTCTTTTGATGATCATGTATACCATGCAACTGGATTTCCATGTGTTACTGCCAATAAATGATTAAGATTGAGAACTGGATTCATCCTGGAAGCACATTTCCTGAACCCAAGTCCTGTATCCCACACTTTACAATTACAAGTAAGGAATAATCTACAGTCTTGACAGAGAGCATTCAGATTTAATGCACAGCTGGCCGTGGATTCTCCCACTGATACCGTGGTCATTTACCAGCATTGACCAGTTAAAGCTGTTATTGATGTTTGCAGCGCTAAATTCGACTGAAAGGGCAAACTGGCGGTTATTTTCTTCAGCAACTACTCGTTCGTTAGATCTAGCATTCGCTTTAAATCAGACACATAGATAAAGTAGAGAGAGAGAGAGAGAGAGAGAGAGAGAGAGAGGAGAGAGAGAGAGAGAGAGAGAGAGAGAGAGAGAGAGAGAGAGAGAGAGAGAGAGAGAGAGAGAGAGAGAGAGAGAGAGAGAGAGAGAGAGAGAGAGAGAGAGATGTGCGTGTGAATTACATGCATCTGCATCTGTTCAGCGTCTCTTTACTGAGTAATATAATATAATGTAATGATTTAGTAGTGTGTGTGTGTGTGTGTGTGTTCCAATGAAAGCAGCACATTAATATAGAATGGTAATTCAACTGACCTGGAACTATCTGTGCATTAAACCTTCCAGCCAATCATAATGGAGTATTCAGACAGACCATGGTAATTTAAAATAACTTTTCTGTGAATATATTTCAAAATGTCATTTATTCATCATGTGTGATCAAAGCTGAATTCAGCATCATTACTCCAGTCCAGATCCTTCAGAAAACATTTAGTTGATTTGCTGTTTAGTATCAAATCAAAATATGACTTTTTGTTACAAAACAAGGCATTGATTTCATACATGTCCACTGTAGAGACACCAGGACTTACAGTAGGTTTGTCAGGCATTCTGGGAGAAACAAATTCAATTATATATCAATATTCCTATGAAGTATTATATATTATTATGAAAATGTTACCAATTATTAATCCCATTATTGCACTTCTTTTTTCATTACATGTTGGCCCAAGAACACATTAATATGCTAATTAGATACCGTGTATACATTGTATATTTATGGCCAGTTTACCCACATATTGCATAAAGTGAAATGGTATATCAATTCATTCCATTATACCTTTCATAACATAGTTGGGAATCATCTTTATACAGATTTTGGTTAAAAAAATCCTGAAACCTAAAAATGTATTGGTGAATGAAAATAAATCCCATTGATTTTTCATGTATTTTTATTTTTTTAAACAACTGAGTACTGGTGTCCACTACATGGACATGGCATAGCATATGAATAAAATATATTTTGCCAAAAATAAAATATATATTTTTTCCATTTGATTCTTATGCTCTAAACAATGTAATGACATGAAAAATACTACATTCAAAAAAACTTTTTTTTCGGGGTCTCAGGAGGATATGTCAGTATAAAAGTCTCCACTGTCACTTTTGATCAATTTACTGCATCATATGCATTTCTTTAAAAAACAACAACCTTACCTTAATTTTTTGACGTGTAGCCTATATATGCACATTTCTTCAGTAACAGTGTTTTAGACATGCTTTTAATACCCCGATCAATGTTTAGTTCTCCAAACATTATTTCATCAAATGATGTGCAGTCTACAGCTAATTTAGGCACATGACCTACATCCAAGCCAGTGCGTGATGCAGGCTAAAAACGTGAGACCCACATGATGCCTTTCCGAGCTGAGTTCAGGCTGTTTGATGCGATGTTCATTCGGGCAAACCCTATATGGCTCGGAGCCTATCAGCAGCGCGTGTGTGGAGAGGAGGAACTCGAGCAATATAAAGCTGTGAGGGAACAAACAGCAGTCACGGTGCGCTCCTCCTCTTCTACATGTGCGTCCCCACGCCTCTCCTCCTCCTCTCGGAACATTAGCATAAAATCTGTGTCAGTAGGACAGCGATCACATGCAGCGCGCGCATGAGGCGTTCCAATGTCAACCGAGTGCACGCGCATTCAGTCAGTCACAGAAAGAGAGTGAGAGAGAGAGAGAGAGAGAGAGGGGAGGAGAATAGCAGCTACTACAGGGAAGAACAGAGGGCGTGTGAAACGGACTCACAGTCCTTGGCACACAATACCACAAACAATTTAAAGGGCACAGAAAGGAGGGGGGAAACTAGTGGGGGGAAGCTCAGTCACATTTCTAAAGCACCTGAAAACGTGTTTGGTGTGATGCTTGTGCTCGTCTCAAACTAGTTGCACATCTCTGCCTTGATGCCAGGTCACTAGCTCGGACTGTTACTGTACTGTACACAGTGTTCCAGCTCAGCTCTCTAAGACTGAGGACGGCGCATTGCCCTGCTAACCTGAAGGACATCTGACTTTTGAGAATCAGCTTATTCTTTTCCCGAGACATTTCCATAAAAGACTTATTGAAGTTTTGTGTGGACGGAATTTGAAACACGCTGAATATCATAATAGAGCCGCTTCAGATTCCCGCTCTTCCTTCATCAACATCAGGAACAGACACTATGGACGGCAGTCCAGGTGAGTTAAAACAATATATTGGCTATACGTGTTAGCTATTCTAGATCTTTCTACATTAATTTTTCAATCACCCGATTAGAGTTATAGCTATATGCACTGTTTTATCTTCGCCAATGTTGATATAACTTCTTGTTGAACTTTGTAAAATAGAGACATTACACGCTCACGTTTGATATTGCCAAGGAAGGACTGTAATTGTTTTTCATCTTTTCATTTTACAATTACATGCTGGTGTTATTTTTCCATCTGCACGTTGCATTTCTGATGTGAAATACATTTCGTAGGCTACTGTACCGCGTGCCTTGCGTTACGGTTACCGATGTTTTGACAAATGTTTCCGGTCTCGCGTGGCGCGTAAACAAACTCACGTGCAACTGCTCGCGCGCTCTTCCAAAAGACATCATGACACACATCATCCTCATAAATCAGTCGTGAGATGTTTTTCAGCGTGACCTCAGCAACCAACGACTTGTTGCTATAACAAAGTTACAATCTTCAAGGCTATCTGTGCATTCGCCGCGATTCAGTGGCGCTTTGTTTACATGTAGCGTGATCTCCAATAGAGAGGTGGGTGACATCCGAAACTGGGTTATCTACTGTCAAGGTGTTTCCCTCTCGAACAGGGAACGTGTTCACACTGTGATTCATTACCCGAGTCACGCTCGTGCGCCAGTGACTGATGCTCATTCTCTATAAGCGCTCCTCCTTTATATTCACCCAAACACGTGCATGTCAATAACTGCTCAGGAACATGCGAGGAAACCCGTCATTTACAGACAGTAAACACTGCACATCAGGCAATACACCAGAGGTTTGTTTACTGGCACATGACCTTTCTTATAAGCCAATGATGTTTTTAGATGGCTAAATCTGAAGTCATTTATTATAGAGTCATAATAAAGTAATCTGATATTTATATTAAGTCAGAACGGTTACACTTTACAATAAGGTTCATTAGTCAACATGAACTAAGAATGAACAATACGTCTGCAGAATTGATTCATCTTAGTTAATATTATTTTCAACATTTTGCTACTAATGCATTATTCAAATCAAAGGTTGTATTTGTTAACATTACTGTGAACTAACATGAACAAACAATGAACAGCTGAATTGTGATTATTTTTATTAACTAATATTAACACAAATTAGTAACAAATTGTTCATGTTATTAATATATTAACTAATGTTAACTAATTAACCTTATTATAAAGTGTTACTGTCAGAACGAGTGTGATTGTGATGCTATAGTTTTTTGGCAGCAAGTAAAATAATGATACATGGGAACTTTAAAACATGGGCTCTACATTGCAAAACTGTCAATTTATTGTACATATTATTATTATTATTATTATTAATACTATACAGGCTACAATTATCATTGTGCTACTTTAGGAATAACATTTATAATTGACACATAAACACATATGGTCAATGTCATATCCAGTATGTTATTTTTCTGATTCTGGTGCTTGTGATTTCTTTGAAAGCGCTCTGTTCGCCAGCTGCACGTTTTGCATGTCATCAGACAGACTTTCACTTTCACCATCACGAGGATCAACTCGGAACTCCACGTGCCACGCGTGATTTGATTTCCCAGGCGCACACACACACGCACACACACCCCCTCCTTGCCTGTGTTTTTGTTCCGGCAGCCGATCTCATCCGGCCTCTGAAGGGAGGGAGGCTGGTCACTGGGTCAAAGTCAAACAGGCACAGCTTTCAGCTCAGTCCGTTCTTCTCTGCCTGCGTGATCTCTATTAGACAACACACAGGCTTATAACAAGCACAGCCTTATGTGACAGAAGATGCTTGGTGCATTTAAGGCCTAGACACAAGAGATTGACTCGTCTCGTAAAAACAGAAAGCTCAAATATATAGTCTAACTCGCTTGTGCTTTGCCCCAGTACAACATCCGGCAGTGTTCCTTATGTCAAAAATAAAATATATTACAAAGCGAATGAATTTGTAGCACAATGAGTCTTCATTTACATAGATTGTGCTGCACATATGTGTTTTTTCCAAAAGATACAGTAATACTGACCTAGTTTTCAGCAGCAGGCAGCGCATGTCTGAGGACATCCAGTTCTCTGAACAAACCTTCACACACCTTTAAAGCCTCCCAACTGACAGTCTCAACGTAGAGCTCACCTGCCATTTACTTAATGTTCATTTGGCTGGTTTAAAATATAGTTAAGTCCTTTAGCGTTTATCATCTTTCTGTTTATCATTCAGAATCATAAGAAACTACACATTCAGATACACATATAGGGGAAGCATATGGTTCTCTTTTATTTGACAAGACATCACAGTATCACACTTCAGGTGATACAAAATGTCAGTAGTTATTATTATAGTACATTACAACAAGGTATGCAATACAGCAGTTTAATACTTTAAGTTGAAATGACAAACATCTAAGGTGATTGTACCTAATTTAAGGCAGCATTTTTTTTTACAGTGTACTTTACAATACTATATAGTATAATCTGAAGTGTACATTTATAGCCTACTAATGTTATTGAAATCTATTAAAGTCACTAAGTGATTAAACATAAAATCTACCTTGCATATATTAAACAAACACAGCACTCCTGTCAGCATTCAGAACATCATCAAGAGGGATGTTGTGTTCCTGAACAGCAGGTTTCACAAACTCAATAACCCATTCATTTCTTCATTCTTCTTATCATTCTCATTCACCTTTGTGCATGTGAGATACAATACACAGGAAAGGTGTTTCATGTGGTGTTTGGGGAAATGATGTGTCATACAACAATATTTAACTCGGATGAAATGAAATTGGGAAGGGCCGTTAATGTAGTATAATATCTATATTTCATCCATGCACGTCATATAAACAAGTGAGAAGAGGTGAAATGAGTTGCTTATAAAAAAAGAACAAGAAGGCGAAAACAAAAACAAGCTCGTATGTCGAGCAAACGTGACCGTGCACGTTCATGCATGCACTCCAGTTTCCGGTGACTCAAGTATTACAAACACGGGCGCATAAACCTGGCCCTGGTTACTGTTTTTAAGCCCTCTTCAAACGTGAGCAGCAGGCTGGCAGTGTGTGCTTCTCTCTCTCTCTCTCGTACTGCGGCTGTTTTAGACACGGGACTGCGCAAAGAGGCTTGTGTTTTCGGGGCGTTCACTGTGTCAGGAGTGCATGTGAGTCGACGGTCAGGTGGCTGGCAGCTCTGGAGCGCGCAGCGCGTGAGGCGGGGGCGTGAGAGTTCTTCGAGTTTATGATTCACAAACAAATTGTTCTTTTGAGTCGATTCTTTTGAATGATTCTGTTTAACAGACTCGGGAAGGTTAGAAGAGAGAACTTTGCAACGATGGGAGACAACTCGATTTTTGACGCAAGAAAAACACACTTAAGGAAAAAAACTTGGCAACATTAAACTGGAAGATGCAAATTGCATTTGAAAACAATAAAATATAAAACGCAGTCATAACAAACAGCTGTATTTAACTAACACTGAACTCGTGAAAATCGGCATGCAATTCTTGGAACGCTGTGGAGAGACGGATCGAATCACTGAAGTGAACTGACTCTCTGAAATAAATCCGATTCCCCAACGTTACACACACAATTATACACGTGAGTCAGTCTGGCTCATCCTGGCAGTCTGGCACACTTCTCACATGTTTGAGCCCTCTCCTGGCGCGGTTTGAAACATGTGATTCATGATGACGGATGAGCTGGCCAGACTGAAAGTAGTGAAGGGTTCAAACATGTGAGAAATTTCCAAGTTTACATAGAAGTCAGTGGCTTGGCAGCTTTTTGAACAAAAAAATACATACATTTCTGAATAGACCACATCCACACCCACTCTGTTTACAATACCATTCAGTTCATTGCTGACATTTAACAGATTCAGAGAGCAACAATGTGGCTGGTAACTAAGATGTTGCACGTTTATCTTTGTTAAAGATTTGCATAAAAGCCTCAGCTAAATTACAGATTTGCCAAATCCTGCAGAATGGATTTAAACATCCAAAATGTGTCAAACTGACGTGAATATACATGAAATTAGTCGGATTTAATAAACTGTGTAGAGTGCAATGGATATGTAAGCTAAAATGAAAGCCTTCATTCTGCTCATTTAGATATTTATATCATGACAACACTCGGGGTAGTTTGGTATGTTAATGGACATGACAATGTTAATGTATATGGTCTTGGCACTTGGCAGACTGTTATTGGTGCTGCTGTAGAGCCAGTATGGAGAATTGCTACTGTAAATACATTCACAGACACGATGCTGTGAGCATGTTGCCATGATATACCACACATGAAATTACACATAGCAGATCTAGGCAGGTGGAGCTGGGGAAGGTGGAGGGCTGCAGGACCGGTTTACAGCAAACACTAAACCAGACTATTTAAATGTTGAGCATGCAAGCTCATTGGCTGCTTGTAAACCAGAGACCAATCAGCTTGTAGAGCCATGTCGTGAACAATGCGATGGCTAGCATATTCCATTAAGGATCTGCTCCGTCTAGAGTTTCATGACTGAACTAGATATTTATAATAACAAGAGAAACTTATCCTCATGAAATATTTTTTCCCCCTCTCTTTCTCTCTTCTCCTTCACACACTCGCAGGTGAAGGAGTGATTCACTATGCAGGCTCAACTGGAAGTGCCAGCCCCAGCCCAGGAAGCCCATCCAGTGGGTACCAGACCCAGTCCCCATCCTCCCAGCCCTCATCCCCCGAGGAGGTCTCCTTCACTGATCTTGGTGCCCCTAAAAAATACTCAGCTGGAAGCAGTGGCAATTCTGTAAGGGGCAACAAACTGGTTTTCCAATTTCCAGAAGTAAGCAGTGCTTCCTCTGTCAACACCGTTACACCGACCTTAACGTCATCAGGGCAAAACTCCTACTCTCACCCAATGGTTGGCAGGCGACCCATTGGATTCACGGGTACCTTTACTAGTGAGTATTATTGGAGTCATTTTTGATCATTTAGCCTCAAATTCTGTGAGATTGACCACTGCTAACTCATTTTAAATTTGTGTTAATAGAAACCGGAGGTATGGTGTTGCTTTGCAAAGTATGTGGAGATATTGCATCAGGATTTCACTATGGTGTCCATGCATGTGAAGGATGCAAGGTAAGGACACGCAAATGCACACTTCTCACTCATAAAATATTCTCAAAATGCATAACTGATGTGTTTAGTAATGGCCCCTAAACTGAAGTCTCTATTCGGTTCATGTGCCTGTTGCTTTACTCACACACACATTCAATCTGATCTTGTGTTACCCTCAGGGTTTCTTCCGCCGCAGTATCCAGCAGAACATCAATTATAAGATGTGTGTGAAGAATGAAAACTGTCTGATCATGAGGATGAATCGCAATCGCTGTCAGCACTGTCGCTTTAAGAAGTGCCTCTCTGTCGGCATGTCCAGAGATGGTAAGAGCTTTAAACATACAGTTATTAATAATAAACATTATTATTCTTGGTATGACTATATTATTTAAAGTGTTTGCTGAGGGAAACAATCAGAATTACCAAACAGTGTTAGGAATGTAGTTGGTTGAGTAAAGAACCACCTAGCAATGTCCTAGAACCCCTCAGTATAGACCCTAGTAATTGCACTTTTCTAAGCAATTTAACACCGATCTGGAGACCAGCATATAGACTGGTCCAGTATGAACCCACTTAACAACAGATCACGCAACACACTAGCAGTTTGTCCATTGGCAACTGCATACCAATTCTAAATATCACATTTGTAATCCAGTGGTTTCAAGTAGAATCTGCGTGATCTGAAGTTTCGAGTGAGGGCAAAAAATGTCCCCATGTAGGTTGAAATTTGTTACGCAAATGTGATTGTGTTTGAAAGTGACCTCTGTGTGAGTGGTGTTTCATGCATCACTACTATTGACAATGGACAATTGACCTTTTTGCTGCAAAATTTCGCTAATGTGATCGCACCTTTACAGCACATTTAAAACATTCTTTCGATTCTCCTTTTTTATTTCCTCAACCCAGCATCCACCATCTGTTCTGTAATGTTTGCACCTATGGCTGACAGTTTCCTTTCACCGCTGATTTATTAGTGCGGGCACGCCGAAATCCCACAAGTCATCGCTCACTGTAAAAACTGCTGCAAATCAGGTTAATTTGGGGAATTGGGGACACCGAGCTCCTAGTGCACTGCAGTTTAATGTGTTTCCAGGTCTTCGTTTGCTGTATTGCAGGATTAATTAAGATCTAAACGCTCGCTGGGATTTAATAAAGTGCTTTGTCGATGTAACCCAGAAGCTTAGAGCATTTATTTCAGTCGAATGTACTGCATAAATATGCTAAAATATATTTTTTCCGATTTGTCCTCTAGTACACTTTGCCCATACAGGACACTGCTGTCTCTGGGGAGCTTTGTAAACTGGGCTGATAATAAATCATATTTTCTGGGGCTAGTGTACATATTTAGGTGACCTAAAAAGCGGGGAAAGTAAAGTGATGCACCGTATGCACCATCATATTTCAACGTCACTTGACCTTGTTTTCCTCCCTTGTTGCAACTCACGCTGTAATTGCATAAGATTTCCAATTAATTTGAAAGTTTATGAATATATAAAGAACCATTATGGATTTAACTTTGCCCTTAAATGGCAAAAAACGTAGCTAATACTGTATGTCGCTTGCTTTACAGTACATGTAGATGGTATATTCTTCCTCCATTATATTATGTCATTGAGCTTGTCACCGGAAACCTTGACTTCTCCTTTAACACTGGTCCGCGGCTTCACGTGAGGGTGCTTTATGACACCTCGAGACACGCAAAACCTGGTTATATTACAGGCCTAAAGATCTGGTTTTGCATTAGTGCTTGTGTTAGCAGTTTCAACCGAACCTTGCTTGCTGAAGGCACTTCGCATTGCTCAACACTTGGTGCTCCTTATCAGTCTAGTTCATCATCATATCATGTTCCTCTGCCCTACAACATTGCACCACTTAACTATTCTAACGCCTTCTTCTCTCTGCCCTTATAACCTGTAACCCGCTAACCCTCGACCCCACGACTGTATCATTTCCCCTGCTGTCACTCACTCCATCACTCATTCCCTCACTGACACCAGTGCTTCGGTGACTCACTGACCCACTTCCCAATGGGATAGAGACACAGAGAGATGAACAGAAGGATGGGGGAGGGGTATTATACAGTTGTAGGATCTATGAATAGCTGCGAGGTGGAGTAGGGAGAGATCGGATGAGAAAGAGGAGGGGGAAGTAGAACAGAACGAAGCTTTGTAGACCAGTTATGTGATATGAACGATTAGTGGTCACTGTATGTCTTTTATAAAATGGATCCTGAATGCTGATTTGTCAGTACAGCTGTCCTTCTGTGCTGCATCGTACAGTAAAACTGTCTGTCGTATGCATAAATATAAGCTGGTAACCTGAAAGAGGAACCTACATAAGACTGTTAACCTTAAGCCGATCGAACACTTCCCGTATCTGCCTTCCACTCCGTCTCGCAGAATGAAGGCACAGTCCAAGTGCATCCCAATTATGCACATACACAGAAAATAGCTTACTTCAATGTGCAAAATGAGGATAAATCAATAAAGCTATTCCAGTGCATGTTCGACCTAACCAATTCCCCTCTAGCCGTGACTATATTCACAGTACAGCACAGCCTCTCGTACCTCATTACATTATTGTACAGTTGTAAATTCAGTGAAACCTTTGCATTTGTATGATTGGATTATACATAGTGACATTTAATCCCCCGTTTCTCCTAGCTGTGCGATTCGGACGCATTCCGAAGCGCGAGAAACAACGTCTACTGGACGAAATGCAGAGTTACATGAACAGCCTTAATGAATCGGCGTCCATGGACATCAACTGTTCTTCACCCACCGAGACCCCTACCAGCCCTGGAGACGGCCAATCAGAAGAGGGCATCGGTGCGATCTCGCAAGCTTATCGAAACATCTTTGTGAACGGGGAGAAGGTGTTAGTGAAGATTGACGATGACAATAACAACAGTCCTTCTTCCTTCCGTCATAATCCAATACAAGAGTCCGGTTACACCCAGTCTCATCCTCAGCCAAGCGTCTCACCGCGAGAACATCCTGTACATTCCACAACAAACTGCCTCTCCCAGTCCAGATGCCCGTTCGCCAGCCACGACAACAAACCAGACAACAGTCACTATAACTTCCCACAGTCCTCAAGTCCCAGTCAGGGAAGTACACCTTCTCAAAGCTATCCATCGAAGCACAACAGTTATTCCACTCAGACGTCTTGTCCTTGGAGACTGAGTCCTGGTGCTAAAGTTCTGGTAGGTTTTTATGAGGGCGTATGATTTGATGTACATCGCAAAACAACATACTTTTTTATTTATTTTTTTAGAATTCATGTGATTAAATGAGTCTCTTCCTGTATTTCTCTAGGCATGTCCTCTCAATGCATGTCCCGTCTCCCCAGCCAGTCACTCCAGTCAACAGGTCTGGGAGAGTTTCTCCCAGTGCTTCACTCCGGCTGTTAAAGAAGTGGTGGAGTTTGCCAAGAGTATTCCCGGGTTTCAGGCACTGAGTCAACATGATCAGGTCATGCTGCTGAAGGCAGGAACCTTTCAGGTGAGAAACGCCAACGTCTGTCCCCAGATCAGTTCCAATCACACTGTCTTTGCCTTCTTCTATGTAGAAACATATTGATGTTTATTAGATTATGATTATGTAATCTAGGAGTCTTAGTTCAGGTTCTTGCAGCTGTGATTCAGGTCATTTAAAACCAAAATATTGTTGACTCAAGATCCTGATTTAAGGATTGATCTGGTTCAGATTGCTTTTGTGAACTGGTTCAATTGATTAATTGAAAAGATTTGACTCAACTGAACAATTCGATCATGAATCCAATCCCTAGCAGTTTCAATTACATGGTGTTACGGACAACTATTTACGGACTGTGCAAGACTCTAGACTAATATCTTTACAGATTTGTTTCAGCACTCAATAACTAAGGTCTGAATGAAAGCGAAATGCGTCCAGTGCTTATATTTCAATGAATAAAGTCTTTGAGTGATGCACTTTACACGACCCAATGTTGAACAGTTTATTTAACATCATTTTTCTTCATTGCAGGTTCTAATGGTGAGGTTCTGCTCGCTCTTTGACGCCAAGGAACGGACTGTAACATTCCTAAATGGTCAGACCTACCCGTTGGCGTCGCTGCGAGTGCTTGGCATGGGCAGTCTTCTGGACGCCATGTTTGAGTTCAGTGAGAAGCTGGGGAACATGGGTCTGGAGGCCGACGAGATGGGTCTCTTCATGGCTGTGGTGCTGGTTTCTGCAGGTACGTGTCACACGCAAGCAATGTTTCAAGAGTGTCGGTCCAACATTTTCAGGCATCACAGCTGTGCTTTTCACATGGCTGTTCCGAACAGTATCTTCGCATCACAATCAGCATCACATGTGTCCTTTGTGGATAATGCGATACTACAATCCAAAATGGTGGCTGTAGTCAAAGAAAATGCAAAAACATTCTATTTTGATAAAACTATTTTTTTTAATTGCAACCTTTTTTTGAAGAAAAAAAAGTTCGAATTGTGGGTTATAAACTTGGAATGGCGAGAGAAAACGTCAGAATTGTGAGATAAAAAGGTGCAATTATCTAATAGGTTTTTTAAATTCTGTGGCGGAAACAAACTTTTATAGAAAACAGTTCTATTAGCACACTAATTATCACCCATTTTTTTTAATGGCACCATATTTTTGTGCTTAGACTAGTATACATTTCAATTGATAGCTCTATTTGTGTAGTGAAGTTGATATCCATGAGTGTTTTAAATCCGTCAACTATCACTTCACACAGAACGCGTCTGTCCATTCCACTGCGCTACTTTTGCATCGTTTTTCAAAGTAAACACGCTAGACGGACGTCTTTAACCGTTGCACTTGCATCTCACACATGACACGCCGTTCTAAAAACGTGGCGCTCAAGTTAAAAGAAGTTCAACTTTGGAAAAAAAAGACAACTTTTTTTGTTCCGTGACCTGCGTTTTAAACAGCAAAACCGTGTTCTGTTTGAACCCGCCCTTAGAAGGACAGCAAAGCCTTGCACTAGAGTTTGGAATAGAGTAGTAATGTCTACGCCATGAGTGTGTATTCCAGGTACTCATGATTGTGTACTCTGTGTGTCAGATCGCTCAGGTATCTCAGACGTGGGGGCCGTCGAGCAGCTCCAGGAGGATTTGATCGGCGCTCTCCGAGCTCTCATCACTCGCAGGAGGCCAGAAGACAGCACACTCTTCCCCAAACTCCTGCTGCGTCTGCCAGACCTCAGGACACTCAACAACCAGCACTCGGAGAAACTCCTCGCCTTCCACATCGACCCCTGAGGCGCACGCCAGACCCAAAACACAGATTCAGGGTGCTCTTCTGTACAAACAAGCCATGCATAATTCAGGACGACACATCTGACTCGCACTTACACAGACTCGCTTTTCCAATGCAACGTAAGGATTCTTTTAAAGAATGGAGCAGATGCTGGACATTTGGACTTTTCAGGAGAGGTTTCAAGAAATCCAAGAAGAGGGAATCGATTTTTCTTCCTAAAATGGACATTTGACGAGATTATGAGGTGATGGATGGTTTTATAATCTGGACTCGCATTGAAAGATCGGTGTCAGTAGGCTATGAAGTTTTGGGACATTATAAATATTCTTCTCACTCCAGATGCTATGCATTTATTATCATATTGTTCAACACATCGTACAACCTTTCAGATGCTAGCTCATAATTCAATAATTTCCTCTAACACATTCTTATATCTCTTTGTGGACCTTTATAAATATTGTTTACAGTCAAAACATTGAGTGTAAAAAACATGTATTATAATTGAAATGTATGATAGTTTCTCATAACTGTATAAGACTGTAGTATGAATTCACGTGTGGAAATATCATGATAATACCAGGCTGTGTCATGAAGAAAGGACTGCTCATCTCATCTTGTATTTAAACTGTTATGCCAATGTCATTTACAACAGCTCTGCATGGATATGGTTTATTTTCTACCCTTTGCAGTTCAGAATTTTCTGAAAGTGTCTTTTGTATTGGCGAAGATGAGTTAGCGGCAAAGCGGACATTAGCATTTCTACACAAAGTCAATTCATTTGTTTCACGTGCATCTAAATGTATATTTCGTAAATGTATTATGTTTATCTTTTACTATAGAGATGGCAAGATTATGTGATATTAAAAAATTACATTTCAATTTTTGCAAATCTGACTATTTTGTATACAGTACATGCGCATATACGGTATATATGATATCCTGAGCACTGCACGTTGCTTTGCACATGGAATGCTGATGGTGCACAATGGTATCCTAGCAACAGGCGATGGAACCAGCATGATGTATGTGATCCATGCCAAGATTTTCACCTTCATTTAAATAATGGCTCCAGGGTTCCAAATGGAATCTTTGTTTCATTTCATACATCACACACACTTCAATTACAGAATGTAGCACAGAATAATGAGTCTAGAATATTTAATGTTGGCCATACCGAATGAAACATACCTGTGAATAACAAAAAGACAGAAAATATATAATATATATATATAGGCTATAATATATAATACATTTATGTACTGTATGTATATCAAATATGTAAAATATGTATAGGTTATCAAATATAGCCTATATCAAATGTATATGAATAACTGATTCCAGATATGAGCATTTAACATTTACATTTAATCATTTAGCAGACGCTTTTATCCAAAGCTTGCAAAAGAGGAGAGTATTAGAAGCAATTAAACTAACAATAGGACAACAATACGTAAGTGCTGTGACCCTTCCCAGTTTACTCTAACGCAGTATATGTCATTTTTTTATAAATAGATATAGAGTACAGAAAAGAGAAAAGAAAGCGTTAGTATTAATGGATTATACACAAATAAATAAATATTGTACATCCAAATTAATAATGTTTGATATGGCATTTAAATACAATAAGTGCGCCCTCTTGAGGTTACTGTGCCATACTACATTTAAATGAACAGTGGGCTAACGACATTAGTTTGAATTAAGTCTTTAAATATGATTTCTAAAAATATATTTTATTGTTTCTTATAGGTTGCAAGCTAAGCAAGTAATGAAACAGAGACTGAACTCATCATACAATTCATCAATTGCATCTGGAACTATTTTATGTTTGGCTAAAACTAAAAATCGGAATAAAGTGTCAACATTTAAATGAGTTAAAAATGTTAAATCTTAAAGGGAGCAAACAATAAAATTGTATTATTATATATAATATCACAATTATTATTATTGCACATATTTGCAGCTTATAGTCTTTTTTTTTTTTAGGAAAACATGACAAAAATAATGTTCATGCATAGCTCCAGCATGTCCTACATGATGTCCTACCCCAACTTCCTGTTTCAACCGGAAATGTGTGGACACATGGAGGGGAAAAAACGGGGAAAAACGGGAACGTTATGGGGTAAGTTATTACAAGAAAAGTTATGACTATTGGACAGAAACCAGGCCATAATAAATTAAAGAGCGCCCTCTACCGACAAACTAGCACGTTAGCTTAGATGACATAACTTTCATACATATTTCTGACATGACTTTGAAAAATACATTTCTGTAAGTTAGCTCAAACAACGGCAAGGTCATGGGTTTGAATCCCAGGAAATGTATGAACTGATAAAATGTAATGTAATGTGATCTAGGCCTGAGTCGCTGTGGCTAAAAGCATCTGCCAAATGAAATGTAAATGTATAAAACAACTGCGAAACTGAAATCTTTCTTTTCCTCCAGGCAGCACATATAAATAAACAGCTATCGTACTATAGTTTGGCCCACTGACAAGCAGGCTTCTAGATATAAACCCTTAAACCTTAACGTTCTTAACACACTGGCAGTCGTTCCAGAAGCCGCTTACTAAAGCATGAAGTCACCGTTTCAAAAGACGAGTCTCATGACCTGACAACCTGACAGAGACTAAACCTTCCTTACTAATAATACTATTGTATAATTACATAACATAACTCTGTTGATGTGCTTATGTACACATATGGTCGTATTGATATAGCTAATAATTGCTTTTAAGCAGTATATCAACAATATGAATCACAAAACATTTAATGAAACAGGTAAATCTAATCATTGTTAGTTTACAATGACTTTATGAATGTAAATTACACTTCTACGAACGAAAATTCGTCTTTGCTTTTATTTTAATGTGACAACTTGCCCCATATATTGTGCATAACACTCATGACAAGCTGTCCTGCCTCTTCTATCAAACTATCATGGAAATAAATGACTGCCTCTTGACGTAGAATCAGACTACAGCACTATCATATTTAATATTTAAAAAACATGGACCGTTTCACAAGCCTTTTGCGTTCCTTTAGAATATTTGTGAACAATGAAATGAACAGGGAATTATTGACACCAGCTGTACTGTGTGCATTTTTAACTTATTAATATTTCTAACTTATTGTTATTAGCAAATATTAACATTTTGAATGAAAAAAGTTAGTGTTTATTGTATTTTTATTGTATTGATATTTCCCTCCATTTAATATTGTTAGGGTATTTTATTATCTTGAAGTTGTCTCCCCAAGTTCAATCTTATTACAATCATAACTCTTTTTTATGAAAATATGTATGAAATACATATTAAATACATTCCTTTTTTTTAACAAATTACTCAGTATTTCTGTCTTGTTTTCCAGTACGAATATATCTAAACATTCTTAAATCAATTAAGATTCATTTACTTGAGAAGCAAAATGACTTCAGATATTAAGTCTTCTTTACTGAAAAATTAATCAAAATGAAGTGAGTTCATGCTTAAAACAAGGACTGATATCTGAAAACAAACTTGTTTTCGCCACATGCAGATATTTGATCTTATTCTAAGAATAAACTCACTTCATTTTGATTTTTCTTTTCTTTTCAGAAAACCACAATATCAACTCGTTTTGCTTCTCAAGTAGCCTAAATGTATCTTGAATTTTTTTTAGATATTTCTAATACAAAACAAGACAAGACAAACCCACACCTTTCCAACATTTTCTACTCAAATAATATGTCATCTTCACATCACATGTACTTATGTATCATCATCTTTCTCATTTCAGGTTAGTCCTACATACATAACATGCTATATAACTCTAAATATAGCACACCTGTTGCATCACATGTCCAAGGAAAGCCCAGGATCTGTTATGAAGCTTGTGTTTTCCCGCTCTATCCCATCATGCCACCCAGTGCTGAGACGTTGCTGGAATGAACTAAAGCCCTGCTGGAGGGATTAGCCTGGATAGATACTATAAATCTCCACTGTAGAGACACACACACACACTCACACACCGACCGACTGAAACTCTCCGCTTTCCGCTGAGAACCACAGCGTATCCTCACATCGCTGGAAAACATCACAGACAATGACACAGAAAAAGGTAAGGTGTTGTTTTATCAGTTACTGTAGAATAGAATAGAATAGAATAGAATAGAATAGAATAGAATAGAATAATAATTTGTTACATTTATATAGCGCTTTTCTGGGTACTTAAATCGCTTTACCTTGAAGGGGGGAATAGAATAGAGTAGAGTAGAATAGAATAGAATAGACCAGAATAGAATTGACCAGAACAAAACAGAAAAATGGAAAATAATAGTATAGAACAAATCAGAACAATGGAATAGAATATAACAGAACAATAGAATAGAATAGAAAAGAATACAACAACATAAGGTAACATAACATAAAAATAGAATAGAACAACATAACAATAGTACAGTGTACCCTGAAAACTGTGAAAGTAAAGTGAAGCTGAATTCATCTACAAGTAATGATATCAATATAATAACATAATAATATATATAATACAGTAACATATAAAAATAATGGTTTCAAATGTAATTGACTGAATGGCATTAAACCTTGTATCTGATTTCAGAAGTGTGTAGTCCCTATGCTTTACTGCATATTTCCATAAGGAGATCATTACCACTATTTATAGATCAAGCTTCTGTCTTTACAGAGACATAAAAACATCAAGTTTTATTCTACTAAAGAATTTTAAAATGAAACCGACTGTATTTTGCATTCATACACACAATCAAAATGATCTTTTTCATAAGACAATATGTCCTGTATTTCATGGTTTCATTTGCACAGGTCAGTTAATCTCTAAATTTGGATCATATCCATACGCTTATAAACAATAATCTAATCAAAGATTAAAGTTTACTCTGACTATTTCATAACCATTCTCAAAGTGAGTTAAATAATTATGATCAATGATTATTATTTGGCATTATGTTATTGGCCTCTATATTACATGCCTTAAATATTTTCCAAATCTGTTTGTTTCCCAGATTTCCCCGACGGTCCAGACTGTGGAAGGACAGATCCCGCCAAGCTACGACGAGGCCAACGCAGGTGCTTATCATAGCACTCGGACAAATAATCTCAAATATATATTTCTGGTCTTATTTATGAATTTATTTGTAGGATGTCCTGGTTACTACTATGGTGGAGGAACTTTTTCCTGGGATGACAAGTTTATTAGACGAATCTTTATACGAAAGGTGACAATTTAAATGTTCAAATTAAATATGTATTGAGGATTATCAAATCAAAATGCTTGTAATAAACACGTGTCTTGTCATTTCTGGCAGGTTTATTCCATTCTGATGCTGCAGCTCTTCTCTACAGTCGCAGTCATCGCTCTCTTCACCTTCCAGTGAGTCGAGATACTGCATGCTGGTCAAAGATGGATTATTATCACTGTGAAGAAATGAATACTTTTAGTCAGCAAGGACGCATTAAAAAGATTGAACAAAAGATTTCCATCACAGTTTCCACAAAAATATGAACTCTTGTGAACATTGGTAATCCTTACAAAAAACAAGTGTACTTCAAGTTCATTTTATTAAGTATATTCAAGTAAAGTTCAAGTATATTTTTAAGTATACCTTATGCAGTAATTATAGTATCAATGTACTAGTAGTATACTTGTAAGTGTACTATTCCAATACTAAATTGGCCCACTCTTTTAAACAATGCAGCTTTGATCACATGAATAATATTTCACAATATTACTGTGTTTACTGGTTTGACTTGGGGAGCAAACAAGACTTCAAAAACGAACAAAAAAAATCTTACCGACCTCAAACTTTTGAACAGTGTGTTGTATGAGTTATGTGTAAGCGTATTATATTAAGTATTGATTTTTGAGTTTTTAAGTACACTCCTAACCTCTTTTGCTCTGCTTTTCTCAGTGCTCCGGTGAGGATGTACATTCAAACACATCCGATTTTATACTCCATGTCCAAGTACGTAATATCAGTCATTCAAATATGGCCATAAATGCTTTAAAATGTTCCTCATTTAGGTATTAATTTGCGTGATCTTTAACTTAAGCAATATGTTTGTGTTCTGCAGTCTTCTGTTTCTCGTCACATATCTCACATTGGTTTGCTGTGGTGATTTGAGGTCAGTTCATGAAACAGTTGTGGTGATACACTTATTCTATATGAGAAATAAGCAGGAAAACACATCGTAATATAATCTTTTCATTTCTGTATTATAGGAGGCAGTTTCCATGGAATTTTATTCTGCTTACAATCTTTGTGAGTATCTGTTTAAATACTTTGACTTTATTATAATGAAATACTTACATGCTAAAATAAAACAGTCCCTCACTTCAAGTACACTCTTCAAAATAAAAGTTCTTTATTGGCATCGATGGTTCCACGAAGAACCTTTAACATCCATGGAGAACCTTTAACATCCATTTAACATCCATGGAGAACCTTTAACATCCATGGAGAACCTTTAACATCCATGGAGAACCTTTAACATCCATGGAGAACCTTTAACATCCATTTAACATCCACGGAGAACCTTTAACATCCACGGAGAACCTTTAACATCCATTTAACATCCATGGAGAACCTTTAACATCCATGGAGAACCTTTAACATCCATGGAGAACCGAATCTTTAATATCCATGGAGAACCTTTAACATCCATGGAGAACCTTTAACATCCGTTTAACATCCATGAAGAACCTTTTCCATCCATGGAGAACCTTTAACATCTGTTTAACATCCATGAAGAACCTCTTCCATCCATGGAGAACCTTTAACATCCATTTAACATCCATGGAGAACCTTTAACATCCGTTTAACATCCATGGAGAACCGAACCTTTAATATCCATGGAGAACCTTTAACATCCATGGAGAACCTTTAACATCCGTTTAACATCCATGAAGAACCTTTTCCATCCATGGAGAACCTTTAACATCCGTTTAACATCCATGGAGAACCGAACCTTTAATATCCATGGAGAACCTTTAACATCCATGGAGAACCTTTAACATCCGTTTAACATCCATGAAGAACCTTTTCCATCCATGGAGAACCTTTAACATCCGTTTAACATCCATGAAGAACCTTTTCCATCCATGGAGAACCTTTAACATCCATGGAGAACCTTTAACATTCATTTAACATCCATGGAGAACCTTTAACATCCATGGAGAACCTTTAACATCCATGGAGAACCTTTAACATCCGTTTAACATCCATGAAGAACCGCTTCCATCCATGGAGAACCTTTAACATCCGTTTAACATCCATGGAGAACCTTTAACATCCATGGAGAACCTTTACCATCCATGGAGAACCTTTAACATCCGTTTAACATCCATGGAGAACCTTTAACATCCGTTTAACATCCATGGAGAACCTTTAACATCCATGGAGAACCTTTAACATCCGTTTAACATCCATGAAGAACCGCTTCCATCCATGGAGAACCTTTAACATCCGTTTAACATCCATGGAGAACCTTTACCATCTATGGAGAACCTTTAACATCCATTTAACATCCATGGAGAACCTTTAACATCCGTTTAACATCCATGGAGAACCTTTAACATCCGTTTAATATCCATGGAGAACCTTTAACATCCATGGAGAACCTTTAACATCCGTTTAACATCCATGGAGAACCTTTAACATCCGTTTAACATCCATGGAGAACCTTTAACATCCATGGAGAACCTTTAACATCCATTTAACATCCATGGAGAACCTTTAACATCCATGGAGAACCTTTAACATCCGTTTAACATCCATGGAGAACCTTTAACATCCATGGAGAACCTTTACCATCCATGGAGAACCTTTAACATCCATTTAACATCCATGGAGAACCTTTAACATCCGTTTAACATCCATGGAGAACCTTTAACATCCATGGAGAACCTTTAACATCCGTTTAACATCCATGAAGAACCTTTAACATCCATGGAGAACCTTTAACATCCATGGAAAACCTTTAACATTCATTTAACATCCATGGAGAACCTTTTCCATCCATGGAGAACCTTTAACATCCATGGAAAACCTTTAACATTCATTTAACATCCATGAAGAACCTTTTCCATCCATGGAGAACCTTTAACATCCATGGAGAACCTTTAACATTCATTTAACATCCATGGAGAACCTTTAACATCCATGGAGAACCTTTAACATCCATGGAGAACCTTTAACATCCGTTTAACATCCATGAAGAACCGCTTCCATCCATGGAGAACCTTTAACATCCGTTTAACATCCATGGAGAACCTTTAACATCCATGGAGAACCTTTACCATCCATGGAGAACCTTTAACATCCGTTTAACATCCATGGAGAACCTTTAACATCCGTTTAACATCCATGGAGAACCTTTAACATCCATGGAGAACCTTTAACATCCGTTTAACATCCATGAAGAACCGCTTCCATCCATGGAGAACCTTTAACATCCGTTTAACATCCATGGAGAACCTTTACCATCTATGGAGAACCTTTAACATCCATTTAACATCCATGGAGAACCTTTAACATCCGTTTAACATCCATGGAGAACCTTTAACATCCGTTTAACATCCATGGAGAACCTTTAACATTCATGGAGAACCTTTAACATCCGTTTAACATCCATGGAGAACCTTTAACATCCGTTTAACATCCATGGAGAACCTTTAACATCCATGGAGAACCTTTAACATCCATTTAACATCCATGGAGAACCTTTAACATCCGTTTAACATCCATGGAGAACCTTTAACATCCATGGAGAACCTTTAACATCCGTTTAACATCCATGGAGAACCTTTAACATCCGTTTAACATCCATGGAGAACCTTTAACATCCATGGAGAACCTTTAACATCCATTTAACATCCATGGAGAACCTTTAACATCCATTTAACATCCATGGAGAACCTTTAACATCCATGGAGAACCTTTAACATCCGTTTAACATCCATGGAGAACCTTTAACATCCGTTTAACATCCATGGAGAACCTTTAACATCCATGGAGAACCTTTAACATCCGTTTAACATCCATGAAGAACCGCTTCCATCCATGGAGAACCTTTAACATCCGTTTAACATCCATGGAGAACCTTTACCATCTATGGAGAACCTTTAACATCCATTTAACATCCATGGAGAACCTTTAACATCCGTTTAACATCCATGGAGAACCTTTAACATCCGTTTAACATCCATGGAGAACCTTTAACATTCATGGAGAACCTTTAACATCCGTTTAACATCCATGGAGAACCTTTAACATCCGTTTAACATCCATGGAGAACCTTTAACATCCATGGAGAACCTTTAACATCCGTTTAACATCCATGGAGAACCTTTAACATCCGTTTAACATCCATGGAGAACCTTTAACATCCATGGAGAACCTTTAACATCCGTTTAACATCCATGGAGAACCTTTAACATCCGTTTAACATCCATGGAGAACCTTTAACATCCATTTAACATCCATGGAGAACCTTTAACATCCATGGAGAACCTTTAACATCCGTTTAACATCCATGGAGAACCTTTAACATCCATGGAGAACCTTTACCATCCATGGAGAACCTTTAACATCCATTTAACATCCATGGAGAACCTTTAACATCCGTTTAACATCCATGGAGAACCTTTAACATCCATGGAGAACCTTTAACATCCGTTTAACATCCATGGAGAACCTTTAACATCCATGGAGAACCTTTACCATCCATGGAGAACCTTTAACATCCATGGAGAACCTTTAACATCCGTTTAACATCCATGAAGAACCTTTAACATCCATGGAGAACCTTTAACATCCATGGAAAACCTTTAACATTCATTTAACATCCATGGAGAACCTTTTCCATCCATGGAGAACCTTTAACATCCATGGAAAACCTTTAACATTCATTTAACATCCATGAAGAACCTTTTCCATCCATGGAGAACCTTTAACATCCATGGAGAACCTTTAACATTCATTTAACATCCATGGAGAACCTTTAACATCCATGGAGAACCTTTAACATCCATGGAGAACCTTTAACATCCGTTTAACATCCATGAAGAACCGCTTCCATCCATGGAGAACCTTTAACATCCGTTTAACATCCATGGAGAACCTTTAACATCCATGGAGAACCTTTACCATCCATGGAGAACCTTTAACATCCGTTTAACATCCATGGAGAACCTTTAACATCCGTTTAACATCCATGGAGAACCTTTAACATCCATGGAGAACCTTTAACATCCGTTTAACATCCATGAAGAACCGCTTCCATCCATGGAGAACCTTTAACATCCGTTTAACATCCATGGAGAACCTTTACCATCTATGGAGAACCTTTAACATCCATTTAACATCCATGGAGAACCTTTAACATCCGTTTAACATCCATGGAGAACCTTTAACATCCGTTTAACATCCATGGAGAACCTTTAACATTCATGGAGAACCTTTAACATCCGTTTAACATCCATGGAGAACCTTTAACATCCGTTTAACATCCATGGAGAACCTTTAACATCCATGGAGAACCTTTAACATCCATTTAACATCCATGGAGAACCTTTAACATCCATGGAGAACCTTTAACATCCGTTTAACATCCATGGAGAACCTTTAACATCCATGGAGAACCTTTACCATCCATGGAGAACCTTTAACATCCATTTAACATCCATGGAGAACCTTTAGCATCCGTTTAACATCCATGGAGAACCTTTAACATCCATGGAGAACCTTTAACATCCGTTTAACATCCATGGAGAACCTTTAACATCCATGGAGAACCTTTACCATCCATGGAGAACCTTTAACATCCATGGAGAACCTTTAACATCCATTTAACATCCATGAAGAACCTTTAACATCCATGGAGAACCTTTAACATCCATGGAAAACCTTTAACATCCGTTTAACATCCATGGAGAACCTTTAACATCCATGGAGAACCTTTACCATCCATGGAGAACCTTTAACATCCATTTAACATCCATGGAGAACCTTTAACATCCGTTTAACATCCATGGAGAACCTTTAACATCCATGGAGAACCTTTAACATCCATTTAACATCCATGGAGAACCTTTAACATCCGTTTAACATCCATGGAGAACCTTTAACATCCGTTTAACATCCATGGAGAACCTTTACCATCCATGGAGAACCTTTAACATCCATTTAACATCCATGGAGAACCTTTAACATCCGTTTAACATCCATGGAGAACCTTTAACATCCATGGAGAACCTTTAACATCCATGGAGAACCTTTAACATCCATGGAGAACCTTTACCATCCATGGAGAACCTTTAACATCCATTTAACATCCATGGAGAACCTTTAACATCCGTTTAACATCCATGGAGAACCTTTAACATCCATTTAACATCCATGGAGAACCTTTAACATCCATGGAGAACCTTTAACATCCGTTTAACATCCATGGAGAACCTTTAACATCCATGGAGAACCTTTACCATCCATGGAGAACCTTTAACATCCATTTAACATCCATGGAGAACCTTTAACATCCGTTTAACATCCATGGAGAACCTTTAACATCCATGGAGAAACTTTCAAATGCACCAACGTTCTTTAGATTATTTAAATGTTCTTCACACTAAGAAAAAGAAGAAGTTGTTTTACGAAGTGAGCGCTGGAAGGTTCTTTGAGGAGCCAGTAATGGTTCTTCTACAGCATCACTGCCAAAACTTCCTCTTGGAACCTTTATTTTTAAGAGTGTAAAGTACAGGTTTGCCTTTTGTCTTAATAACCAATATCTACAGTAGCCCAAAAATCATTTTAGAGCCAAACTTAAAATGTTTGCATTTCATTGCATTACACTGCATTAATATACTTAAATGTTCTTTGATTATTTTCTTCCCCCTTTTCCCCCCGCTGTCATCTATTCTGCATGCTTTTGTGAACCTTGTGCAAACAAAGACTCTGAGCATGGCTTCCATGTTGGGTTTTATCTCCAGGTAATGACATATCCATATGTTTGCAAACTTGTTTTTCTAAATTCCACAGGATATGTTTAATATCTACTGACCATAACGGTCATTTTTCCTACAGTTTCTACAACACCAAGTCTGTGATGCTGTGCATTGGCATCACTGCCACCGTGTTTCTGTGCGTCACCATCTTCAGCTTTCAGAGCAAGGTGAGCAACTGATGAAAGAATTATCATTACATTTAATTACATATTACATTTTTAGTGAACATTGGTGTCTTTTATCATATTGCTTTTATAAAGCAATGTTGCTTTAAAGTACAATTGTTTATACATGCAAAATACAATAATATAATTTTTTTGTCTCTATAGATTGACATCACCTCATACCAAGGTCTTCTCTTCATTCTGTGTATGGTCATGTTCTTCTGTGCTATTGTCATGGGATTCGTGGTTCCCTTCGGCTATGTAAGTAAACTAAAGTAAAACCTCACTGAGCTTCCCACTCAATTCAATACACAGAGTTCAGGACCAGTGTTGGGGAAAGTTATATTTAAATGCAATGTGTTATAATATTGCGTTACTCCCTAAAAAAGTAACTAATTAGGTAACTTAGTTACTCTTTATGTAAAGTAATGCATTACGTTACTTTTGCATTACTTTTATCTCAGCTGAGGCTCGCTCTCACCCAGGCCTTGTGGGGGGTTTGTACAGAAACGTTTTTTTTTTTTGTGTGTTCAACGCAGTAATACATTCAACAATATCCTATATATATAATATGCATCTTCAGTTCCTGACCATACAAAAGATCTCTTAACATTATGGTTTATATTACCTACTGTACAACTGTACAACCCCCTGAAGGTCTTTTTTTGGGGGGTAAATATAGACCTTTCACACCAAGGGCCCTACATACACCTGCGCAATGCAAGTGTGTTTTGCTAGTTCCAGCCCGACGCAGTTTTCATTTTCACGTCCTGCGCCACGTTGTTTAAATAGCAAATGCATTTGCGCCCATCTGTGGCCCATGGGCTGCTGGTCTGAGGTGTGTTCAGGAGCATTGTTGGTGCGTTGCTATTTTGAGGAAACTGAAATAAACTGCGCAAATTTTTTTTGTTATTTAAAGAGCGGATTAGTAATGTGCGCCTATAGGCGGGTCCACAACGCACGTACACTTTGTCCCGTAGATGGTCTGCATGGCAGAGAAGCGTTCAGTTTTTCCACTTGCAAATTTCGTCATGTAAATAGTGAATCCGCCACCGCGCGAGCGCAACTGGCTTTTAAAGGGAATGGGAGAAGAGACTCTGATTGGTTTATTTCCCATTACTCATTAAGAGAATTGAGACAACCCTTTTAGACCATGCGCCGGGAGCGCCGGCCATTTTCCCCGTCGTTAAACTAGCAAAAGTGGATTCGGACTCACACTAAGTGCATTTGCGCCGCGCGCTTTAGACCATGCGCTTAGATCCTTAAAATAGGACCCCAAAAGTGAAATGAATCATCCTGAGGCTGAAATGCTGAAATGCTCACCTGTACAGTAGAGGGCGCCACTCAGACAAACCTTTCAGCTGTGATGTCATTCTGTATTGCAGAAGAAAGTTCAACACTCTTACTTCAGCATAAAAACAAAGAAAAATGAAACACAAATATGATATTTAACTTAGTCTTTTTTTTCTAATTGGTTCATCAAAGTTCACGAGCAAAGACATTCGTAAATAAAGTGAGATTAAATACATAAAGTATATTTGTGTAATTTTCAGGGTTCTCAAGTGGCCGTGAGACACACGCAATTCAACCAGTTCACACGCTCACACGCCACACCGTGTATTTCTCACGCTGAAAAGGCAATGCCAACCAAGTTGTCCTGCAAGCTTTATAACGTTGTATACGAGGCGCATGCACACAAAGATAAGTTTCCTGCCGCCAGCGCGTCCGCATCTCGGCCAGATTGCGTTCGTTATAGGCAACTTATAGACGCGCGAAGTCCGCGAACACACACGGAAGTTCGGCCACCGCGACATCGCGCGAACACACGTCGTGATGGAGAAAGTAAGTTGGAAGAAAGCTCGCCTAACATTTTAAGACTAGAAGTTCTTGAACATTTAATATATAGCCCATCGTATACATTATTGATGCAGTCAAAAACTCTACAACTGCTTTGCAACCAGGCCAGAAGCTTTGACTCAGTTTGGCTAAGGAAATGTTAGTGGGTATGGGAAGGAATGAAGATGTATTTCTTCAGTTTATTTTAAATTCTATATTATACTGTATTAATAGTATTTCTAGTTACATTAAGGCTAAAGCAGAGTGCTCTTGGTAATATTGTATATCCTGTCAAAACATACATTAGCCTAATCATTGCCATTGCATTTGTATTTTTCAAAGATGTCAGGGAAAAATGCAAAAATATTTGTTTTTCCAAACATTTTGGAGCAATTTGTTATATATTTGTAGCCTAATTTTGAAATTTAACATTAAAGAGTAGGCCTATATTTGATGTGATGAATTGCTCTGTCATTTATCAGATTTACCAATTGTTATAATTTCCATTTTTGCTGGTTAATTATGAACAATGGGTAAAATTGGGGGCGGGGCAAGGCGGGGGCGGGGCTCCATTTAGGCTCCGCCCCTAACCGCATGTGATCTCACTCCAAGCTTTTGATAAAACTTGAGAACCCTGTTATATTTAATTATAGGAGGTACTCATAATATTCTGTTTTTATTCATTTTGAGGAATGGTGTTTTTGTTCAAGTGAGATGAGTAAATGCTCATATTTAGTCTAGATCTACAATAGCTATCATGTTCACACACAACGCCTCTGCACTTACTCACGATTTCACTCAACAAAACTCGGACAGGAGAGCTGTCAGTCAATACAAGGGAAAACAAAGTAACTTGTGTTACTTATTTAAAAAAGTAAGTAAAATTAGACAAAAATATTTTGTTGCAAATTTAAAAGTAATGCATTAATTGTTAACTCATGTTCCTTGTAATGTGTCACGCTCAACACTGGTTCCCATTCACGAGTGCACGTCTAACTTAACTAAGTGACTATATTACGGAGGAGAATTTTAATTCAGTAATTTAAAAAACGTTTTAGCAAATTATTTAAACTGAAAAGTAACTTCAATATTAATGTGTTACATTTATAAAGTAATGTGTTACTTCACTCATTACATCCAAAGAAATGTGTACATAATGCATGTTGATTGTAATGTGTTGTTCAGGACTGTATCTTTAGATTCTGGCTAATAATACCAGTCCAAATCTGTACGAAAGCATTATCTGTCCTAGATTAGATTCTGTTTCTCTTTCAAAAGGTCCCTTGGTTACATGCGGTCTATGCCAGCATAGGAGCTGTGGTGTTTACCATGGTGAGAAGCAGATTAGTCAAGAAAGGATTATGGTTTAAAATAATGAGGATTTACTATGTGATTAAGGTGATATAATGTGGACTGACCTGAGTCTCTGTCTCTTCTGTCTCAGTTTCTAGCCTTCGATTTGCAGATGCTGATGGGGAACAAGCAATACGCCATGAGTCCTGAAGAGTATATCTTTGCCACTCTGAGTCTCTACCTGGATGTCGTGTACTTGTTCACGTTCCTGCTGCAGTTGTTTGGCAATGGTCGAGAATGAGCCACGGTTGTGTAGTAATATTCGCCATCACATACAATATGAATGTTCCCAACTGTTCTGCAAACCCAATGTATGTGGCCTTTTATGTTTCGTTAGGTTTAAGGAAAATCAACACTGTAAAAGTGTTTTCTCAGGTAATGTGAATATGTGCTTTGTGTGTTAACTTATTCAAAGGTCAAAATCTAAAACTTTTAATATGACTGAGACTGTTTAATTTGAATACAATTTAAATGAATAAAACAAATTCAAATTAAGATTAAAAATGTACATCCAATGTGGGTTTGTATCTTGGCCACAAAAATGAAGAAAAAAGCCTTTTTGCTTCTGGCAGATGATGTTAGTCTGTGTGTTAATAACAGTTTCACTCAGCTGGTTCAGAAAGTTCAAATGCAGAGTTTATATTAAGCTCTATTATTTAATACTGTTTAATCATTTTTTTTGTATAAATGTTGCGTGTCAACAAACAGTGCAAAACAAACAATGACTGAACATAATTTGGAAATCTAATTTATCACAATCTGTCATTGTGTATTGCATGTAATTTTTCATAATGCATTGTATTTCTGTAACTTGCACACATATGTTGTTCTGTATTTGACAGTCCATCATTTCTGGATACCCATAATGTACTGCAGCACTTCTGCTTGCATATGACCCATCTGTCTTCAATAAGCACTTTATATTTTTGTCTATGAATGTACTTGATAAGTAGATATTAAACTGTGGCATCAGGGAGGCATGATATATATACAGTGATTTATTTTTGAGCTAATCCTAACATAAGTTTCTCGATTAGAGCTTTTGAAGTATTGCTTAATACTTAGTAAATTGGCAAGTTGTCTTGTGTTGCTAACGGGTATGAGAAGACTAGAAAGAACAGAGAAAAGAAGAAGAATGAACACAGTCAAAGGCCTGGCTCGCAGTCTCCGCTCTAATTCACCCCAAAGGTGTTCTCTCGGGGTGAGGCCAAGGCCCTGTGCGGGCCAGTCACGTTCCTCCACACCAAACTCACTCATCCATATCTTTGTGGACCTGCTTTGTGTACTGGTGCACAGTCATGTTGGAACAGGAACATCCCCAAACTGTTCCTACAAAGTTGGGAGCATGAAATTGACCTATGGCTAAGCCACGCCCCCAAACGCGATGAGCCAATCACAGTGCGCATAGCTAACCCTATACACTCGGACATTCTCTGCTTCCACATCCATTGAAATGCATTGCAGTTAGTCCGTTTTCATTCGTTTTTATATGTTTTTTCATGTCATTTTAAGTTTAAAATGGTCAAACGGTGTGCATGGGGTACATGCAACTTCGACACTAGGTATCCCGAGAGGCTAGGCGACGGTGTGTATTTCTTACCCTTTCCCAAGCCACATCTCAACCGAGATAAGTGTCTGCCGGTGTCTAAGTTATGCGGTAGACCACAACACCAACTAAACGTGGATAAATTAAACAAGGATGTCTACATCTGTTCTAAGTCAACAACGTATTTGAACGTTATCTTTAACATCTCTAACGTAACATTAGGCAAACGTTAGAAAACGTTGACGTTAGCAGCTGCGTTGTACATGTCACTTAGCTTCATTAACGTATCTTTAAATAACCGAGATAACAAATGTTAGCAATGTTGTGCTGAATGATTCATGTAAATAATGCAGTGAATGAACAATGCTGATCCTCTATCTTGTTGTCTGAGATGGTGAGGGCAACGAGATGCGGTTTATTACGTTTACACTGTGACCTGTAGGCTACATTTTTGCCTGGAGCTGAAGCTTTTCATCGACCTTCTCAACAATAAAATTATTAATATAACCCTCCAATGAATAGTTAAGGCCCTTGTGGTGACTTCGAGATGATATAAAATATTTCTGTCTCCAAAAATCATCAATTGCCTCCTGTGAAATGTCTCCTACTGTGACAGCTGCCATAGCGCCTGTCACCGAATGTTGACTGTCCGAGTGAGTGGAGGGGGCGTGGCTTAGCCATAGGTCAATTGTCCAAAATGTCTTGGTATGCTGAAGCATTAAGAGTTAATTTCACTGGAACTAAGGGGCCAAACTCAACCCCTGAAAAACAACCCCACACCATAATCCCCCCTCCACCAAACAACCCCGCACCATAATCCCCTCTCCACCAAACAACCCCACACCATAACCCCCCCTCCACCAAACAACCCCGCACCATAATCCCCCCTCCACCAAACAACCCCGCACCATAATCCCCCCTCCACCAAACAACCCCAACCCCACACCATAATCCCCCCTCCACCAAACAACCCCGCACCATAATCCCCCCTCCACCAAACAACCCCACACCATAATCCCCCCTCCACCAAACAACCCCACACCATAACCCCCCCTCCACCAAACAACCCCGCACCATTATCCCCCCTCCACCAAACAACCCCACACCATAACCCCCCCTCCACCAAACAACCCCACACCATAATCCCCCCTCCACCAAACAACCCCACACCATAATCCCCCCTCCACCAAACAACCCCACACCATAATCCCCCCTCCACCAAACAACCCCGCACCATAATCCCCCCTCCACCAAACAACCCCTCAACATAATCCCCCCTCCACCAAACAACCCCGCACCATAATCCCCCCTCCACCAAACAACCCCGCACCATAATCCCCCCTCCACCAAACAACCCCACACCATAATCCCTCCACCAAACAACCCCACACCATAATCCCCCCTCCACCAAACAACCCCTCACCATAATCCCCCCTCCACCAAACAACCCCACACCATAATCCCCCCTACACCAAACAACCCCACACCATAATCCCCCCTACACCAAACAACCCCACACCATAATCCCCCCTCCACCAAACAACCCCACACCATAATCCCCCCTCCACCAAACAACCCCACACCATAATCCCCCCTCCACCAAACAACCCCACACCATAATCCCCCCTCCACCAAACAACCCCACACCATAATCCCCCCTCCACCAAACTTTACACTTGGCACAATGCAGTCAGGCAAGTACAGTTCGCCTGACAACCGCCAAACCCAGACTCGTCCATCGGATTGCCAGTTCATGAGTTCACACTTACATACAATTAGAGGGGGTAAAGTTTAATGCGTATTTGGCGTGCTGTCCGGGGAGAGGGCTCCGAGCTCGGAGTTCGGCCCGAACCCAGAGTACTCTCCCCTATGCAAGTAGTTAGGACTAGAAGTGTGGAGAAGGGGCGGTGGAGGGGTGCTGCTAAACTGTCAATAGATTGAGGTGAGACTGCTGAGTCTATATATACACCTCTTATCATTGATTGTTGAGTGCTCTCCACCCGTGTTAATTATCTGAACGTGCTCCTCCCGAACTTTGTTAATAAAACATACCGAGAAGCGTGATTCGTCCCTCCAGAGAACAGGTCTCCACTGCTCTAGAGTCCAGGGGCCGGTTGCTTTACACCACTGCTTTGCATTGCACTTGTGATGTAAGGCTTGGAAACCCATTCCATGAAGCTCTACGCACTGTTCTTGAGCTAATCTGAAGGCCACACGAAGTTTGGAGGTCTGTAGCTATTGACTCTATGTCATTGATGCTATGTTCCTCAGCATGCGCCGACTCCGCTCTGTGGGTTTACGTGGCCTGTAGTTGCTGTTGTTCCCAATTGCTTCCACTTTGTTATAATACCACTAACAGTTGACGGAGGAATATTTAGAAGTGAGGAAATTTCACGAATGGATTTATTACACAGGTGGAAACCGATCACGGTACCACGCTTGAGTTCACTGAGCTCCTGAGAGCGACATCTTCTTTGTAGAAGTGTCTTCATGCCTAGGAGCTTGAGTTTAAACAACTGTGGCCATAGAAGTCTCTCTCACACACACACACACACACACACACACACACACAGACAGACAGACAGACAGACAGACACACACACAGACAGACAAGACACACACACACACACACACACACACACACATAAACAAAAACTTATGTTAGATGCGATTATTTGATTTGACACCACTAGTCTATATGTCGTATTTAGACTGTGGAAACGTAATGATAAATACATAATTATAGAGTTCAATGAAAATTAAAAGAGCATATGATTCCTCACAATTCATAAAAAAAAATCAACCTAAATAAAATAAACAAACTAAAGCTGATGTTATTACAGTAGGTGAAAATGCTGTGAATGAATAAAAAAAACCCAACAAAATACAAACAAGATTTTATTTTAAAAAAGAAATTCAGGAGATCAGTTTAAAAAAAACAACAAAGTAAAAACAAACAGAAGATGCTTTTTTTTTTTTTCATCAAAACAAAAAAAAACAGTAACAGAATATCAGAAACTGTGGCACAGGAAGACAATTTACCGGCTAGAAACTCTGGTTTACATGCAGACAAACCATCAAACTGTTTCTTCAGCTCTCTGTACAACATGTGTGACTGTATAAATAAAGAATATGTTTAAAAAAAAGCTGTTCAAGAGACGAGCCGTTTGTTCAATAATCACATCACGACCATACGTATGGCTATATGACGAGCTGTTTCTGTGGATCTAGACCCAAACTCTGAACTCTACACACAGCTGGCGATGCTTCTGCTGTGTGTGTGTGTGTGTGTGTGTGTGTGTGTGGCTCTCTGGTGAACAGCTTCAACACCCCATGTTAGCAGCAATACATTTTGAAACTATGAAACGAGCTATTCAAAACATAAGCAGCTATTCGTTGGAAATCGATGGAATTAAATCATGCAAATTGAAGTGATTCGGTATCATCCCAGTTGCTGAGAAAAATATAAGAATTTAGATTTGAATTGTTATCATTTCAAAGTTTCAAAAGCGTGTTTCATGTTTTGTATTTGTAATGGATGATATGATTTAGCAAGCTTAATAACCAAAAATAAATCATGTGTTCCTTCATGAGGTGCATGGTATCATTTGAGAAATATCTTTAGACATAGCGTTGTCAAAACATCAACAATAAAATCACATTGACAAAGTAGGCAAAGAAAAAAAAGAAAGGTGAAAAACACTTGATCATTGCCGTAACCAACTAACTCATGCTATTTCAAATCTCGTCGTCTCCATCATCATTCATATGGATTTAGGGCTTTTCAAATATTTTCAGTAAGAAACTGTTTTTAAACTGTAAAGGCATGTTGATTTCTTGGTGGCATTGATATCTTTGGTTGCAGGAATGAATCAATTCTTTGGGCGGCCTGAAGTTTTCAGTCACTGCCAATCGTGTGAATCTCAGTAAACTGTAAGAGGTATAGATCCATTTCAGTAACACAACGTTCTTTGAATATAATTTCAAACTATCCTAGTAGCTACAAGATATTTTTTAAGTAAAAGAGTCTCTTGGTGAAAACCATTGAGCAGTTTTCAGATCAAGTTCATGGCTTTACATTCATGAAATGTAGAAGCACCAAGAAGAAGAAGAAGAAGAAGAAGAAGTAACAGCTGCATCACGAGGCCTTTAGTGTGAGAGTAGCCCTTGTGTTTATATCCTATAGAAGAGCCACACAAAAAAGGTACAAGGTACAAAAACAACTCATGTGGAACCATGAGTAAATATACACTATTTTTAGATTATCAATGACATCAAAGCTTTCATTTCGGATATTCAGACTCTTTTAGAAGTGCATCATGATTGACCAGGACAGTACATTTCAAGTACAACAACAAACCGCACGGAGAAAGACACGAAGAACGTGAAAGCAACTCGAGAAAACCTTTTTCATTTGCACACGAACAAATTCCCCGAAAATCCTATGAATCAGGGATTTAGAAAGGAGGAATCCTCATCATCTACAGCGAATCTCAGTCGGACGGTAAGACCAGCAGCATGAAGGAAGAACGGCGCTGAAGAACTGCTTCTGTCCTTCTTCATCCGAATCCTGGCTGTTCCTGCTGTTCATGAGTAACCCCAGCACCAGCGAAGGCTTTCTACACACTACCAAAGCCATGATAACACTCGACCTGATGAAGCCACGACCACCAAACGGGGTCTTGTTTCCAATGAAGATATATCTAAACTGAGGCACAAACGTGTGCAAGAGTAAGACTTGCTTTCAGAGAATACATCTGGAACCATGTGTATTTTTCTTACCAATAGTGTTATAATCAGGGCTCGACATTAACATCCGCGACTCTCCGAATGCGTGTGTATTTCAACAGCGGCGTCACTAATAGCCACTTTGGCGGGTTGAATATTACACTAAATATTTACATTTTTCAGTTGTAGTCTTTTAAAAAGGCATCTGAAATAATTAACTAAGTGCAGTGTAGTGTTGCTGAAATATCTGAAACACTTCCAATACTCACTTTCCGCAGAACAGACACACGATACCCTCTCTCTCTCTCTCTCTCTCTCTCTCTCTCTCTCTCTCTCTCTCTCTCTCTCTCTCTCTCTCTCTCTCTCTCTCTCTCTCTCTCTCTCTCTCTCTCTCTCTCTCTCTCTCTCAGCGAATTACACACAAACCCGCCTCGTTTCATTTTCTCCGGATGAACATTGTTGGTGTTACAGGGCTTGAATTACAGCGTGGGATTGCACATATTGTGCATAATTTGACTCATTCCCGCAGGTTTTGAGATCAAACCAGCACATAAAGCCGCCACTCAGAACTAAACCGAGTTCTTTTTCACCGCTTGTTGCGCTTAAACAGTCAAATACACACACAATAATGTCAAAATGCTGGTCTTGGCGAGTGTTCACGGGTAAACAGTCAGTTAGGTTTTAAGTGAAAGTAAGCAGTTGAGAAATAAAGCCATGTGTAACGTGGCAGGTCTTAAAGTGACAGCAGCCTAATATTCCTGATGCCAAATTATGAGATAATATTAAAAATATCTATATGGCAGTTTTCCCCCCATGTCAAGATTGTGGCCAGTGAAAATGCTGAGAGGCTCGTAACTTTGGAAAACCACTAGCCACAGGGGCTGGTGAGCAAAAAAGTTAATGTCAAGCCCTGGTTTTAATATATATATATTCGGCATAGTAAAAATAAACGTCAAAAAAGGACGACTAAAGAAATTAATATTACTTTCGGATAAAAATTACGCTGTTTTTCTTATACAGTAAGTAGGTTGACTCAATTAGGCCAACAATTTAAGATCACATGACGGGAGAAACAAAGCTTTTCTAAACTTTGAATCAACTGAACCAATTGATTCACAAAATGATTCACTGGCTTGAATCGCTCGAAACGCCACACACTGGAGACCCCTGCTGGTCAGAACAGCGAAAACTCGGCCAAAACGTGCATACAAACTTTTAAAAACCAATTGCAAATGTTTTATTGAAAGTATGATCTATTAAATGCAATTATCAAAATATCGAACACGATTGAATATGAAGTGCCTTTATAATATGTGCTATTTTATAAAATGTGTTTAAGAACTTGGTTAATCAGACCAATAAGTGACTATTAACTACAATTCTTATTTTTAAATGTTGAAGTTGGTCCATAGAAATTTAGAAACATTTCTAGACGGTTGTGATGTAACGAAGCCTTGTTGACTGGAATCACATGACTTGATACGCGTTCCGAATCACTGGTCCGAAACAAATGATTCACAAAGGTTTTGAATCTTCACGAAGCTGTGTTTCGCCCATCACTACACAAGTCCAAGATGTCTGCCATATCGGCCAGCATAAATCATAAATCATGACTGAGTCTCCTTTTAGTACGTTTAGGTATAGTGAAAACGAGACAAAAATACTGAATAAAACGGCATAACAAATGCCTTGAGTTTCTTCCCCTGTCTTTGTTATTTTGCCCCACTGCAAGTGTTTAATAGATTCATACCAGTAAACATAACAGGGAATCTTTCCTTCAAGTCTAAATGACAGGTGAGTTTGATTACATATCTGCTGTATGCTCTATTACAGCATGAAGAAAGATTGCTGATTTATGATGGTCCTGTATTGAGAAGCTTCATCAAGTCAATATGTTATCATCACTTTATGAAATATTTTGGATACTAACAAACCACTTAATGTCACTTCCTCTAGACCTTTGTACTGTAAGCCAATAAAAGTAATATTTATGAAACACTATGTACATTACAATGCATATTTCCAACGCTTTTGGAAACCTGAAATATTTGGTGGCAATACATACACCAAAAATGTACATTTTAGCTAAAGTATGAAGGGAGGAGACAGAAATGATTAATTATACTTTTTACATTTTCATATTTTAAATAAAAATGAATTGATCCTGAACACTGTAATGTTAGGCACAAACTGTTTCACAGGTAATCATTAGATTTAAAATGCCCCTCATAAAACACATTTCTACAAAAATCTGGTTCATTTCCATTACTGTGTTTAAAAAAGCTTTAACGGCTGAAGCGCATCAAAAATATCCGGATAATCTCACAATATCAGATATTCGATCTATTTCTGCATCTAATAGTTCATATGAACTTGAAAGACAAATCTGTATTGCCCTGGTATGTACCAAAAAAAGATAATTTTTTCAATAAATAATAATTTAATGATTGTCTGATGCTTTCGGAGAAGTGATGATCGAATTAGAGTGATTTTATCACTATTTCTTTATAGATTCTTAAAATGGTACGACATGAAGAAGTGGCTTTAAATGGTTTCTTCAGCAGAACATCACACGACAAACTTAAAAATAGGACAAAAATGCACTGTTTGCATCTTAATCTGTACAAAAATATCTTACTGCTGCTGACGGAAGAAAAAAAGGAACAAATCGAAAGAAAAAAAGTTGCATATTTTACAAAGAAAATAAAAGACATGTTTTTAGTTTCTCTTTTCTCATCCTCCCATATTAAAGAATTAGTTCTTAAAAATAAGAATTTGCCATTACGTGCATAAAAGAACACATTGTGTTTTCCTTAGCCTTTTCTAAATTATCTTTGTTTTTTTATGCTTTTTCTGTTTTGTTATCAAAATAGATGAAGGGATAGCTCTTTTGCACAGACTCCCACTGTTGGCTGAGTGACACCTGAAGAGAGGGGTTGAACAAAAGATGAGTGACGTCCTTCTCGGACTCTGTTCTACAAAAGATACAAGCTTCTTTTGTCATCCGTATCCCCTCTGCTACTCTTCTGTGGAAATCTGCAAATCTCACAGAGAGATTTCCATTGTCCACAGAACTGTAGAGCACCTGCAGAGAGAGAGAGAGAGAGAGAGAGAGAGAGAGAGAGAGAGAGAGAGAGAGAGAGAGAGAGAGAGAGAGAGAGAGAGAGAGAGAGAGAGATTATGTATAGTGCCTTGTAAAAACTGTAATTCAGATTTGCCAATTTTCTATTAACTCATTGCTAACATGTTTCTAACATGTTTTAAACCTTGCTGTTTTAGCATGTTTTAACATATTTCTAACGTTTTACCAAGTTGCTAGCATGTTCCAACACATTACACGTATGTTGCTAACATTTAACACATTGCTGGTATGTTGCTAGCATTTTTAACATGTTGCTAGCATGATTTAACATGTTGTTAGTATGTTTCTAGGATGAATTAGCACATTGCTAACATGTTTTATCATGTTGCTAACATGATTTATCACAATGTTATCATTTTTTTATCAAGAATAAACACATTGCTAGCATGTTTTAGCACATTGCTAGCATAAATTTACAAGTTAACATGTTTACAAGTGTTTTGCTATCATGTTTTAACACTGTTAACATGATTTGGCACATAGCTAGCACAACTTAGCACATTGTTAACATGTTGCTAGTATGATTTATCATGGTGTTGGAATGTTTCTAACATGAATTAGCACTTGCTAGAATGTTTTAACATGCTGCCGACATGATTCAGCACATTGATAGCATGTTTCTAGTATTATTTAACACATTGCTAGAATGTTTTAACGTGTTTCTAGCATGTTTCTAGCATTAATCAGCACATTCCTAACATGTCTTAGCATGTTGCTATGATTTAACACACTGCTAACACATTGCTAGCATTTTTTTTACACATTGCTTGCATGTTTTTAAACATGTTTGTTGCCAACATGATTTGACACATTGGTAACATGTTTCTAACATGCATTAGCACATTGCTAGCATGATTTACCATGGTGTGTTGGCATGTCCTAGGCTAGTTGCTAAGCTTGGCTAGTGATAAAAGATAGTTAAATACTCTATAAGAGTTCATGTTTGAAAGTTTTATCAAGCCAACATAAAAATATAAGCCGCAGTGCCAAACCAGCCATTTGATAGCTAGCACACTGAATGTTTCCCATCTTTTACGTGTTGTATTACCATAGCTTCATTTGCTGTGCTGATAGGAATAATTAGTGTGTTCCGAAGGCGTCTCCATGGAAACCTGCTGCTGTTGTCCACTGTTTTCCTACATCACACAGAATTAGAATGAATCAAATGTAAGTAATGAAGCAGTTCATCATGTAAAGCAGTGTGTGTGATGAACGGTTGTCGTACCTCTAATGTAACACTAGAGGGAGGCACTGGGGTGTACTGAGGGATGTACGTTCCTTGCATAGCTGTGTTAGGAATATACTGTAGACAACATAAATAAAATCAACGGTTAAAAACGTTCCATTGCATTTTAAAGTGCCCCTATTATGCTATTTTAAAGATTCCTAATGTTGTTCTGGCGTCTCCTACAACAGGTTTACACGCATACAAGCTCAGAAAACACTTTAATTTCCTCATAATATCCATTGCAGCATCAGCTCTTTTCTCTCAGTGTTTGAAACGGTTCATCAAGGATTCAGTCTCTCTAAACCCCGCCTCTCTGAGAGCTGCTCTGCTCTGATTGGTCAGATGGCCCAGTCTTTTGTGATTGGTCATCGTGTTGGAAACAAAACGCTCATTATCATATCTGAGTTTCAGCTCTGGATCTTCCTCAGCTCTTGATACTCAGTGATACGAACAGTGACGATGGCGTCGGTTTTACCGTTTCAATCTCATCAAAGTGGATTTGCTTTGTCAGCAGAAAACAGCGTCTTCTCCACATGAACAACACGAGCCAAACTCTTCCAGTCTCAGATACAACTACAGTGTTTGAGGGTCAAAGTAGACGTTGTTCACGGCAGCCGATGAAGAACATAGACTGGCATTATGCAAATCTGTTACAAACCTGCGCAGATTCAGCAGGAAGTGAGACTGGAAATACTGACGACTCGTTTCAGTTCAGAATCACTTCTTTCTTTCGGGAGACAAAAACTCCATTTATCTGCACTCTGATCTGTGAAACTTTGCAGATCTTTTACAGTCACAAACAGCTCTATTACACACTCCATGAAAGGGAATATCCCAAAAATCTTAATAGGGGCACTTTAATAGTAATTAGATTTTAAAACAAAAGGGGCTTTCGTTCCTAGGTAGTTCTGAAGGGTGGTTCCCTGAGAACTAAAGATTCCCATAGGAACATTTTCCTGGTTGCATTCGCTACAGTTTTTGTGACTTTCATTTTGACAGCGCTAAGAACGCAAGAACCTGAGCTCATAGCGCTCGCATTCTCCATGTTCATTAGTTTACGATCTGTTTAATAGTCCTGTCTGATGTATTAGATAGAACTGTTATACAGAAAGACAGTAATGAAAAGGTATTAGCGTATGCCGTGTGGTTGATGCTCAATGTCACTAGCTGAGCACAAATACATAATTATGTTTCTCTTGGTCCCCTCAGAGTCGCTTTGGATTTTCTCCTCAGCGTAAATGTTAAGAGGCCCGTCTATCACTGTTTTCGTAGAGTAATTTTCTGGAGTAAATATATAGGCTGCTATAATCTGTGTGTTTACACTGCTTTTTAAAAAATGCTGGTGTTTCGCATGCATTCGGCCAATCAGCGAACACTAACGTCACTGGTAGTTCCTATAGTCCTGGGTTAGCCCCGACTCTGAAGAAGGAGCTAAATTAGTTCCTCCAAAAGGCATTTCTAGAACTAAAATCGTTCCCTGTTCCTGTGGTGTGAACAAACACGGCAAAATCCGGGAACTTCCGCCAATAGTTAAAAAGTTCGGTAACACTTTACTTGAAGGGGTGTGCATAAGACTGACATGACACCTTCATAATCATGACATGAAACATGTCATGAAAATGAAGGAGGTTATATGCATATTTATGACAACTGTCATTAAGTGTTATTTGCTTAATTATGACATTTTTAATTCAAATATGACATTGTTTGAGATGTCTTTGTTATGACACCTTGACATAAACCAATACCAAAGCCAATGTCAAAACCAACCACCTGGCAGTTTAATGTAATGTTAACCCATAAAACTAAGTGCTTTCTTAAGTTTGATAATTAATCTGCTATGTCATGTTTATGACCTATTTATGACAATTTATGTTGTCTTGGTAATGTCAAGTTGTCATAACAAAGACATCTCAAACAATGTCATTTTTGCATTAAAAATGTTATAATTGAGCGAATGACACTTAATGACAGTTGTCATAAACATGCATAAAACCTCCTTCATATTCATGACGTGTCATGTCATTATGAAGGTGTTATGTCAGTCTTATGCACACCCCTTCAAATAAAGTCTAACCAATAGTTCTAGTTGAGAAAGCCCCTAAAGACAAACTCCTGTTGAGGATCAATGAAAGGTGAAAGAGCGAACCGTGCCGGCGCTGCCGAGAGACAGGTGACCCAGCTGCTGGGTCAGGGGTCCCATCATAGACGTGGGCTGAAGGGACATCGGGTGATCCATAGCTTGAGTCAGAACGGTCCCCTACGCACAGAGAGAGATGTTATAAACAGAGAAGATGCGTGTAAAGCTACAGTACAGCATAAGTGACACTCACTGCGGGCTGCATGAGGTACGACTGATGATGCATCCAGGACGGGCTGTGCATCTGTGGATCCAGACACAAACAACATGGATATATCATTTCTCCGACGGAACCTGTCCCATGCAAACTGCCCTGTACCTCTCAACACTTCAGACTCACAGAATCACACAGCAGGCACTGGGAATACTGGGCCTGAATTCAAATGCACCATACCAGCCAATATTAATGAGCTATCTCCCACAGTGCATCTGGATTCATATGCTGCTCATTTAATGCCAGATGGTACCATTCGTGACTGGGACAGGGGTTTGCATCTAAAAATAGCCTTTATGCACATACATAGGCTACAAAAGTTTGAAATAATTAAGAATTTTCATGTTTTTGAAAGAAGTCTCTTCTGCTCACCAAGGCTGCATTTATTTGATCAAAATACAGTAAAAATAGTGAAATATGATTACAATTTTAAACAAATGTTTTCTATGTGAATATATGTTAAACTGTAATGTATTCCTGTGATCAAAGCTGAATTTTCAGCATCATTACTCCAGTCTTCAGTGTCACATGATCCTTCAGAAATCACTCTAATATTATGATTTGATGCTCAGAAAAAAACAATTACTGCTCAGTTATCATCAATAATTGCTCAATTATAATTAATGGTTCTTATTATTATTATTACAATTTTTTTTAAGTTTTGCTGCTTAATTTTTTTTAATCAACTTAAAAATGATAAATGTTTTTCAGGATTCAGGAATATAAAGTTCAATAAACAGCATTTATTTGAAAAAGAAATCTTTTGTAACATTATGAAGGTCTTCACTGTCACTTTTGACAATAAACACATGTTTTAATGGTAGTGTTCCACGGTTTCCATAAAAAATATTAAGCAGCAAAAACGGCACAAATGTCATCATATTAGAATGATTTCTGAAGGATCATGTGACATGAACATTCAGCTTTGATCACAGGAATAAATTACACTTTACTATACTATATATTCACATAGAAAACAGCTGTTTTAAATTGTAATGATATTTCAAAATTATTTCTTACTGTATTTCTGATCAAATAAATGCAGCTTTGGTGAGCAGAAGCGACTTCTTTTGAAAACATTATGAAAAAAAAAAAAAAAAAACTTAAGACACAAAACTTTTATAAATGTGACACAAAAAAAGGATGCAATGAATGATGATGATTTAAATGTTTGGGTCTGCTATTCCTTTAATATTTAGCTGGAGATTTGTGCCTCCATTGATAAGAAAATAAAAAATAGCCAATCACCATCGAGTATTTCACTGTATATGGCAGCGAATTTGCCAGAGGCTATACCTCCGTTGTATATCAACCAATCATCGACGAGACGTAAATTACATAAATTATTTTGTTATTGTCTTGCTGTATATGTGTCGTTTTCTGTAAATTTTCTGCCTAAAAGTGACCAAAAAAGCAATTTTAAAGCAGTCAAATTAAATCCTTGGGAGGGGATTCGACCGCTCAAATTTTATATGCCTCTTTATTTTAAAACCCACCAGCCGTCCTTAAATGCTAGCAGACTGAGCTGTAGCATCATTTCTCTGTCTAAAGGGCCATTCAGTGTGCTTTAAACACACATGTCAGACCTACAGGACCTCAGCGAACAGTATTAGCTTTTGCCTGTTCATCCATCAGGACTCAATAAGGTGTCAGAATTCCCACAAGCCCCTGCGGTCTGATATTCTCCTCAACGCTTGCTGAGTCACTGTGAGTTTCCATCTGGCTGCTGTCGGCTTTGGCACACGCTCAGACTGAGCTCAGTATCTCTACAAAATGAAAAAATCTAATCTGGATTGACATTCAGAAATGTGATCAGAAATGAAGGTCTGCTCAGACATGGAAGAGTAAGACCACTGAGTGAACGAGTAAGTTAACAGAAGACGTTGCTGTAGGAAAGCATCATCAGTAAATCAGTAAAAGTGTGTTAATGTGATTTGATTAATATTGCACAAAAAACTTTTTTCCTCTATAATATTTGTGTGAGTATGTGTACAGAGAACTGATGTTTAAGTATGTTGAAACAGCACCTCTTATGCCATTTTACAAAGTCTTGATGTTGTTTTTAGGCTCTACTAGAACAGGTTTTCCCGCTTGAATGTTGATTATTTTCCTCATATTCTCCATTGTTGCAGCTCCTCTCTTCCCAGTCTGTCAGTAACGCTCTGTTTAGTTCCTGTCTCTATGAAGCTCCTCCTTCTGAAAAGCACACTGTGCTCTGATTGGTCGGCTGGAGCAGTATGTTGTGATTGGTCGAGCGATTCGAGTGTGTTTGGGAAATGTCCCGCCTCTTTCCATAACCGCCATTTTCAACTCACTACTAACTAACTCAACCAGGCCCCGCCCCTTTATTCTGCGTATGAATTATTTAAATGAGGAATATTGTGACGTGTTCGTTCCCGGAAGAAGCTCAAGACGTTTCAGGGAGTTCAGAAACACTGACACTGATATAGAGAAGAACTCCCGCTGGAGGGACTTAAAGTCCCATTGTGGTGAAAATCCAGCTTTTAATGTTGTTTATGTGTCTATGTGGTGTTTTTAATATGCTTTAAGACAAACCATGTGTAAATTCATAAAGTCCACAGCATTGCTGAGTATTTTCTGCTTAAAACTGCAGTGAACCAAAGACAGTCTCAAAAACACGGTTTGAAATCGCTGGTGTTTCTGACGTCACAAACGACCTTGTAACCAATCAGATCAACGTGGGATTGTCAACCAGAGGATCTCTGAGCTGAGTGAGTGAGTGGAGGCGGGGCTCATTTGCATATTCATAGAACCGCACATACTAAATGAGGCAAGGGTGTCGAGTTACATTCAAGATAGGCATGACGAATATTTTTTAAATGAAAAAACATTTAAATATGTCATTTTGGTGATCAAAGATGATTTTTAAGGGATAAAATGATTGCCTACAGGGGGACTTTAAGAACTTTGCAGAGCTTTTAAATGCTCAAACAGCAACATTACACACTAAAGAGAGATGAACAAGGAAAAAAGCATAATCGGTCCTCTTTAATGACGCTCACCTGGTAGGACGGTAATTGTGATTGCATGTATGGAGACAGAGATGTCTGAGCGATCATTCTGTTTGGAGCGATGCTGTACGGAGAAGAATAAAACCTGAAAATAATCAGCAAAAACAATCAAGCTTAAACACCAGCACTTAAGTTAGATGTTCAGTTAAAAAGCAGTAATATTGTGATGATATATAGGCAAATAAACAAGCATTTTTAATATACAGAGTAAATGGCCGATGCATTGAAACAGGCTTTGAGTGTCTGTTCTCACCCGTTCTGTAAGGCTGTTGGGTCGTATGTGAGCGTCATTCCTCCCTGAACGTGGAAATGAATATGATTAACTTTACATCAAATGCACAGGGTCTGTATGAATACTCGCATATGTAAATATAAATACCAATACATAAATGTTCGCTCGTACCGTATCACCGTCTCTATGCCAGGGTCGACCGTTCTGTAGGTACTTTGTCTGGTTCTGTCGCTTCTTTTGTCCTCCGTCAGCAAACTTGCATAACAACGGTTCTGAAGGTACTACAGTCGAAGCGACCAGAAACCAAAATATTAGTTTTAAATTTTCTTTAATTGGAATTTATATCAAATAAATAAAATATATATTGTCTACCTGGCACTCCTGGTGGGGTTTTGATATATTTTCCATTAAAATGCTGAATGATGGCTTCACACTTCTCTGTAGATTCCATCCTGATATACAAAGACATGGATAGACTAATAAATGGTGGGAAAAGTTGTGAAATTCATTTATCAGCTTTATTTTTATGTTCGAACATATGTATTTCACACATAAAAGATGGTAAAGGTAGGAATATCCCTGAATGAAATATTATGGATGGATGAATTTAATGGATGGATGGATGGATTTAATGGATGGATGGATTTAATGGATGGATTTAATGGATGGATGGATGGATTTACTGGATGGATGGATTTAATGGATGGATGGATGGATTTACTGGATGGATGGATTTAATGGATGGATGGATGGATTTAATGGATGGATGGATTTAATGGATGGATTTAATGGATTTAATAGATGGATTTAATGGATTTAATAGATGGATGGATGGATGGATTTAATGTATGTATGTATGGATGGATGGATGGATTTAATGGATGGATGGATGGATGGATTTAATAGATGGATGGATGGATGGATGGATTTAATGTATGGATGGATTTAATAGATGTATGGATGGATTTAATAGATGGATGGATGGAGTGATGGATTAAGCACCTAGCGAAGCCGACTCCTCTGCTGGTCCCGTTAGCGTCCCGTAAGATGCGAGTGGAAATGACCTGACCGAAGGATTTGAGCATGGCCTCCAGCTCCTGCTCGTCCATGGACACGGGCAGGTTAGAGATGTATAGGTTAGTGGGATCCTGCTCCTGTTGCTGGAAATAAAATGCAGAAATTACATCTGACGGGACTAATCAGTCGTACAATTCATAGTTTTCACGTGACATCACACCTTTATAGGAACACCCACCATAGTAAAAGACCAAATTCAATATACACCTTATTAATTATAAGTACAGGCGAGTAGATGAACACAGAATATAGACGCAAAGCTCAATTTCTCGAAAAGTGTTTTTCTGTTGAAAAGCATTATAAACAAATCCCTCCACCAGTTAATTTGTTGCAGTCATATTCTGGGCTCATGTGATTGCCACTTGTCAAGCGTCGGGTTAGAGGCCACTCGTCAAGCGTCGGGTCAGAGGCCACTCGTCAAGCGTCGGGTCAGAGGCCACTCGTCAAGCGTCGGGTCAGAGGTCACTCGTCAAGCGTCGGGTCAGAGGCCACTCGTCAAGCGTCGGGTCAGAGGTCACTCGTCAAGCGTCGGGTCAGAGGTCACTCGTCAAGCGTCGGGTCAGAGGTCACTCGTCAAGCGTCGGGTCAGAGGTCACTCGTCAAGCGTCGGGTCAGAGGCCACTCGTCAAGCGTCGGGTCAGAGGTCACTCGTCAAGCGTCGGGTCAGAGGCCACTCGTCAAACGTCGGGTCAGAGGCCACTCGTCAAGCGTCGGGTCAGAGGCCACTCGTCAAGCGTCGGGTCAGAGGTCACTCGTCAAGCGTCGGGTCAGAGGTCACTCGTCAAGCGTCGGGTCAGAGGTCACTCGTCAAGCGTCGGGTCAGAGGCCACTCGTCAAGCGTCGGGTCAGAGGTCACTCGTCAAGCGTCGGGTCAGAGGCCACTCGTCAAACGTCGGGTCAGAGGCCACTCGTCAAGCGTCGGGTCAGAGGCCACTCGTCAAGCGTCGGGTCAGAGGTCACTCGTCAAGCGTCGGGTCAGAGGTCACTCGTCAAGCGTCGGGTCAGAGGTCACTCGTCAAGCGTCGGGTCAGAGGTCACTCGTCAAGCGTCGGGTCAGAGGCCACTCGTCAAGCGTCGGGTCAGAGGTCACTCGTCAAGCGTCGGGTCAGAGGCCACTCGTCAAACGTCGGGTCAGAGGCCACTCGTCAAGCGTCGGGTCAGAGGCCACTCGTCAAGCGTCGGGTCAGAGGCCACTCGTCAAGCGTCGGGTCAGAGGTCACTCGTCAAGCGTCGGGTCAGAGGTCACTCGTCAAGCGTCGGGTCAGAGGCCACTCGTCAAGCGTCGGGTCAGAGGCCACTCGTCAAACGTCGGGTCAGAGGCCACTCGTGGATGGATGGACGGATTTAATGGATGGATTACATCTGACTCGTTATGCGTAGGGTCAGAGGTCACTCATCATGCGTTGGGTCAGAGGTCACTCGTCATGCGTTAGGTCAGAGGCCACTCGTCATGTGTTGGGTCAGAGGTCACTCGTCAAGCGTCGGGTCAGAGGCCACTCGTCAAGCGTCGGGTCAGAGGCCACTCGTCAAGCGTCGGGTCAGAGGTCACTCGTCATGCGTTAGGTCAGAGGTCACTCGTCATGTGTTGGGTCAGAGGTCACTCGTCATGTGTTGGGTCAGAGGTCACTCGTGGATGGACGGATGGATTTAATGGATGGATTACATCTGACTCGTCAAGCGTCGGGCCAGAGGTCACTCATCATGCGTCGGGTCAGAGGTCACTCGTCAAGCGTCGGGTCAGAGGTCACTCGTCAAGCGTCGGGTCAGAGGTCACTCGTCAAGCGTCGGGTCAGAGGCCACTCGTCAAGCGTCGGGTCAGAGGTCACTCGTCAAGCGTCGGGTCAGAGGTCACTCGTCAAGCGTCGGCTCAGAGGCCACTCGTCATGCGTAGGGTCAGAGGTCACTCGTCAAGCGTCGGCTCAGAGGCCACTCGTCATGCGTAGGGTCAGAGGTCACTCGTCAAGCATTGGGTCAGAGGTCACTCGTCAAGCGTCGGGTCAGAGGCCACTCGTCAAGCATCGGGTCAGAGGTCACTCGTCAAGCGTCGGGTCAGAGGCCACTCGTCAAGCGTCGGGTCAGAGGCCACTCGTCAAGCATTGGGTCAGAGGTCACTCGTCAAGCGTCGGGTCAGAGGCCACTCGTCAAGCATCGGGTCAGAGGTCACTCGTCAAGCGTCGGGTCAGAGGCCACTCGTCAAGCATCGGGTCAGAGGCCACTCGTCAAACGTCGGGTCAGAGGCCACTCGTCAAGCGTCGGGTTAGAGGCCACTCGTGGATGGATGGACGGATTTAATGGATGGATTACATCTGACTCGTTATGCGTAGGGTCAGAGGTCACTCGTCATGCGTTGGGTCAGAGGTCACTCGTCATGTGTCGGGTCAGAGGTCACTCGTCATGAGTTGGGTCAGAGGTCACTCGTCATGTGTTGGGTCAGAGGTCACTCGTGGATGGACGGATGGATTTAATGGATGGATTACATCTGACTCGTCAAGCGTCGGGTCAGAGGTCACTCGTGGATGGATGGACGGATTTAATGGATGGATTACATCTGACTCGTCAAGCGTCGGGCCAGAGGTCACTCGTCATGCGTAGGGTCAGAGGTCACACGTCAAGCGTCGGGTCAGAGGTCACTCGTCAAGCATCGGGCCAGAGGTCACTCATCATGTGTTGGGTCAGAGGTCACTCGTGGATGGATGGATGGATTTAATGGATGGATTACATCTGACTCGTCAAGCGTCGGGTCAGAGGTCACTCGTCATGCGCTAGGTCAGAGGTCACTCGTCATGTGTTTGGTCAGAGGTCACTCGTGAATGGATGACATCTAACTCGTCATGCGTCGGGACAGAGGTCACTCGTCATGTGTTGGGTCAGAGGTCACTCGTCATGTGTTGGGTCAGAGGTCACTCGTCATGTGTTGGGTCAGAGGTCACTCGTCATGCGTCGGGTCAGAGGTCACTCGTCATGTGTTGGGTCAGATGTCACTCGTCATGTGTTGGGTCAGAGGTCACTCGTCATGCGTCGGGTCAGAGGTCACTCGTCATGTGTTGGGTCAGAGGTCACTCGTCATGCGTCGGGTCAGAGGTCACTCGTCATGCGTCGGGTCAGAGGTCACTCGTCATGCGTTGGGTCAGAGGTCACTCGTAATGCGTCGAGACAGAGGTCACTCGTCATGCGTCGGGTCAGAGGTCACTCGTCATGTGTTGGGTCAGATGTCACTCGTCATGCGTTGGGTCAGAGGTCAATCGTCATGCGTCGGGTCAGAGGTCACTCGTCATGCGTCGGGACAGAGGTCACTCGTCATGCGTTTGGTCAGAGGTCACTCGTCATGTGTTGGGTCAGAGGTCACTCGTGGATGGATGGATTTAATGGATGGATTTAATGGATGGATGGATTACATCTGACTGGTCATGCGTAGTGTCAGAGGTCACTCGTCATGCGTTGGGTCAGAGGTCACTCGTAATGCGTCGAGACAGAGGTCACTCGTCATGCGTCGGGTCAGAGGTCACTCGTCATGCGTCGGGTCAGAGGTCACTCGTCATGCGTCGGGTCAGAGGTCACTCGTCATGTGTTGGGTCAGAGGTCACTCGTCATGCGTCGGGTCAGAGGTCACTCGTCATGCGTTTGGTCAGAGGTCACTCGTCATGTGTTGGGTCAGAGGTCACTCGTGGATGGATGGATTTAATGGATGGATTTAATGGATGGATGGATTACATCTGACTCGTCATGCGTAGGGTCAGAGGTCACTCGTCAAGCGTTGGGTCAGAGGTCACTGGTCATGCGTTGGGTCAGAGGTCACTCGTCAAGCGTTGGGTCAGAGGTCAATCGTCATGCGTCGGGTCAGAGGTCACTCGTCATGCGTCGGGACAGAGGTCACTCGTCATGCGTTTGGTCAGAGGTCACTCGTCATGTGTTGGGTCAGAGGTCACTCGTGGATGGATGGATTTAATGGATGGATGGATTACATCTGACTCGTCATGCGTAGGGTCAGAGGTCACTCTTCCGCCGGAACTAGACTCGTCTAAGGCCGTTACCGGAAGCCAGTGATTATAGCTTATAAAGTTTTAAATATGGATATTTTTCTTACATGTGGATCACTGTTATGCTGGATGGATGCGCTTTTTTGGGCTTCAAAATCTAAGGCACCATTCACTCCTATTATAAAGCTTGAAAGAGCCAGGATATTTTTTAATATAACTCTGATCGTGTTTGGCTGAAAGAAGAAACTCATATACACCTAGGATGACTTGAGGGAGAGTAAATTATGGGATAATTTAACGTTTTTGGTTGAACTAACCCTTTAAGTGGGACTAAAATTATAATAATTTTAAATGGTTTAAACCCTTATTATCATCAGCTGACGAGTCAAAATCTTTGTCCATCTAGGTACTTTGGTTAAATGATATTCATTTTAAAGGGATACTCCACTTTTTTTGGAAATAGGCTCATTTTACAACTCCCCCAGAGTTTAACCGTTTTTGAATCCATTCAGCAGATCTCCGGTTCTGGCGGTACCACTTTTAGCATAGCTTAGCATACATCATTGAAGTGGACAAGTGGGATTATTACGAGTGCGTAATAATCAAGAAACTTCACTGCCGTACCATGAGTGCAGCAGGCGTAATGATATGACGCAGCGCCTGAAAATAGTTCCGTTGTGTTGAAGGAAGGTGGCCTATTTTCAGGCGCTGCGTCATATCATTACACCTGCTGCACTCATGGTACGGCATGGAAGTTTCTTGATTATTACGCAGGAATGAGAGTATAGTTCCTAGCCATATCAGCCTAGAAAATCGCAACTTTACATTTTCCGTCGGTCTTAGTGCACGATGTAACTACAGAAGAGTCAAGTTTTAAATAGGAAAAATATCGAAACTCTTTGGTCATTTTTTTTTTTAGAAATGCTAATGGTCTTGTCCACTTCAATGATGTATGCTAAGCTATGCTAAAAGTGGTACCGCCAGAACCGGAGATCGGCTGAATGGATTCAAAAACGGTAAAACTCAACAGTTTAACTCTGGGGGAGTTGTAAAATGAGCCTATTTCCAAAAAAAGTGGAGTATCCCTTTAAAGCTTCAGTTTTCTCATTCAGTCATAGAATAATTTCTTAACTAGAATTTTCCCCTGCCCTCCCAGCCAAGATAACATTTTGTATGTTAGCTATCAGTGTTATACAGTGTTATCATCTGTGTTATCTTGACTCAAATGCATCAAATTCATTTGCATCCTCCCAAGACCTTCAAAAATCTGTTTGAAATTTCCTCACACTTTTTTTGTCAGGCGGAGAGAGAACTTTACGGCACTGTGTTGAGAATGAATAAATGCCCTAAGTATACATCACTTTTTATGCGTACCCTAGGATTGTTCTAACTGCGTACATATATACACATGCATTCAATTATTTTTTTTCCAGTAATTTGTTCGTCCACAAGGTGGCAACAGTGCTTCTGGGCCGTTGATTCACAACTAGTCAAAGAAAAAATTGGAATAAACAGACCGGAGAGAAACACATGCAAGCTACAACAATGGATGGCTATGGATGAGAGATTTGCAAGGAGATTCGAAAGTTCCCGCATTTGTACAACTCTAGCCTACAAGCCTATAAAGATTATAAAAGTGTGTATATGGGTTATTATGATGAGACGAAACATTCTGTCCACAGAGTACAAGGTGTCGTAATGTCCACGTAATGTCCACCTGTGTGCGCCTAGACGTCAAATTGAGTATAGTTTGAAAGGGCATATACTTTACTTTGGGCTTTACATCAAAACAGCACACACACACACACACACACACACACACACACACACACACACACACAACTGAGAGGCTGATGAAGTGGTCTGAAAATGCTACAGGAAAAGAGTGAAAAGAGAAAGAGAAACGCCTGACACCATCTTTGCTCTGCCGGTCTCATCTTTCCCCGGAGAAAAAGATCTCCTTCCTGTTTCCATGACACACTTCCCAGACTCTCTCTGAGTCTAAACACATCAGAAGCTTTCTTTAAGACGGAAAATAAACCAAGATTTCCAACACTGATGACCATTTTTCATTCAAGCAACATAAAGCATGTTCACTGGCTATGCTAAAACACTGCTCTTCTAACTTCTGCATTGTGCAGTCTGTAAACGGTGACTGTACGCATACCGAGACGATGACATACTGCTGCTGCTGCCAAAAGATGCAGTGAACACACTGCACATAATACTATATCCCACAATGCAATGCCCTCAACTTGACCTCCTTCTTCCAGTGTGATAAATGAACCAGAAGTGATTATGTGCAAAGATCTTTTTCTTGATGCATTATTTAATCAGACTGTCGAGGTTAACCCTGTAAAGCCTGACATATACATACAAATAATAGCCAGAAACATATTTTTTTATGGAACCGTTAAGTGAAACTTTAGACACATTTTCTAAAAAGGCATGCATATGTGTTTCTTGTTGAGTATTATATTTGATGGCTTTTATGGCTATGATATACAGTAGTGAGAATATGAAGCTCAAACTCAAACACCTCAGTTTTATTTAGAGGCTCGAATTGAGCAAAAATAAGCAATTTGGTGCAGATGCTGATAAAAGATGGAATTCTGATTGTAATGTAAATCAATGAGATCTTCATAACAGTATAACAGATTACTTATATAAAATGCATATAAACACTCCCAATAATTAAATAAATGCTTAGTTTTATGATCAAAGCTCTGTAGTTTTAAAACATATAATGCAATGCAATACAATGATTGAGAGAAAAACAAATAAACCTTCCTCAAAGCCTGATGATCATATTTGATACTCACATTTGAACATGATTTTTCTAATGATATACGGATATTCAAGTAAACTTAAGCTGCTTCAGCCTAGTAAGTGTTCATCTTGAAATATTACTAACTACATTAAATGATTCTTACCTTTACTTTATAAAACAAATCTGTAAAAATGTCACAGCAAAAAGACATGTGAACCACGAACTGAAAGTGGACGTTTTTACAATTATACCAGACTAGAGAGATAGACAGTTCATCTCTTCTCTTCTCTTCTCTTCTCTTCTCTTCTCTTCTCTTCTCTTCTCTTCTCTTCTCTTCTCTTCTCTTCTCTTCTCTGATGACGAGGGCGGAGCAACCTGTCACTCACATGACATCAGCCAATAGCAAACCACAACCATCCAATCAATTCCCCACAGACAAAATCAAGCCCCGCCCACATTTGTTCTAGTTTGAGAAGCCGCTTCACTCGGATATACGGCACAATAGGGAAGACAAGACGATAGCAAATTGTTTCATGCCGACTTTAATGACTGTGAACGCGTGTTTTAGCTGTATCATGTATCATGACTGGAATGTTGTATTGACCAGTCAGCATTCACTTATGTTTTATAGTTAAAACAAAACAATTCAAATGAAGCAGAGAGAGGTGGATCAGTTTGTTTTTTCAATGTCAAGTTTATAGGTTCACCATTGATGTATAGCTAGCATTTATCAGTGTGTGCATGTATTTAAAGTGTGTGTTTCCGTATGACCCGCACACACTCCCTGTGTGTCGTGCAAAATGGAGTCTGGGAGACACCGAGGGATCAACTTCAGAAGATTACAACAGAGACATTCACACACAAACACACACACACACACACACACGCAAAACAGCAAACAAATGCCACAGAACGTGCCAGAGAAAAGACTCAGAGAGCCAAGAGACATAAACTTTATGTAGTCAAATGTGTGTCAATTAATCCTATCACTATGAGTAAAGATAGTTTCACATCAGTGAGTGTGTGTGTGTGTGTGTGTGTGTGTGTGTGTTTAAACCAGTCAAGCATTACCTAACCAACGTCAACAAAGGGACAGTTTATGATGCTGGTATGTTAATGTGTGTGTACTTACAGTCTGCTCTGTGTGTACACTACTGGTCAAATGTTTGGAGTGGGTAATATTTTTTAATGTTTTTGAAAGAAGACAGATAGATTTATTTGATAAAAAATACTGCAAAAAAAGGTAATATTGTGAAATATCATTAGAATGTAAAACAGCTGTTTTCTATGTGAATATATAGTAAAGTGTAATTTATTCCTGTGATCAAAGCATCATTACTCATTACGTCACATGATCCTTTAGAAATCATTCTAATATGATGATTTACTGCTCAAGAAACCTGTCTGATTATTATCAATGTTGGAAACAGTTGTGCTGATTAATATTTAAGTGTGATTGTGTTTTTTTCACCTGGGATTCTTTGATGAATAGAAACTTCAAAAGAACAGCATTTATTTAAAATAGAAAGCTTTTGTAACATTAGAATTGTCGTTACTGTCACAATTTACTATAATAATTATAATAACTGGTAATAACTAGGTACTAACTCTAAACCTTAAACCATGTTAAATTCATATAGTTACCTCATATTACTATAACCTGAAAATTGTTAATTAATAGTAATTTTAATATTAGTTATAACTGTTAAAGTTTTTTTTTAATAATTAATATATATATATATATATATATATATTTATTTATTTTATTCTAAATATGTGCAAATGTTTCATTTTGCGTTAAGGTTTTGGTAAAAAAAAGAATGGACTAAAAATAGCAGAAGTAAACATGAGTTGGTGTGCGTATGAAAAATAAGAAAGAACAACATGTTGCTTTAATTTATGCTCCACTAGACTTTGAACATGCAACATTTCTACGGACGCTGCAACTTCATACTGTCTTTTTAAAAAAACATGAATTCAACATTTAACAAATACTTATAAATCCAAAATGTTTAATTATTCAGAGTACTCTAATTCACTGCATTTTTTTAGTTCAGCTAAGAGGGCATGCTTTATGTGATATGAATTCGCTGGTTGAAATTCACCAAACCTGAAATTGGAAATGCAGTGAAATTATTAATGTATTCAGTTTGATCACAAGCATGGAGACGATCAAGGTGAGGTGATTTATCAAGACAACACGTCAGCTTCGAGAAACAACATTTCTAAGCAAGAGAGCTGGAATTCACAGAATAAACACAGATGACCTCCTCACTACATACTGCTAAAAGTGAAGCGGCGAAGCGAGTTTATTCAGACTGTTGCGTGCGATCCAATGGTTCATGTGCTGAGTGGACGTCATGTTCATAAGGTATTTCTGTAATGATATCCTACCTTGGCCATCTGAGCTTGAACCCCACTGGCCTTGAGCGCCGTCACGGCCTTCTGCGCTGCCGGAGGACTGTCGAAATCCACAAAGCCATACCCTACATATATACATACATACAAAAAGTAAGATATTTATGTCAGATGCATAGGCTGCATGTCATTGTCAATGAAACATTAAGAAGTCAGGTGTGATTTGCACTCACCTTTGCATTTGTTGGTAGTTTTGTCCAGAATAGCTTTGGTGGAAACAATCTTTCCATACCTAAAAATATCAAGACAAAAACCATGTCAAATGTGACTCAGCACCACATATATATAATTCTGTTTTTACTGTATTTTTCATCAAACAGGCCTTTATCAAACTTCCATGTTTGAAGTGGAAGCTTCAAATGGTAGTGTAAAAAACTTATGTTGTAAGGAAGCACAGGATTGTTGTGATTTATGTCACCAAAAATATTTTTCAGTTTTTCAACACATTTTTTTCCCCTTAGTTGCATCACGCTTTGAAGAGCATCCGCATAAAGACGGTAGTGTCAAAGCTTCCACAAATACAGTTAAACAACAATTAATGTGACGTGACTCATTTGTGCAGCATTTATACATGTGAAGTTGGCGAGCTCACACACTCCTGTCCTGTGTGAAAGATCTCTTTGCTGTCATCGGCCTCAATGCTGTTGTTTTGTGTACAGGTTGAGACGTCACCCTGAGGACAAAAACTATTTGTTCTCGGATATTCTCCACCACACCTGTCTGTCTGTCTGTCTGTCTGTCTTCCTGTCTGTCTGTTTGACTGTCTGTCTGCCTCTCTGTCTGTCTGTCTATCTGTTTGTTTAACTGTCTGTCTGTCTGTCTGTTTGTTTGATTGTCTGTTTGTTTGTTTGACTGTCTGTCTGTTTGTTTAACTGTCTGTCTGTCTGTTTGTTTGACTGTCTGTCTGTTTGTTTAACTGTCTGTCTGTCTGTTTGTTTGACTGTCTGTCTGTTTGTTTAACTGTCTGTCTGTCTGTTTGTTTGTTTGACTATGTCTGTTTGTTTGTTTGACTGTCTGTCTGACTGTTTGTTTAACTGTCTGTCTGTTTGTTTGTCAGGTTTGTCTGTCTGTCTTTTCGTCCGTCTGCCCCACGTAAGTCTGAAAGATCCCTTTGCTGTCATCGGCCTCAATGCTGTTGTTTTGTGTACAGGTTGAGACGTCGCCCTGAGGAGAAAAACTATTTGTTCTCGGATATTTTCCACCACACCTGTCTGTCTGTTTGACTGACTGTCTGGCTGTTTGTTTGTTTGACCGTCTGTCTGTCTATTTGTTTGACATTCTGTCTGTTTGTTTAACTGTCTGTATGTCTGTCTGTTTGTTTGGCTGTCTGTCTGACTGTTTGTTTAACTGTCTGTCTGTCTGTCTGTTTGACTGTTTGTTTAACTGTCTGTCTGTCTTTTTGTTTGTCTGTCTGTTTGTCTGTCTGTCTGACTGTTTGTTTGACTGTGTGTATCTCTGTCTGATTGTCTGTCTGTTTGTTTGTTTGTCTGATTGTCTGTCTGTTTGTTTGTCTGTCTGTTTGATTGTTTGACTATCTGTCTGATTGTCTGTCTGTCTGTCTGTTTGTTTGTTTGTTTGTCTGTCTGTCTGTCTGTCTGTCTGTCTGATTGTCTGTCTGTTTGTTTGTCTGTCTAATTGTCTGTCTGTCTGTCTGTCTGTCTGTCTGTCTGTCTGTTTGTTTGACTGTCTGTCTGATTGTCTGTCTGTTTGTTTGTTTGTTTGTCTGTCTGTTTGTTTGACTGTCTGTTTGTTTGACTGTCTGTCTGATTGTCTGTCTGTTTGTTTGTTTGTCTGTCTGTTTGTTTGTCTTTCTGTTTGATTGTTTGACTATCTGTCTGATTGTCTGTCTGTCTGTCTGTTTGTTTGTTTGTTTGTCTGTCTGTCTGTCTGTCTGTCTGATTGTCTGTCTGTTTGTTTGTCTGTCTAATTGTCTGTCTGTCTGTCTGTCTGTCTGTTTGTTTGTTTGTTTGACTGTCTGTCTGATTGTCTGTCTGTTTGTTTGTTTGTTTGTCTGTCTGTTTGTTTGACTGTCTGTTTGTTTGACTGTCTGTCTGATTGTCTGTCTGTTTGTTTGTTTGTCTGTCTGTTTGTTTGTCTTTCTGTTTGTTTGACTATCTGTCTGTTTGTTTGTCAGGTCTGTCTGTCTGTCTTTTCGTCCGTCTGCCCCACGTAAGCAATAAGGTACGAGAGACTGTCTGTCTGTTTGTTTGACTGACTGACTGTCTGTCTGACTGTTTGTTTGACTGACTGTCTGTCTGACTGTTTGTTTAACTGTCTGTCTGTCTGTTTGTTTGACTGTCTGTCTGCCTGTCTGTTTGTTTGACTGACTGTATGTCTGTCTGACTGTTTGTTTAACGGTCTGTCTGTCTGTCTGTCTGTTTGTTTGACTGTTTGTTTAACTGTCTGTCTGTCTGACTGTTTGTTTGACTGTCCGTAAGTCTGTCTGATTGTCTGTCTGTTTGACTGTCTGTTTGTTTGTTTGACTGTCTGTCTGACTGTTTGTTTAACTGTCTGTCTGTCTGTCTGTTTGACTGTTTGTTTAACTTTCTGTCTGTCTGACTGTTTGTTTGACTGTCCGTAAGTCTGTCTGATTGTCTGTCTGTTTGACTGTCTGTTTGTTTGTTTGTCTGTCTGATTGTCTGTCTGTTTGTTTGTCTGTCTGTTTGATTGTTTGACTGTCTGTCTGTTTGTTTGTTTGTCTGATTGTCTGTCTCTTTGTCTGTTTGACTGTCTGTCTGATTGTCTGTTTGACTGTTTGTCTGTCTGTCTGTCTGTCTGTCTGTCTGTCTGTCTGTCTGTTTGTCTGTCTGTTTGTCTGTCTGTTTGTCTGTCTGTCTGATTGTCTGTCTGTTTGTTTGTCAGGTCTGTCTGTCTGTCTTTTCGTCCGTCTGCCTCACGTAAGTAAGCAATAAGGTACAAGAGGCTGTGTATCGTGAATAAGTCACGGCTGAAGGGCGTTGCCAGGCATGACGGAGTGTGTGAATATTACACACACAAAACATGATATATTATCAGGACATAAATAATGTATTAGATTAAGTGCATGGATGTTTCTCTCTCATTAGTCGTAAGCTTCAGTGAGAGCAGACGACTGATGTAACCTGACTCCAGTCCTGTCTCCTGCTTCAGCTCTCTCTCACACACACACACACGCACACACACACGCACACACACTAATGTTGGTGAGTAATACTTTACTACTCATGCTTGTGCCCATGTCTTACACATAAATTTAAATATTTATGTAATTTACACTACCACAACAAACTGAATTTAAGTTTCTCAATATCCTAAAAGAATTTTGATTTAAAAATATATATATACATAGATAAACAAACTGAGCCAATAATTGAATTTAAATGGATTGGTTGGAGCAGATAGTAAAAACAGCATTTATGGGAAATATTTTTCCAAAGTACTGTCCAAACTGGTAGTGAAAATAAATAAATGAATAAAAAAATAAAAAATAATAATTCAATCTCATTTAAAATGCAATTTAATTCAAAAATTAATTTAAAATGTAATTTAAAAAGGAAAAACAGCCTGTGTGTGTCCAGCATATATGGGAAATCTTTTTTCCAATACTGTCCAATGGTTGTAAATAATAAATAAATAAATAAATAAATTTACATACAAAATGTACAAAAACAAAGTAGAAAAACAATGGATAATGTCTTTAACTTATTAGTAATAATTGCTAAACCGTTGGTCATAAACTCCTAATGCTCTAATGCATCAGATACCTCTCAGCGCCTCTGGCAATACGCACAGACATTCCTGTCTGTCTCCGACTCTTTTCCGATCACATGTGGGAAGTCTGTCGTTCGGCCAGTTGGCACAGTGAAGTGTTGTTGGCAAAGCCAGTCTGGAATGACTAAACGAAGCATAACTTTCTACATTGAGTACAAGCGTTATTAACACACCGTTTGGCGGCTTCAACTGCGACCTTGTCTATCATGAGTTACTAAACTAATAAGGTTCATTTACAAAAAGCTTTGGATTTGAAACTAGTCAAAGTAGCCAATGACACGCTCCTTGAACTAATAGTATTTTGATCATTAATTTGTTGATTATTCTTTTGATTAAATCAGATATTAAACATCTTGATAAATGCTTTCTTTCAATGTAGAAACTGAAGTCAATGTAATGTATGTTATACATTATCTTGTAATATTTTTGCACAAACTGGTTTAGAAACATTCCAGTAAACACTGCTGATAAGAAGTTAAAAGAGATTCAAGAAAAAAATACAAGAGATTCTCAATGCATTCCAGGGAATTATTTAGATATCGTAAATCACATCAGGAGAACAGACCACAGTATATGTTGATGTTTTATACTGCTACTGCAGAATACAAAGAAAATAATCAGGAGGAAAAGAATGCGAAAGTCTCTTGCCACAGATATTCCTGTGATAGTCAAACCCTGTTGAAATACCAAGCGTTTCGATATTCTCCTGACGTCTGAAATTTGACAGCTCGTTCAGTCAAACTGTGAGATAAGGATTATTTGTTGCACAACCTTATGATCTGAAATGATTTGTTTCAGTCTTTTTGAGTGAAACTTCCCCAAACCGGAAGCCCCTCCCATAATCTAAAACGCAGTCGCTCGTCAGGAAAGAGGAGGATAAAGTTTGAAGCAGCAAATCAGTGTAAATAACCAAAGTTAACAAATCACAAATTTGCCAGTGTGAACTGATAACACACTGTATACAGGTTTGGAAATACATTAGGGTGAGACATTATTTTCAACTTTGGCTGAACTGTTTATTTAATAAAAATAGCTATTTTCTTTAAAGTGGAAAATCTGCCAAAATAAATTTGATAAAATGCAGTCATCACCATTGCGGTTCTAGCTCATGACAGTGACATCATTTTCTGAACAAATTATTAAAGTCCCTCGTGGTGAAAATCCAGCTTTTAATGTTGTTTATATGTCTATGTGGTGTTTTTAATATGCTTTAAGACAAACCATGTGTAAATTCATAAGTCGACAGCATTGCTGAGTATTTTCTCTTTAAAACTGCAGTGAACCAAAGACAGTCTCAAAAACACGGTTTGAAATCGCTGGTGTTTCTGACGTCACAAACGACCTTGTAACCAATCAGATCAACGTGTGATCGTCAACCAGTGGATCTCTGAGCTGAGTGAGTGAGTGGAGGCGGGGCTCATTTGCATATTCATAGAACCGTGTATACTCAATGAAGCAAAGGTGTCGAGTTACATTCAAGATATTGTAAGGCATGAATAATTTATTTTCAAGGAAAAATAGTTTAAATATATCATTTTGAGTTTTAAGGGATACAATTATTGTCTACAGGGGGACTTTAACAGAATGGGATGCTAGAGGTTTGAGTATCACATTATCAGCGTGAGAATATGATAACTGAGAGGGTAAAGGGAGCAAAAGATAACATCAGTCAGAGCAACAAAAAGAGGAAGTGACTTATGTTGTAGACTGAGAAAAACATCCATGTTGAACAGTTCAAAGGTCATCAGTTAAACACCTATCCGACTTTTACATTGAGACATCTGTGTGTGTGTGTGTGTGTGTGTGTGTGTGTGTGTGTGTGTGTGTATTCAACCATGACCCAGTTAGCACTGATGGCGTCCTATCCTTCACATGCTCTGGTATTTGTTTCCCCTTTAAAGAATTTCCACTGCTGACACTTCCTCACCTCTCTCACCCTGCGATCGCTCCTCCAGTCTGTTCACCGGGTGAGTCTACAGCACACTTCAGAATAAAGGTTCTTTAGTGGCATCGATGGTTCCATGAGGAACCTTTAACATCCATAGAACCTTTCCAACACAAAGGTTCTTTATAGTGGAAAAAGGTTTTTATAATGTTCTTCACACACTGAGAAAAAAAAAGTTATTTTAAGAACTGATCACTGCAAGGTTCTTTGAGGAACCAACAATGGTTCTACTATGGCATCACTGTGAAACCCCCCTTTTGGAACCTTTATTTTTAAGAGTGATTAGACGGCATTGCTCTAGGCCTTGTCCACACGGACACGGGTATTTTTATAACCAGAGTTTTTCCTCCTGCGTTTAAAAAAAAATCTCCGTCTACATGAAAACGCAAAAACATGCTATTAAGCGCTGCCAAGAGCATGCCACACCAGCAGGCGGCGATACAACCCTAACCGTAAAGCCACGTTGGCCAATCAGAAGCCTAACAAAAAGTTATTACAGGTTCAGGTAGGCGGATAACGGCGCACAATCTGACGTCGCAAGGCAAAAACCCCGGTTTCACTGTCTACACGACAACACTGTAACCGGCGTTTCTGAAAATCCTCACCCTGGCAGGGGTTTTCAAAAATGTTCGGTTTCAGTGTCCTGATACTGCGTTTCCGTGTGGATGAACGGCCAAACCGCGGAAAAAAAGTCACATCAAAAATACCCGTGTCCGTGTGGACAAGGCCCTAGACTCAATGGATTTAACTCTTTCCCTGCCGTTGATGGAATTTTCTGGCTTTCCCATGTTTTCACTGTTATACGGTAGGGGGCGCTATTACGCATCTTCTGAAAGAGTGCAGAATCTCCTGATCAAAACACATTTATTTTTAAAAGTGTAAGTTAAAGACACAATATGTGAATTTTTTCGCCGCTAGGGATCGCTAACCTCTTACAATAAACAAAGGCGTAGATTGATGATGCAAAATTCCAGTTGAATCATGGAACTTGCCTTCATGCTGATGGATCTAATAATGTTTATGGATGAGTGAATTCATTGATGTTTTTAACATGACTGTGGTGTGAAGCAGGGCACGAGTGCTACTGAGAGACAGATATCAGCGCCACACGCGAGTCCCGCGGATATAAAGGAATAAGGACATTTAATTGTACCGAACTACACGCAAGTGCTGAATTACTCACACAGGTCAGTTTATTAGACAAATGAAGCTTGTGAGGTAACGCAGCCCTGCTTCACTTGTTCTAACGTTACACTATCACACTAAACTGCATTTAAGTGTGTTGAAAGATATAATGTTATTCTATGTGTTAGTTTGTTGTCTGTATGAGACTAGCAGACTCAGTAAGCTGGATCAACATTAGAATAACATACTGATCATATTCTAACATTTCATTATGTTGAGTTATATAACATTGATTAGTTTTATGTACATTTGCTCACCTGTCTAATAAAGTACATGCAAGAGTGGCGTCTCTGTCAAGTCGAAGTTAGTCGCGGACGTGAAGCTCTCGGCATCTCGAAAACGCCACACTGATATTGATCGTCGTTATATTTCTCCTTTTGTCCCAAAGTCTGCTTGCCATGGTCCATAATGTTTGAACGAAACAACTGCAGCTAGACGTAACGCTGTTGTCCACGTCTGTCGCCATGGTTACTATGCTCGTACTGCACGAGCGGAAACCAGGGATAACGCGGATATTACGTCATTGACAGGCGACAAGTAAACATTCCGGGACGGCCAATTATTTAAAATTGGAATTTCTCTGAAATTAAAAATCGTTGGGAACTTTTGGGATATTGTAAGTACACAACTGCAAGAAATATATCACACTGTGCAAGTGATTTTTGGATATTTTATTACAAAATTCTTACATATTGTATCTTTAACTTAAATCCGTTGAGGAATTCGATTTAAAGACCAATATTAAGCAATGTGAACTTGCATCATTTGAATCCACTAAAAAAAGAACACATCTTTTAGTTAACTAATAGCGAACAACTAGCAAAGAGTTAATACTTTTAAAATAAAGCAGCATCTCTTCCTCGACTGAACCAAACACTCTTCACCACAATGTTAACGCCAACATTAAAGAAATCCCTTTAAATCCCAACATAACAGAACATTAAACACTAACAGAACTCTCCTCATACTAAACCTGTGCAAAACAAAATAACACTTAATTTTAACATTTACTCTCTTCCTATATCGTTCAATGCATTGAAAAATCAAAGTGAGTGAGGTGTATGAGTGAGTGAGTGAATGGGTGAATGTGAGGCAAATTGTAAAGTGCTTTGGTGGCCATTAGGTCTGTGAAAGCGCTATATAAATGCAGTCCATTTACCATTAATTGTGGCCATCTTCATAAGTACTGTTAAGTACGAAGAATATTGATATGGAATGAGTAATAATTGTATTTCTTGAAACTGATCAGCGTAAATTTTCTATTCTTAAACATTAAGTATATTTTAAAATATAAATTGTTAGTCAAATCATAATTTATTTTCACAAAATAAACTTATATGATAGATTTTAGACCAAATTGTTTTAGGCATTTATTTTGGTATGTCTAACGCAATCACAATCAATCTCTTAAGTGATATTCAGATATTGTATTTAGCGGGCTAGCTTTTTATTAGGGGTGTAATGGAGCATGTATTCGTCCCGAACCCTCATGGTTCAGTGCATACATTCGGACGACGAATACAGTCAGTCACAAGCGATCCACACTCCAGTCCAGAAGGGGGCGCTCGCGGTAATGCAACGGTGTTTGCTAACTGAAACAACAGGAATAAAGAGCAGAAGAAGAAGAAGAGACGATCTACTAAAGCTATTATTATTTAGGGCCCTATGATTTCCGCGATTACGGAATCGCGGACGGAATTACGGAATTGGCAAATTAACGCGGAATCTAGTGTTAACGCGGAATTTTGTGGAATTTTACATATTTGGATTGAAATTCTGTTTTTGTGTGGGAGAAGAACGTATGTCTGGTGAAAATGCAGACCGGGGGAAGCAAATCTGGCCGACACAACCCCTCCCGTCATTTCAGCTCCAATGACGGCATCAAAACAATGAAAGCATGGCGAAGCGGCTCTCCACGACTCTGCTTTCGTCGGCCAAAAAGTTAAGAAACTCGACGCTATAAGCCCTCAGTACCGAGCCGAGCAGTTTGCACGTGACTTTTATGCAGTGTTTCCCACACATAGACTAATTCGCGGCCACAAAATCAACTGCAGCCGCCACATATTCCGTTTCGTCTCTCTAACACACACGCGTCTCTCTCACATACATACACGCGCACACACACACACACCGCGTCTGTCTATGAGGCGCCGGACTGGACAAAAGCGAAGCGAACTCCGCGAGCGACACTGGGCGAGAGAGAGACAGAGTGTGACTTTTATTTAAACTAATATAATTTATTTTACTGGACAGTTTAAAGCTCATAACCATATTTTGTTGTTACTTGAAGAGTGCAGTGTCATGTTGCATCATGCAGTATTTGTCCTGAAAAGGCTACTGAGTAAATGTCTGTAATTTAAGGTCATTCCTATTTTATTTGTATACATTTTAATCATTAACTTTAAAAGCACACTCTTTTTATGACTAAAATAACAGTAAAGGGTAAAAAAAAATGAATTCCCAAAAATTAAAACGGAAAAAACGGAATTTGGGAAAAAATAAAACGGATTTCATAGGGCCCTAATTATTATTATTTAAGTTAATTTCTACATGCTTATTAATGCTTTACACTCCAGTCCAGTTGGTGGCGGTAATCCACCGAAAGTTGGTTTGCCAACCGCCATAATACTCCATAAGAAGAAGAAGACGAGACGAAGCGACGATCTACTCACCAACCTAAAACAAGAGTTCAGATGCACGCAAGAGCATGCTAGTAGCCTTTACGCTGAGTTTCAATTCATTTTTATGACGCGCTCACGGAAAGGAAACCGGGACGGCAGAAAGCGGCAGATGCAATACCAGCCAAAAATTCAAAGAATCATTCTGATCATTTTAGATGAGAGATATTACATGACACACAACCAATTAAAGAGTTTATCTGTCCTGCCATAGCTAAAACAAGAAAATGCACAAATGATGAATGTTTTAAAACAGGTTTGGCAATCCGGTTGATATGTGGCACTGCTCACAGAAAACGCGTGTTGAAGGCACCACAGAGCCACAGTGTTTCACTTATGAATGGCTTATTTAGTTGTCTCTGCATATTGAGCTGTGACAGAAGTACGTGACGCACACATTTATCCAACTACCAAATCATAAACGCAGTTTTGTTTAAGTCTGGTAAAGTTTCATCCTTCATACAGCAGGAAAAGATCACTCATTTAACCGTTGGCTAGACAGCATGTGAGGCCATAAACGGAGAGCTTTTACACGTATTACATCATCATGAAATTACCGTAAACTCCCCTCTTAACCTACAGTCTCCCAGCGGGGGGAAAACTGGGTGGATCAGGAACAGACTCTTATAATCTTACAAAAATGCATATGAAACCAGACGAGACTACAGCAGGGAAATAGAAAGCAAAACTGACTTGCTTTATTTAACAAATAATGTAAATTAACTTGCTTTTACTACATACCGGATCTACATACCAGTCAAAAAGCTTTGCAAACTCTGTTCATTCTCTCAATCCACCTCATAAGATGAACCTTTTAAAAATATATATATTTGTATATAGTATTGACGTATTGAAGGAGTTCACATGTGTGCTAGACACTTGCTGCCTGGTCTTCCAATTTATTCCAGTTATTTATCTATAAATCGATTTCAATCCTTTAAACACAAGCAGCTTTGAGGATAATGTGAAACAAATTCAGTCAAATGTGTCCAAAGTATAGCACTGCGTTTCTAGGAACAGAGGACTGTCGCCTGGATTTTTCCATAGCCTAAATATGGCTGTGCTGATGTTTGTGGAAAATCAGCATTAGTGTATGGTGTTATTTTTTTTCTCAGAAATGTTTAAAAGCGTCGCACTGCTTTTTCCAGTTCATCTCCAGCAGAAGCAAAGCGTCAGCACCTTTCTCCTGCCCTCGTGCAAACGCTGTCCCACATCTGAACTGAAATGAAGAATGTGTCTGTTTAAACATTAATGATAGGGTCTAAACAAGATTGGTCTTGACTTGCAGAGGCAAAACCAGTTCTCAGCCTCTAGAGTTGTGTAAAATGATGGTATACTGCGGCAAAATTTACTTACGTGAGAGCTATATTCAAGAGCCCGTATTCAAAGCACAAACAATCAAGTTTAGCGAGACTATTAACATGCAAAGCTTCTCATGTGTATGTGTTAACTTACACTACATAAAACCTCACCAATCTACTATAAAAAAAAAAATGACCCAAATGATATATATATGTAAACACACACACACGATTGTGATTTTACTTTTATACAACCGTTCGATGGCACAAGTGTAAGAAACAACAACGGAGTGTATTTTACTAGCCTCTTTTGTGCAGAACTACCTTCCATCACGGATCCAAATATCAAGTTGCCAGTTTACCAGTTACATTGAGTCGCTTATTGAAGCATATTGTATTATGTAGAGTATTGTAGAGTAGTTGTAGAGTTGTATGAGTAGTTGTAGAGTAGTATTCATTCTTCAGATCAATCTTATACTCATAATAAAAAAATCAGTTTGAATGTCTCCTGAGGAAAGCAATATCTTAGTATCCTTTAGTAGCAGTTACGGGAATTCCCCATGATAGTGCTAATCAATCGGTTGCTTCAAGTAAAAATAATGTCTTTGTTTACAACCTTTCAATATAAAAGTCTTTGGTACCGACTCACACATAAAGACAGTCTTTCCTGCCATATAATGGCGTAGTAATATAACTTTCACTGAAGTCGAAATCACAATCATTAACGGGCCCTTTCTCAGTACCAAATACAGCATATTATTAATATAAAATAATATTTATGTAATAATATTTAAATGAACAAGAATAAGACTGACTGAGATAAGCCGTTCTCGGCGGGTACATGAGCGCTGAACGGCTGACGGCCTGAAGCTAACATCTCCGAAAACGTCAAACTAATTTTCAAATGGGTGCTATATGCTTACATAAATAGCACATTTAAGGTCTTAACAACGACATTCTCTTAAAACTGCATTTTGTGACAAAATAACAGTAGTATTTGTTAGGGCTGCACGATTAATCGAATTTTAATCACGATCGCGATTTTGGCTTCCCACGATCAAATTCGCGTGACCGAGCGATATTTAAAATGCGTCATTACATTCACAGAACACTCCGTATCAAAGGTTTTTTTTTTTTTTTTTAAAGCCAATCTAGCGCTCCGTAAACCACTGTCTGTTCACGTGCCTCCATGAGCCCGAGTGCGCGAGAGAGACCGTCTGCGCGCGAGCGACAGTGCACGAGAGACCGAGTGTCCAAGAGCGCGCTCGAAAGTGCGCGAGAGATACCGAGTGTGTCTGCGTACGAGCGACAGCGGGCGAGAGAGACCGAGTGACGGTGCGCGTGAGAGACCGAGTGTGAGCATTAGTAAATTGGTACATACATACTACATATTAATATATAATTACTATATAAGAGGCATGAAAGTTCGATTAATGGACTCCAATAATCAGTACTACAAACTCTTGTTTTGAACTATTGTTTAATAAGTAGAAATAATTCAAGCACATACACTTTGGAGGATTAAATAAGATTCAATTTATGCAGTAAGACTAATCACTGACACTGTACCACAACATTTTACATTTCTTAAGCGTCAAATAACAATGACTCTGAATTTCATCCATTAATCGAACTTCCATAGTGCTTAGTTCTGCCTTGAAATGTTCTCATTTGGTTACATTCTGTTATGGAATATTTGTTTTTTTTATTGATTGTATATTTTGTGCGTTTTATTCACATCCATTATGCAGGTACAATGCAAGTTTATATTTTTATTTTATATTTACACAATCTAAAATAGTGCCCTGTTGAAGTTTTGCTACATTTTCTTTATTGTTTTATTTGTTTTTATTTATTCTTTAAAGAGATGCACTGAATTTTGGTGAATAAGAGGACCTGTTTTATTTTGATGCACATAGTTGTACATTAGCAGGAATGTAGCATAATGTGAAAGCAGTTATAATTAGCCTATGTGACAATAACATTTGTTTTGGTTAAAATCAACAAATAATCGTGATAATTAATCGTGATCTCAATATTGATCAAAATAATCGTGATTATCATTTTGGCCCAAATCGTGCAGCCCTAGTATTTGTACAAGAATAGTGGATTTGCTCCTCCGCCATTGCTGTGAGAAATGCTGCCAGTATAGATCCGGCAGAAACAAGCGGCGTGATACACATTGTGAAACGGTTTCTATGTTATATTAGTAGAATATTGCATGGCTAGAAAAAGGCTCTGAGCCAATCAGATTCAAGAACCAAACTGGTATATATACACACACTGGAATTAGCTGCAAGTCTTTGTAAAGTTCTATGGCGTAACATTTTATAATAAAGCTCTTGGCTTCATCTCAAGAAAACAAAGCATTTCCTTTCTGCCACTCCTGAATTTACCCTCATGTTTCCTCTTTTGAACCACAAATGGCTCGAGTCCAAACCTGAAAGCCTACTGTAGTTTGCTCAACAAAACATACTCAACATTACATGTGATTTTGAGATCTCTAGACTGTAAACACATTAACAAGCAGAAGTTTACAGATGAAACGTCCAACTTAAAGGGTTCTCATCAAGATTAAACAAAAAGATATCACATACATGTGTATCACAATATAAGTTGTCCTAAAAGAGAAAAGAGTGCTTAAAGGAGCCTCAAAGCAGTGGTGTGTGAACCTCTTCTGAAGTGAGAAGACAAAAGTCCCCACTGGATATTTGTTTCTAATGTAAATTCATGCTCTATTTCCCTTTTGTTTACAGTGTCCTTGTTAAGATGACATATGGAACATGTTACACTATCAACAAGTTCAAAAACAATTATGTCTGCAATACAATTTATCAGGTTTATGTATTTATGTATACACACAATCTAGATCCACTGAGGGTTAGGTTTAGGGGTGGACATTCATTCTTAGTATATATATATATACACTCACCGGCCACTTTATTAGGTACCCCATGCTAGTAACGGGTTGGACCCCCTTTTGCCTTCAGAACTGCCTCAATTCTTCGTGGCATAGATTCAACAAGGTGCTGGAAGCATTCCTCAGGGAGTTTGGTCCATATTGACATGATGGCATCACACAGTTGCCGCAGATTTGTCGGCTGCACATCCATGATGCGAATCTCCCGTTCCACCACATCCCAAAGATGCTCTATTGGGTTGAGATCTGGTGACTGTGGAGGCCATTTTAGTACAGTGAACTCATTGTCATGTTCAAGAAACCAATTTGAAATGATTAGAGCTTTGTGACATGGTGGAAGTAGCCATCAGAGGATGGGTACATGGTGGCCATAAAGGGATGGACATGGTCAGAAACAATGCTCAGGTAGGCCGTGGCATTTAAACGATGCCCAATTGGCACTAAGGGGCCTAAAGTGTGCCAGGAAAACATCCCCCACACCATTACACCACCACCACCAGCCTGCACAGTGGTAACAAGGCATGATGGTTCCATGTTCTCATTCTGTTTACGCCAAATTCTGACTCTAACATCTGAATGTCTCAACAGAAATCGAGACTCATCAGACCAGGCAACATTTTTCCAGTCTTCAACTGTTCAATTTTGGTGAGCTCTTGCAAATTGTAGCCTCTTTTTTCCTATTTGTAGTGGAGATGAGTGGTACCCGGTGGAGTCTTCTGCTGTTGTAGCCCATCCGCCTCAAGGTTGTGCGTGTTGTGGCTTCACAAATGCTTTGCTGCATACCTCGGTTGTAACGAGTGGTTATTTCAGTCACTGTTGCCCTTCTATCAGCTCGAACCAGTCTGGCCATTCTCCTCTGACCTCTGGCATCAACAAGGCATTTCCGCCCACAGAACTGCCGCTCACTGGATGTTTTTTCTTTTTCGGACCATTCTCTGTAAACCCTAGAGATGGTTGTGCGTGAAAATCCCAGTAGATTAGCAGTTTCTGAAATACTCAGACCAGCCCTTCTGGCACCAACAATCATGCCACGTTCAAAGTCACTCAAATCAACTTTCTTCCCCATACTGATGCTCGGTTTGAACTGCAGGAGATTGTCTTGACCATGTCTACATGCCTAAATGCACTGAGTTGCCGCCATGTGATTGGCTGCTTAGAAATTAAGTGTTAACGAGCAGTTGGACAGGTGTACCTAATAAAGTGGCCGGTGAGTGTATATAAATTTTAAGTTTTCATATAACTTAACATCACACCCCCGATTAACCCATGAGAACCCCTGAAAGCCTCAAAAGCTAAATTTGAAGGGAACGAAAACAAAAAATTACGTTGACGAACTTTTTTCCCTTTAGACGATGAAAGAGGACACCCACGTCATTAAACGATAACTGTGACTATATCAACACATGCAGAATCGTTGACAAAAAAAGACTGAAATGTGTTTAAAAAAATAAAAACTTGACCAAAACCACTTATTTTTGTCGAATAAAGGAGGAGACAACACATTACAGACTGTTTTTACAATCGTTCATGCTTACGGTTGCCAGATTTCAATAATTTAAACCCCAGTCAGAGCTTTTCTGTTAAAAGAGCATGTTTTCTACCCGGTCTTTTCAATAGTATCTGGCAACCATGCGCGCACGCTTTCTACATTGTGCTGAAGAAGCGCGGATGATCTGAAAACACAGACAAGTCAGCTGGAGTTCTGCCATCTTCATTTGAGATTTTCTACTAAAGTGTCATTCAGTCGGTCTGTGTTCTGTCATGAGCCACTTGCGCTGTTTGTGCGACTAAATCTGCGAACAAAATGCAGGCTGATATTGTCACACTAAGATCAGACAAAGGCCTACTGCAGGCTCTCATTCGCAAATGCACTGATTGACAACCAACAACTGAAGTACAGAGGTTTATATTGAATATTGATATATTTATATTAATATTTATATTAATATACCCGAACATTGACGGGTATTTCGCACACTGGTCAAAAGCAAGGCAAACAGGGATATCCAGGGAAACTGGGAGAAGACCAAAACCATAACAAGGGAAACGAGAGAGCGCTCAGAAAAGCAGTGTGACACTAACAAGACTTCGCAAAGAATGAGTGAATAAACAGGGCTTAAATAGGCAGAGTAAACAAGGTAATGAGACACAGCTGAAATAATGAAGCATAATGAGTCCGGGCAATGGGTTATGGGAAATGTAGTCCAAAATGGAAAAGCAAGGGAGTTGGAAGGTCTCTAGTGGAGGTCAAGGGCACTCCCACTGGTGGATGTAACACTCAGTCATAATGTAGACATTTTTAATGGTTCATTTGTATAATAAAAAAGTAAGACTTGTAGTAAATAGTCTCTTGTTAACCTGAATAGCCACATCCTCCATTAAACGCAAAATAAGCCCTACAAATTAATAAATAACATATTATACACACATTTCGTTGTAATGGTTTGTCATTATTTGTAGACTGGTTTGTAAAAGGTGCTTGTATGCATGTTTGGACTGAGTATTCGTTGCATTTACACAGTTTTGACCGCCAACTGTTGGTCAATAAGGGTTAATCAATTGAAGCAATTGGTTTTTCGTTTGGTTTTGAAACACTCTTGTTTTTCCATCACTACTTTTCAGATGTATTCTGATTAAAGTAACATGATTCCTGACAAATTACGAGCACAACAAAGCTAGCTAGACTTAAATAGCCTACACAGACCAGCGAGACTTACGGTTGGCAGAGCTTGACCAGGTCTTGGTCTGTAGTCCCAGGATGGAGTCCACGGATGTAAAGGTTTGTTTTGCTCAGCTGTTCACCGCCTCCCAAACTACTTGCGCTGCTACTGTTGGGGCTGGACAGTGCCATCTGGTGGCTGGAGGACACATAGGCTTGCTGTTGAAATAAATAAAAAAATATTTACTTATACAACAAATAAATGTTATTAATATTTAAGCTTTTAATGTTGTTTATATGTCTATGTGGTGTTTTAATATGCTTTAAGACACACCATGTGTAAATTCATAAGTCGACAGCATTGCTGAGTATTTTCTCCTTAAAACTGCAGTGAACCAAAGACAGTCTCAAAAACACGGTTTGAAATCGCTGGTGTTTCTGACGTCACAAACGACCTTGTAACCAATCAGATCAACGAGTGATCGTCAACCAGAGGATCTCTGAGCTGAGTGAGTGGAGGCGGGGCTCATTTGCATATTCATAGAACCACTTACACTAAATGAGGCAAGGGTGTCGAGTTATATTCAAGCTCTTTTAAGGCATGAAGAATTTTAAGGAAACAAATTTAAATATGTAATTTTGGTAATCAAAGGTGAGTTTTAAGGGTTAAATTATTGACTACTGGGGGACTTTATAAAAAACTACTACAAAGACAAAAATTTGCCATGAAAAAAATTGTTGATTAGAATAAAAAGGGAATTTGCAATTGAAAAGTTACCAGCATTTTTTTAAATGTCACATTAAATGAAGCATAGTCAACCTTTTTCTAAATATTTTTTGGCTGTTTTCGAACAGATATGTTTCCATGAACAATCAAGTTGTCAAATGTATAAGGAGTTTGTGAGAAAGGGCTTCGTCAGCAAGCTGCAAGTACACAGATTCAGGCATGCCCTTGAGGTTCCAGCATTATTTGTGAGAGATTTTTTTCATTGAGAAAAGTTGATATGTACTGAACCCGATATATCCAAATGAATCAACACTGAATCGAGATCATAACTGAATCAAATCGCAAGCTTGTGAATCAAATCAAGAAATGTGTCTCAATGCCCAGCGCTACAAAGGGAATGTGATCATTACACATTAACAGTTGTGTCCTTACACTAACCTGCACTGGTTAATGCGAAGGATGAGCCCGTTCACCCATATACACAATCAAAATCCTGTATGTTGCAACATCCCATGGTTTCCTTTCCCCTCTGCTCCATGAGTTTGTTGACTTAACCTTTTGTCTCTTCCATCCAATAATAACATTAAGCAACTTTCAGATGCCTGCCAACAGAAAACCAGCACTGAATGTGAAGGAGAGCAAAATGTGTGGTTCATCTTGGTCTAAGGTTTAAAAGTGAAATATTATGTCCTTTCCACATGATGTAATATAAATCTATGGTGTCCCCAGAATGTGTCTGTGAAATTTCAGCTCAAAACACCCCCCAGATCATTTATTACGTCAGCAGCCATATCACCATGTAGCCCAAGACTGGTTGCCCACTGAAGCTAAGCAGGGCTGAGCTGGTTAGTACCTGGATGGGAGACCTCCTGAGAAAACCAGGTTGCTGCTGGAAGAGGTGTTAGTGAGGCCAGTAGGGGGCGCTCACCCTGTGGTCTGTGTGGGTCCTCCTAACGCCCCAGTATAGTGATGGGGACACTATACTGCCAAAGAGCACCGTCCTTCGGATGAGACGTTAAACCGAGGTCCTGACTCTCTGTGGTCATTAAAAATCCCATGGCACTTCTCGTAAAGAGTAGGGGTGTAACCCCGGTGTCCTGGCCACATTCCACCCATTGGCCCTTTCCAATCATGGCCTCCTAATAATCCCCATCCACTGAATTGGCTCTATCACTCTCTCTCCTCTCCCCACCTATAGCTGGTGTGTGTGAGTGCACTGGCGCGGTTGTGGCTTTTTTATCTCCGCCCCACCGCGTGGGTATTTAAGGAGAGACACCTGCAACAGCAGATCATGTCTTCGCTGAGGAGCCGAGACTGAACTCAGGCGTCTACCCAGCGGTACAGCGGAAGTGGCAGGGAGACGTAACGTCTCCGTTCCCTACTCAGGGAACGAGGGTAACATCCGTAACCGAGACGTTCCCTTTCGTAGTCACTCCGAGTTACGTCGGATGACGGAGAATGGGGGTCCCCGTGTAATCACGCCACCTTCACAGCTGTCTTCCAGTGCCCTGCGAAGTCTGACCTCCCTGTCGTGATATAGGCACGGACGAAGGAGTCCTACTTAACACAGGAATACCAAGGTACACTGGGAAGCATATCTCAGGGGAGAAATGCCACAGCATGCCTACCCATAGGGAGGACTTAAGAATACACATATGGCCGAGGGGGCTTCATATGGAGGAACACTGGAGTGACCAGCCCGTGGGGTGGCAACTTTCAACTCCAGGAGTGGCAAGGTGGCTTGCCGAGGGAAAGACACATGCTCAAGAGGCTTACAGTGGAAATACACATGTGGGGGTTACTCAGAGGAGGAACCATGCACACGGAGGCACCTAGGCGACGCACAGGCAATAGACACTGGCGCCAGCGTCAACAGTGCTGGAGGAACTCAGGGCTTCAGAGAGGAAGGCTACCTGAGGAAATATCGCACGTATCCAGTCCGTGGATTGGAATGGCGAGCAAGCGAGACACCTAACGGCTTCCATGTTAGCTTGAAAAAGACAGTACATGGGCGGAGACTGGCTCCACTCGGAGATTTTAAAATCTGGCGAATGTGTTGGGTGTCGCCCAGCCTGCAGCTCTGCAGATGTCTGTTATGCTGGTATGCCAAATCAATGGCGTCCACTATCCAGTGGGATAACCTTTGCTTGGAGAGAGCCTTTCCCTTCAGCTTCCCACCATAACAGACAAAGAGCTGGTCTGAGGTCCTGAAACACTGCGTCCTGTCTACGTAAGCACGGAGGGCGCGTACTGGACAGAGCAGTGCCAAGGCTGGGTCTGCCTCCTCCAGGGGCAGCGCTTGCAGGTTCACCACCTGGTCCCGGAAGGGAGTGGTGGGAACCTTGGGCACATATCCAGGCCGGGGTCTCAGGATCACGTGAGAGCAGGCCGGCCCGAATTCCAGGCACGCTTCGTCAACGGAGAGTGCGTGCAGATCCCCCAACCTCTTGATGGAGGCCAGTGCAACCAGGAGCGCTGTCTTCATTGACAGGAACTTAATCTCCACTGATTGCAGAGGCTCAAAGGGAGCCCTCTGCAGGGAATATAAGACCACTGAGAGGTCCCAAGAGGGTACGAGAGGAGGGCGAGGAGGATTCAGTCTCCTCGCTCCTCTCAGGAACCTGATGATCAGGTCGTGCTTTCCCAGAGACTTACCTTCAACTGCATCGTGATAAGCGGCGATAGCGGCCACATACACCTTCAGGGTGGAGGGAGACAGCCTTCACTCCAGCCCGTCTTGCAGAAAGGAAAGCACGACACCAATCGAGCATCTCCTGGGGTCTTCTCGCCGCACCAGTTGACGAAGAGGTTCCACTTCAACGCGTAGACGTGTCTCGTGGACAACGCTCTAGCGGAAGCGATGGTAGCCGCCACCGCAGGTGGCAGGGTACTCAAACCTGCCTCGTCCCGTCCAGGAGCCACACGTGGAGTCTCCAAAGATCGGGACGAGGGTGCCATAGGGTGCCCCGTCTCTGAGAAAGGAGGTCCTTCCTCAGAGGAATTGGCCAAGGAGGTGCTGTCGCGAGGAGTATCAGTTCGGAGAACCAGGTCTTGGTGGGCCAGTATGGGGCGACCAATATGACCTGCTCCTCGTCCTCCTTGATCTTGCACAGAGTCCGTGCGAGAAGGCTCACTGGGGGAAACGCATATTTGCGTAGGCCCTGCGGCCAGCTGTGCGCCAGTGCATCCGTGCCAAGCGTGCCCTCGGACAGGGAGTAATACAGGGCGCAATGGGATGAGTCGTGGGAGGCAAACAGAAATATCTGTGCGTCCCCGAACTGGTCCCATATCAGCTGGACCAACTGGGGATGGAGTCGCCATTCGCCAGAGGTTGGCCGGAGCCGTGACAGCTCGTCGGCTGCAAGGTTCCGCTCTCCTGGAATGTAAATAGCACGAAGGGACCTCAGGTGCTTCTGACTCCATAAGAGGAGGTGGCGTGCGAGTTGCGACATACGGCGAGAGCGTAGACCACCCTGATGGTTGATGTACGCTACTGTCGCGGTATTGTCTGGACGGACAAGTACGTGTTGACCCTGGAGCAGCGCGTGGAAGCGGTGCAGGGCAAGGCGTACTGCCAGCAACTCGAGGCAATTGACATGCATGAGGCGCTGGGGTCCTGTCCAGGAGCCCGCGGCTGCATGTCCATTGCACATGGCGCCCCAGCCCGTGGCAGAGGCATCTGTGGAGACAACAACATGCCTGGAAACTCGTTCTAGGGGAACTCCGGCCCGTAGAAAGCTGAGGTTCCGCCACGGGGTGAAGGACTGACGGCAGGTCGGAGTTATTGGAACTCTGAGCGTACCGCGATGCCATGCCCACCTCGGGACCCGATCGCGAAGCCACAGCTGAAGCGGTCTCATATGAAGCAATCCGAGTGGCGTTGCCGCGGCTGCGGATGCCATATGCCCCAGGAGCCTCTGAAAAAGTTTCAGTGGGACCGCACTCTTCCCCTCGAACTGTCGAAGACAAGTCAGCAGTGAGTGTGCGCGCTCGCTCGTAAGCTGCGCGGACATGGCGACCGAGTCTATCTCCATACCGAGAAAAGAGATCCTCTGCACGGGGCAAAGTTTGCTCTTCTCCCAGTTGACCCGAAGGCCCAGACGGGCTAGGTGCCGGAGCACTAGGTCTCTGTGTTCGCAAACCTGGACTCGAGAGTGAGCTAATATTAGCCAGTCGTCGAGGTAATTCAGGATGCGAACCCCGTGTTCGCGCAGGGGAACAAGGGCTGCCTCGACGACCTTCGTAAAGACGCGAGGAGACAGAGCCAACCCGAATGGGAGAACTGCGTACTGGTATGCCTGCCCCTCGAAAGCAAACCGAAGAAACGGTCTGTGTCGAGGTAAAATGGAGACATGAAAGTAGGCGTCCTTCAGGTCTATCGCTGCAAACCAATCCTGTGGCCGCACGTATTCGAAAATGTGTTTGGTCGTGAGCATCCTGAACGGCAGCCTGTGAAGGGAGCGGCTCAAGACGCGCAGATCCAGGATTGGCCGTAACCCACCGGTCTTCTTGGGGACAATGAAGTACGGGCTGTAAAACCCTGACCTCATTTCGGCTGGAGGGACAGTCTCGATTGCACCCTTCGCCAGCAGGGTGGCAACCTCCGCTCTCATGATCGGGGCATTGCCACCGACCAAAGTAAACGGACTCCCCTGAAGCGGGGAGGAGACCGTGCGAATTGGATCGCATAGCCGAGCCTGATAGTTCGGGCGACCCAGCGGGACAGGTAGGGAAGCTCTAACCAAGCTCCCAAGAACTGAACCAGCGGAAACATCCGAACGACAGACGTCCCCCCGGAGGGGCAGCGAAGCGGAGTGACCGGCCCAGGCGTGGGTGGCTTAGCGGCCCGGTGCGGGGGCACGGTCATGCTCCGCGTCCTGACAGAGGAGACCAGGGAAGGACCAGCGTTCCACGGGGGTCTGCTCTGCCAGGGGTCTGGCGACAGAGGGGGACGAGAGTGGTGTGGTCCGGAGACGGCACACACTGTCATCCGCGCCCTCAGAGACAGAGGGGGACGAGAGCGGCAAGGCCCGAGAGCGTCGCGCACTGTCGTCCGGCCCTCTGAGGGCTCAGAGATGGGATGCAGCTCTTTGCTTTAGAAAAGATTCTCCCCCAGCCCTCCACCGGGGGAAGGAGTGGCCCTGCAACCACTCCCTGAAGGCCAGAGGTGTCTGACCACCTATGTGGACATCACCTGACTCAGGGAGCGTGCGGTCACCTACGTCGCTCGGAGAGCAAGGTCGGTGACGGCAGGCAGCTCAAGGATGAGCCCTGAATCAGCCCTACCCTCGTGCATGTCATTGAACACCCAGGAGGATGGCAATAACACGCAGTGAGGTGGCAGCCTGCCCCGCAGCTCTATAGGTCCCCGGCAAGGCCCGAGAGCGTCGCGCACTGTCGTCCGGCCCTCTGAGGGCTCAGAGATGGGATGCAGCTCTTTGGTTTAGAAAAGATTCTCCCCCAGCCCTCCACCGGGGGAAGGAGTGGCCCTGCAACCACTCCCTGAAGAACTGCAACCCACATCTGAGCTGCCCGTAACGGGAGCGCCGCAAGCCTGGCCTTGGCGGGGCTGCGGGACCGGTACGGGCAGGGGCGCCTTCCTGCGACCACCTCCACGGCGCGGCCCGGAGCTGCTGGGGGCCGGGCGGGAGGGGGCGGAAGTCGCAGGAGGGCGCATTCGGCAGCAAGCGGACTGAGGCGTCTGAGCCGGCAGCTGGAGGCAGCAAAGCCGCGGGGTCAGACAAAATAGCCACAGTCCACTTCTGGGCGGCCGAGAACTGTTGGGCAGAGTCCTCGACCACGCCGCCGAAGAGGCCAGCCTGGGATATGGGGGAGTTGAGGAAATGAAATCACTCAGCCTCGCGCACATCAACCAGGTTAGCCAGAGGTGTCTGACCACCTATGTGGACATCACCTGACTCAGGGAGCGTGCGGTCACCTACGTCGCTCGGAGAGCAAGGTCGGTGACGGCAGGCAGCTCAAGGATGAGCCCTGAATCAGCCCTACCCTCGTGCATGTCATTGAACACCCAGGAGGATGGCAATAACACGCAGTGAGGTGGCAGCCTGCCCCGCAGCTCTATAGGTCCCCGCCACCGGAGTAGACAAGAACCTACAGGCATTGGAGGGGTGCTTAAGAGTCGCCACGCCAGGTGGAGGCGCAGTGGGGACACATAAGTGTTGCCACAGAACACTCCACAGGGGGAACCCCAGTGCACCCTAGGCCGCGGCCTCTGCAAGGGCAGAGAAGGCGGAAGAGGCCACTGAGCAGTCGCGAAAAGTCAAGGAGACTTCCACGATCTCATGATCTCTTCATGCACGTCCGGGTAGAATGGATTTGGGTTCGCCACCCCCAAAAACCAATCACCCGGGAAGCATAGCTGTGCACTCTGGATCAAACTCGTTATGCTAGCACATCCGAGGACAGCAGCACAGACGAGCCATCATCTCTAGAGGACTCCAGCTCACCTTGTGATGCGGTGATACATGATTTCATCAGCCGGGGGACCGAATGAGGCCGCGGGCCCGCGGGCGGGCCAGCGAACTCACCTGGGACCACGCAGGTTGCAATGTGAAACACGGGGTGTGGACCGAGGAATTTTTCGTCGGTTTAGTTCCAAACCTGCCGTCTTTGGTCACCCTGGCCACCAGCCGAAGTATTATCTCACGTGGAGAAAAATAGATCGGGGTGTGGATGAGGGGACTCTCACTCATTGAGCTCATCGAGTCTCGACCGTTACATTGCGATGGTCACGTTCCCAGTGAGAGAACGTGACACAACCACGAGCGCTGTCTGAGCGCGATCAAAGCCCAAACACTCAAAACAGCGCTCGCGCCCATCAGCTGAATCTATCAGAATACCACACTCAGAAAAACACGGGCAGATCGTCTTTAGAAAGACGCGTCTTTAAAAAGACGTGCCGCGTGCAGCTCTTTAGTGAGAGGAAAAACTCCGCGGATGTTGAAGCGACCAGGGAGAACACACAGACTGGCAGACCACTGCTCAGCTCGCAGGCAATGTGAAACTCGCTGGATACCGCCGTCACACCAACACCGGAGAGTTCGCTCGTCTCGAAGAGATGTAGTCACTGAGAAAACTCAGGATTTGGCTTGTGGAGTGAAGAGATGCTCTTGGCTCCGAAGCGAAAACATGATCTGCTGTTGCAGGTGTCTCTCCTTAAATACCCACGCGGTGGGGCGGAGATACATTATGCAAATTTCGCAGACCCATGGCATTTCATTGCCATAGGCTCGTTTTTTAATACTCGAAGATGATAGGCTTTCTGGCGAAACCCCCATTCTCCGTCATCCGACGTAACTCGGAGTGACTACGAAAGGGAACTGTTATTATATATTCAAATCAACAACCTGAAAAAAATTAAACAATATGTGAAAAAAATCACTAGAGTGTTTCTACCATAGGTTTCTACAGAGAGCTGTAAATCCACTAGTGGTAAAAATGTGCTATTGCGTGATAAAAATGCTCAGTGTGTCCACCAGATGGCTCCGATCTCATTTCAAAAATTGCTTTCATGAGGCCTAGACTTAACTCTAAAATGAAATACAGCTTTAATAAAATTTTTAATTATAAATATATATATATATATATATAATTTTTCTATTATGTTCAATGGGAAAAAATGGGTCTTAATTATTGCATAAATATTAATTATAAATCATAAAATTATCTCAAAACACCAAAAAAGAAAAGAAAAAATATTATTGAACAAAAATATATTTCATTGATTTTACTCAAATAAAATGTATCTTAATGCCGCCCTCCGGGTCATTTTTGACCCGAAGGTCCTGAGTGTGAGTCTAATATGAAGTACCCCAGAGGGTTAACTACGAGATTAATACATGTTATAAACATCCTATTCCTTGCATGCGTGTCAAACATCAACAACGTATTTGATTAGGCTGCAGCGAGGAAGGTCTCAATAAAGCTGTCACAGAGAGATTCAAGACATGGAGAGGATTCGGACTGACATGACTGACTGCATGAGTGATGGCTTTAAAGCAGGGTATGTGAGTGAACAGGAGTTGTCGTTATGGACAACGAACACAGGTGCGTTTTATTGATGGCATTTTGAACGCACAGTGAGATCCTGAGGCCCATTGTTGTGCCATTCATCCATGACCATTGCCTCATGTTCCAGCATGATAATGCACGTCCCCATGTTGGAGGATCTGTACACATTCCAGGAAGCTGAAAACATCCCAGTTCTTGCATGGCCAGCATACTCACCAAACATGTCACCCATTGAGCATGTTTGGGATGCTCTGGATCGGCGTATACGACAGCGTGTTCCAGGTCCTGCCAATATCCAGCAACTTCGCACAGCCATTGAGGAGGAGTGGACCAACATCCCACAATCAACAACTTGATCAACTCTATGCGAAGGAGATGTGTTGCACTGCGTGAGGCAAATGGTGGTCACTGGTTACACCAGATATACTGACTGGTTTTCGGACCCCCCGGACCCCCCCAATACAGTAAAACTGCACATTTTAGAGCAGCCTTTTATTGTGGCCAGCCTAAGGCACACCTGTGCAATAATCATGCTGTCTAATCAGCATCTTGATACGCCGCACCTGTGAGGTGGATGGATTATCTCGGCAAAGGAGAAGTGCTCACTAACAGATTTAGACACATTTGTGAACAATTTTTGAGAGAAATATGCCTTCTGTGTACATAGAGAAAGTCTTAGATCTTTTGAGTTCAGCTCAAGAAAAATGAGGGCAAAAACAAAAGTGTTGCGTTTATAATTTTGTTCAGTGTATAATAGTTTAATGTAGTAGCCTACTGACGCTCAAACTCTACTTGAATTTTTTTCTCACACAAATTTTAGTTTAGGGTGAACTATACACGATACATATTATCACTATCCATCCACGATACATATTTTTGCATTTTTGTATTGCGATATATTGTGACACAATATATCGTTACACCCCTACAATAAAAACAAAAAATAGAAAAACATTTTTAAAAGTATCCCAAAGCCACACGATAGCTTTGTGTGAGGGAAAAGTTAAACTTGGCCATCGTTTCTACCTTGTAATAAGATGCTATTTTCGACAATCACAATTTTGGTGATCACAAGTGGTCAGCGCTAGATACGTATTGTGATCAGATCACTGAAACCACATACTGAGGAAGTCAAAACCACCTTGAGTTTGTAATACGAACACTATCAAGAGCTCTATTCAGACGGTAATGTTTCTCATGTGGAGCGAGTTCTGTGATCCTACGAACCCGGGAAAGCGCTGCTCACGTGGTCAGTCACATCAATGTCTGCTGTAAATAAATGTCATATGCTTGGGTTAATTAGAATAAATTCATATTTACTTTAATAATAAAATAATATAAATAATATCCTATTTATTTTTTGGTTATTTAATCTCGTGTTTAAAAATAGGAAGAAAGATGCGCTATAGTTAAAATTGTTTTCTGTCTTGTATTTTATCTCAAAATGATGGATGCCATTTTAAAAATGTGGAAAATAGCGGAAATAAGATAATAACAGCCTCTTATTTACATGAGGTAAACATAAAGCTGCTTGGTTTATATTTTGAATGTATATAAATGCTGCCATAATAACGGCCCATTTAAAATGTGTACATGCTTTTCTTTTATTTCTCCTTTGAGCAGTGATATGTAATAATATTGTTCTTCCAGCATTTCAGTAATAACAGTGTAGGCTTAGGCTAGATCAATAAAATGCATCCATAGTGCAACATTTATTGTACGGTGCTCTGCACGGGTCAAAAAGGATTTAAACTGAACTTTTAATTGATCTTCTAGTAAACTCAGTGATGTGGATTCGGGCAGGAATACACAACCCATCACTGCACGACCTTGCTTGGAGTTTGTCAAAAGACAGTAGGGAGAAAAACCCTGACATTCTGGATTCTGACGGCAATAAAATCACAGACTAGCTCCTGTAAATGCTGAAAATACCTTACGTTCCCCATGAGAAACAATTACCGTCTGAATAGGGCTTAGGGCACTATGATTTCCAGATTTAAATCAAATTTTGGATGAATAAATCAAAAGAAGGGTTGTACACTAATAAACTTGATGTGATGTGGACTAGTGTCTGTGAACACTGAATGGCACATAAACTGCTATTTAAAGCTGAAGTCTGCGTGTTCTGCGTATTAATGACCAAACCTATCTTTATAAAAGTTGAAAATGTTGTTGCAGGTGAAATATAATCAGAGACTGGCCCGGGACGGGAATCAGACGATTTTTCACATGCTCGGCCCGGACCGGGAACCGGCTCTATATATATTTTTTTACATTTAATATCTAACCTGACGATTCCGATTTCCGCTTTTTTTCCGGGTGACCTGCCGATACCGATTTTTCCCGATTCTGATTTTCTAAGAACTATAACCGGTTATAGTTGTAACCGGTTTCCAGCGGCACAGGCAATAACGTCAGTGACACACACCAGCTGCCTCTCGCTCACTCGTCTCATTCGCTCGCCGCTCCTGTTACATAGTGCTTATATTGCGCATAATTGTACTAATTCCCACAGGTTTCATACTCACACCAAAGGATGTGCATTAGCCTACTGATCTATATACAAGTCACCTCTCAAACAGCTCGAGAGTCGCAAGTACCAAAATGAATGGCTTACTGCGCTTAAATGGTCAAATACACACAAAATTATGTCAAAATGCCCATCTTGGCAAATATTCAGTTAAACACGGTCAGTTTTGAGAACAAAATACAAAGAAAATCACTCGCTGCTCTTGACTGAATAACTTATGTAACTTTAATTGTAAGCATTAATCTGTATTTCATTTTTACAATGAAGACTATCCAGTGTTATTTTACATTTGATTACATGTATTTCTGTTCCTGAAAACGAACCTACTGTCCGACCCAGCTGAAAAACTTAGAGCCGTGTTTATTTCATAGCTTTATTCTGTTGCATTTATTTGTGCTGTTGTTTGCAATTTGTTTATTTGTTCTTATTTTATTACTGACTTTTAACCTCAGTTTTTTTTTTATGAAAATAAAATTTTGCATTGAAGAAAAGTAGATTTTTGTTTGTATATGCAGTCAATTATAGTTCTTAGAAAATCAGAATCGGTAAAAATCTGTATCGGCAGATCACACGGAAAAAAGCGGAAATCGGAATCGTCAGGTTAGATATAAAAAAATATATATATATACACATACAGGTGAAACTCGAAAAATTAGAAAATCGTGCAAAAGTTTTCTTATTTCAGTAATTCAACTTAAAAGGTGAAACTAATATAGACTCATTACATGCAAAGTGAGATATTCCAAGCCTTTATTTGTTATAATTTTAATGATTATGGCTTATCTTATGAAAACCCCAAATTCAAAATTAGAATATTGTGAAAAGGTTTTCATAAGCTGTAAGCCATAATCATCACAATTATAACAAATAAAGGCTTGAAATATCTCTCTTTGCATGTAATGAGTCTATATAATATATTAGTTCCACCTTTTAAGTTGAATTACTGAAATAAATGAACTTTTGCACGATATTCGAATTTTTCGAGTTTCACCTGTATATATAGCCTATTCTTTCAAGTCGAAAAAAGAAAATAAATAAATGAATATTCATTACTAAGATTCAACTACAAGCTTGATGCAAACTCAAATGACACAAATACATCCATATTATGGAAGTGGTGTTCCACTTATCTCTCTATTCCCACGAGAGTCTCGTGGGAATCATTACGACATACTCAATGAGCCATTCTGCACTACAAAAGAAACGAATGTGCTTTTCCTCAGAAAACAAAAGACATTTGCAGGAAGATAGCATGAAAATGAAGAGAAGGAGAAAGAACACCACATTAAGCAAAGTGTTCATCTCTCACAGCTTTACCATGTGACGCTCAACACTCCCTCTGGGAAACGCTCTGGCTGCCTTATTTGCTCTTGACGGGGTTCAGAGAAGGATAAAGCGTCCAATTACAGACATCTGACTGCGAGAGGGGTTATAGATCACGGCCTGCTAGTTTAAGGATCCAGCAGCACAAATCAAGCGTTCAGGGGCCCGGCGGGGACCCGCTTCAGTCCTGCTAATTATCAGCCGTCCTGCTTTTGTGAGCCCGTCTTGCTTGCGCTTTAAAAGTTTCAAGAGAACTCCCCGCACCGGCTCAAAAGCTCAAGCCGATCCATGTCTGTTGATTCATTAAAAATACTTCAAGGGTGATGAATACTTGGGCAATTTCAGAGCGGTTCAAATCCATTATATGAATCAAACTCGCACCACGACGTCTCCAACACCCACAATGACTCACAGAGAACACAGATGCCAAAAAACACAGATCAATGAACAAATACTACAATAATTAGACATGGGGAACGGCTTCAAAGTACTTTTAGTGTGGCCTTGCCTTGCCAGCAGCTAGAGCCCAGAGATCAGAGAAGCCATAGTCATACGAGTCAGTTCAATTACAGGGTTTCTGCAGGTTTCCTAAAGCTAAATTGAAGACCTTTGTGAGTCGTAAACGGAACGGTAACACTCTCAGAAATGCGGCATCATGCGTATTGTTATCATTAAGCTTAAATGGCTAGGTAACATGTAAAAGCTTACAAACATTTATTGTCCATGTTACAAAAGTAACATAAGACGTATTCAATCCCTAACCAACAACCAGAATGTGACTCTATATGTCCTGTGTTTGCTATGGCACCCGAGTGCTGTTTCCAAACAAAGAATAGAACTAAAGTAGATGTTTGGGTATCCATGTGGATTCTGCGCTGTATTTTAAAGCGATATGGAGTAGAAATCAGGAGGAAACTGCAGCTTTACTGAGCTCAACGGCTCTGGCTGAGCTGTGATATAAACTAAACGCTATTAGCTATTTTAAAAAAGGGGTGGAGCTGTTCGATATGTCCCGCCCTGTCTTCCTGTTTCAGTGGAAATGACGTCAACACACTGAACAATTGACCCTTCGCAGGGAGCTTGATTGACAGGTAATCTGACCAATCATACTTCGCCATCCGCCATTTTGTCCGACAAAGCAGTCAGGAGAGTTAGTAGATTAACATGGGAGGATTTGAAATTGAAAAACGGTGTGTACTGACGCCTTTCTGCGGTTAAAACAACACTCCTTATCTTCATTCATGTTTATTTGATGCTATAAATGAACTAGAAGGAAGAGATGATCGGATCACGAGCAGCTTTAACTGATGCTCTACAGCGAACTGTCACGACACATTAAAGAAATACCACAAAACGGTATTTATTGTTTAAATTTCTTTTAAAAAATTGACCAAATTTGAAAGGTGAGACTTTGTTTAATATGTTTAATATCAAAAGTAACCTGGTCTGTCCTGTCTGTCAGCGTGTTGTCAGTCCGCGATGTATTTTTCACTGCGTGAGAACATGGTGCGTGTGTGTATGAGAGCAGCGTAGCTTGTCGGACATAGCGACAGTAACTAAGGGGGGCGGGTCTTTGCGAACAGTCAATTCTGCGTGTTTCAAGGCATTCAAGATAATTCGATGGGTGATGTTACTGTATCACTGGTGTCAATACTTCGATAACTTATAGGTAACACAACTAGGGTTACAAAAGGGCCGCATTTTTTTGCAAAACTTTCTATGGTAAGTTAAGCTAAAAAAATTATTTGTGAGTAGAACTTTAATCGATTCTTTCATTAAACAACAAAAAAGCATGAATAAAGCTGAATAAAATAAACTTATTCCCTATGATGCCCACTGATTGTTAAACGGCTGCTGTCTGACTCAGAGATGGCGAACGGGAATATGGTTTGTGTAACATTAGCATCACATGATTAGCTGTTTGATAACTTAGTCAAGCAAAAGGCTAATCATATTAATTACAGTTATGTGTCCGACGTTGTAGAGAGCGATACATAAAACGCATTACTATTCTGATACATCGGCTTGTACAGCTGGTGTGAGTGAGTGGAGGCGGGACTTATTTGCATGCTCATGGTTTTGGGTATATTAAATGAGGCACGGGTGTAGAGTGGCATTAAAGCTATTTTAAGGCAAGAATTTAAAAAAGGATTTTTTTTTATTTTTTTTTATGTCATTTTGGTGATCGAAGGAGAGTTTTAAGGGATAACATTATTGACTACAGGGGGACTTTAAGACTAAAGTCAAGAGTATTTTTTATTCCCAAAAACATTTAGTAAGAAAGAGAACATTACTCTACACATTCATCATAAAGCCCACGCTGATGCATGACGACTATAGAGGTGTTGATGATCAGCGAGTCTTCTGTAAGAAGACCTGTACAATTACATCAATAAAGCTTGAGAGAGAAAACAGACGTAGAGAAGACTAACTGCACTTCTAACTTCCTCTCAAGCAGATTTTAGGCTCTCGTTCTCTTAATTTAGTCTTTATTTTCTTATTTTAAGTTAACCGAACTGTTCACATATCTCCATATTAGGTGTGAGAAGAGGGAACACATTTCCGATCTGATGGCGTAGAAAGCAACTTAAATCCCGTGTCCCAGTCTAGCCCAACACAATGAAGGCTGACACAGAAACGTGTGTGTGTGTTTTATTGGCTCCTCTGGTCTTAATTAAGACTCCGGATATCCTCAAGCCCAGCGTCCTGATTTAAGCCTGTTCTTTAAACATCTCGCAGAATTCACCTCGTTTTCTTTTCCTGCCTGTGTGTGTGTGTGTGTGTGTGTGTGTGTGTCCTGTGGGCCCCTGAGCTCAATTACATTCCAAGGATTTTTGGGATGTTCCTAAAAGAGGCATGACTTTCCTTCTCTTCCATTAACTATATGCCAGTCAACACACCTGCTTATGAGATTAGATAGAAGCATATTGTAACGTGTGTGTTGTGTTTAGGTTTGGGCTGTGTTTTCCTGTGCTCATTTGCCTGTGTTCTGAGTCTATAGTTTGGTTGGTTGTAAATTAACCCCACACCTGTTCCTGTTCTGTTAATGATCTCTCCCTGTGTATTTATTCCCTGATGTCTGTCTGTTCTTTGCTCCCTGTTGTTTTTTATTAACGTGGTTGTGTTGCTCCCTGTGATTCCATTGTGGATTACTGGATTAAAGACTTTTCTTTGTGCGAGTTCTTCGTTTTGCGCTTGATTAATACTACCATCCCTGACCATTGTAAGCAGACAAACAACTGACTGAACTTATGGCATGACCAAATTCAACAGCGACGAGTAATATTATATTACAAAACGTTCATAAAACAAATATTACAAAATGAATAATAACATTGTTCATTTTGTTACACTCAAAAATTTCAATCAAAAAAATTATCATTTGGTTGAACTTCAATTGTGGATAATAATTCCTCACATTGGAAATACATTTTCTTAAAATGAAACCAGACTGTAAACTGGATCGCTGTGTGTCGTGAAAACACGACAGTAACCCTATAGTTAATAAGTGCACATGCTAACATGCCAAACTAAAGCTGCAATCTAGAACTTTATGTGAAATTACAAATAATAATTATGTTTTGATTATAATTAACAGCAATACATCTAAAATAATGTTTTTTATATTACATATATTTACTACTATATTATTCCACATAGAAAATGTATATGAATTGGGTTGGGTTGCTCACTATTTTGTATTTTTCTAATTGAAAACAATAGTTTACTGCACATGATTATCAATCGTTTTTATTCAGATTTGATGTTCTACTGATTCTTTGTAAACCACTAAAGAACAGCAAATTCTCATGAAATCCATGCTTTAAAATACTAATTATATCAGGTTGGATTTCACTTATTAATCGTTTAATTTTAAAAGGATTTCTGCTCAGTTTCGTCCCCAGAAAAAATAGCATATTTCAAGGGCTTCTCAAACAGCACATTTTTTGTTTATAACTATGCATAAACATTATTATCTCAAAAATACAAACATGTTGCTCACATATTATGGTAGCCCTGTTTGTGCTAAATAGAGTGTAATTACAGCTTTGCCATTAATATGTTTATAAGCAACTGAAAAAAGCTCAAATGTCAAGCACCGCAAACACACGTCAGACCCCAGAGGGTTAATGCGACTTTTATACAGTGAAAATATCAACACACTTCAACAATTTCTCTCAAGCTTTCTGTCTTTTTGTCATATTTCTAAATAAAAATGTAATATATGCTATTGCACACAGACACATATTCTGTATTTAAATAAAATTAGATTTTGCACTGTAGTTCATGCTCTGCAATGAACAAAAATGACAATGATCAAACTTAATTGCTTCAGTTTACATGCCTTGCATTGCTATAAAAAAAGAGACATATTTTTGCAAAATCTGCAGCTCCTCTCGTCTCCTAACACACACACATTCTCACACACACACACTACGCCACTTTCCTCCCGCTGCAGAGACATCACACTCGTCTCACTCTCGCTGTCTGTCTCACATCTTCATTACCGTGTGTGTAACGTAAAACAGCTTTCACACACTTCACCGGAGGAAACCTGACGCTGCTCCATTAACCTGATTCTGCTCCACGCATCCCTCAGCTTCTCTTAGTCTACATTTACAGCTCTTCCAAAAATACTACCTTTTCCAAAATTAATGCATTAATGTCTTAATGCATTTTCGGTAACACTTTACAATAAGGTCTCAATCATTAACATTAGTTAATTTGAATGAACAATGAGCAATATATTTGGTAACACTTTATTTCTTTCGACAGTCCACTTTAAACATTCTACTAACTATTAGTAACTCCATGTCAATAGTAGTCATTAGAGTATGTTAACAGAAACTGTAAATGTAATATTTTATATATCACCAATTTTTTTTATAATTGGTAAGACTTCACAATAAGGTTTCATTAGTTGGCATTAGATAACTACTGTAGTTAACATGAACTAAGAATGAATACTTTCACAGTATTAGTTAATGTTAATTTCAACATTTAGCTACTAATATGATATATATATAAAAAAAGGTTGTATTTGTTAACATTAGTTAATGCACTGTGAACTAACATGAACAAACAATGAACAGCTGTATTTTTATTAACTAACATTAACAAAGATTAATAAATACTGTAACAAATGTATTGCTCATTGTTAGTTTAGTTCATGTTAATTAATATACATTAACTAATGTTAACTAACTTACTGTACCCAGGGGCGTAATTTGTGGGGGGGATGGGGATGGGGGGGATATAACCCCCCCAATATTTAAATCTATGCATTACAACCCCCCCATTATTTATACCATGATCACAATATCAGGAGGCATACCCAAACTTCAACCCCCCCCCAATGTTCAAACCAAATCTACGCCCTTGACTGTACCTTACTGTAAAGTGTTACTGAATCATTTTTCCTGTAGTCCACTTGTGATGCTTGTCAAAGTCATTTTATTTTTCATGCAGAATTGCTTCATCATATTTCATCAATTTAAATGTTGTCTCTTAATCAATCAAACCATGGAAATTTAAAAAAATGCATACAACAGCCAATACTAAATTCTAGCAGATGATATCAAAATCTCTACGGGTTGTCACATTTCCACCGTCAGACTGTACACTCAGCTCTACATAAAGTGAACTCACTTTAAATCTTTATTCAATTAGGTTTTAATGGAATCAAACACACACACACACACACACACACTTTAGTCCTGAAAACCATTAGTCTCAGCTATCCGGTTTCTTTGTGACCCTCGTCCTGATATCCCATGATAGGCCAGACGTCGTTCTCGACACACTGGATTTCCCGCATCCAAACGCACAACTATTTTTTTCTCATTTTAACAAACATAAAAACACTTGATGGCACAGACCTCACCGGTGAACCAGATTTAACCGAGGACAACATGCTCCTGGATCAACATCTTTATTGATCCTGTAACTGTAAAAAAGTTGCTGTAATTATGCAGCTGTTTGCCAGTAACTTACTGTAGATTTAAATTGATGTATATTGACTGGCAACAGTTTGTTCAAAGTTAAATGAACATTAAACATTAACAAGTCTTTGTCTTTACAGAATAAAATTATAAAATAACAATCTAATGCAAAGCATTCTGGGAACCAGAAATCTTCATCAACCTTTTTCTGTTTTTTTTCCTTCAGATTTTGGTTCCCAGAATGCTTTGCATCAGGCTGTTATTTAGTTTTATTCTGTAAAGATAAAGACTTGTTAATGTTTAATGTTCATTTAACTTTGAACAAACTGTTGCCAGTAAATAACATCAATTTAAAACTACAGTAAGTTACTGGCAAGCAGCTGCCAGTAATACTGTAATTTATACAGATTTTTTTTACAGTGAACATTTCAATCAACCAATCAGATCTGAGGGACAAGTGTACAGGTTGTCAAGTTTAGGGTCACAAGCAGGGTTAGGTGCTTCTACATCAGTGTAATTCACAATCATTTCCCTCTAGTTTAAGGGATAACGTATTATGGGTAGAGTTAGGTTTAGTGGTAGGGATAGGGTTAGGGTTAGGATTGTTTAAAATGGACATTGGACTATGAAAAAGCCAAAGCGGACAAACTTCTTGAGTTGTTGCTGTCCTATTTAGGTCAAATTTGGACTTTCTCAATTTCTGAGACTAAAGTTAGTGGGACCTTTAAAGCTCTAATGTTTAAAGATTTATTCCATGAAAATGATGCAGATGTATCATTTTACAGTATATCATACTTCAATATTAAAGGTTCTTTAAGCGATCCTGGGTGACGTCACTTCTTGTTGACGTTCGAACTATTGTCAAACAAAACGGAGGCTAGCTAGACCCTCCCTCCTCCTCATCCACACACTAACCCCCCAAACCACACCCCCAAACCCTTCTTGTCGGTCATTGGCTGGAACAGTTTGTTATGTTTCGTGGAGCGGGTTGGCCCAGTTTGTTTTTGTTGAGCGTGTGTGGAGCCTGGGCTGTCTACAGAGATCGCGTTTCTTTACAGTGTGTTCAGGGGACAGGCAGCCAGCGGATAGTGAGGAGATGTTTGCTGTATGGGACAAAAAATATTTTGGCCTAAAAACCGCGTGACATCGCTTAGAGCACTTTTAAAGTATATCATACTCCAATATCTAATCAGATGATGTCTCAGGTCTAATATCCTCTTACCCTAAAACCAGCAGATCCATCCAGAATTAAACTCAATTAAACACGTCACGACTCACGACACAACATTATCACGTTCATCAATCCTTTTCAATCCTCAGTCAGGCCTTTTCAACCACAATACATATTTAGCATGTTTTTACATTTGTTGTAGTCTTCACAATTTAAACGTATAGAGTAAACTGGGGAATCTTTAAAGTCCCTCGTGGTGAAAATCCAGCTTTTAATGTTGTTTATGTGGTGTTTTTAATATGCTTTAAGACAAACCATGTGTAAATTCATAAGTCGACAGCATTGCTGAGTATTTTCTCCTTAAAACTGCAGTGAACCAAAGACAGTCTCAAAAACACGGTTTGAAATCGCTGGTGTTTCTGACGTCACAAACGACCTTGTAACCAATCAGATCAACGTGTGATCGTCAGCCAGTGGATCTCTGAGCTGAGTGAGTGAGTGGAGGCGGGGCTCATTTGCATATTCATAGAACCACGCATACTAAATGAGGCAAGGGTGTCGTGTTACATTCGAGATATTTTAAGGCATGAAGGGTTTTTTTCAAGGAATTTATTTTTAAAAAAAATTTAATTTTGGTGATCACAGATGAGTTTTAAGGGATAAAATGATTGACTACAGGGGGGCTTTTTTCCTTTAATGTACTCTCAGTCTCAAGCAATGAATGCTCTTCAGGTAAAACAATAGAAAATTGTTGCTTAGAAGGCAATGATTCAATTTATACAGCAACAGCAACATTTCTTTAACAAATCACCTGACAAATCTGAGGCCGAAATGCATCAGTGTGCAGTTTTTTCTTGCAGAAAACAAAACTGCCGCCATTCAAGAGACCCAGTAGAATTGGGATTTCTGGGAAATGTAGTTTTGATTAACGTCATTTTAAAGGCAATTTGGTAATTCAAAACCTTCTGCCATCTGGTTCTATAATCGCCTCCCACTCACAAAGAGCCTTTTCTCGTCCCTCGGCTCGTGTTTATTTTGTGTTCTCTCTTTTGTTGACTCTTATGGCACAGGTACAGGAACGAGAGATCGGGTCAGAGAGACAGGCCAGAGAGAGATGGCCGAGAAGAGATATGTCTGGAATTCTCCACATGTGCACTTAACCTGCGCATGAACTCTGGGATACGGCCAAATGTTTTTCAGCTAGTCATGGGAGTAACGTTCTCTTCTCACCACTAACATAACAGTTCACTTCAGCCATAGTGTTGTGAAATGTGTCTCGGGAATATAGCTATGCTGAGAGATCTGTTTAATCTGTTATAACATAATGTTGTTTAACATATATTTGTTGTGTCACTGTTGTTTACCAGTTTAAAATGTATCTGAACATACCAAAAGGGTCTAATTCTGATCATGTTTGTAAGCTTATTTAGCTGTCACTTGTTTTATTTTGAAATATGACAGACAGAAACCATGAGAAATGTTTCACAGCAAATTCTTGTTATTATTTAGCAGCCAATCGAATATTCAGTTCTCGAGTTATTTGAGTGTGTTTCTGCTTTAAAGGTCATTACGAAACACTGCTATTAGAGAAGCCCTTCAAAGAGACTTATGTTTTACTGGAACATGGTGATGAAACTGCCTGATATTGATAAGAACTTTAGAATTAATAAACCCAATTCAACATGATATGATCTATTTTCTTGGTATTTAATATCAATAATGTGTCTTTCATAGTATAGTGAGTGCAGGACACTGTCTGAATGATTCTGACAAAAATGTATGCAAAGACTAATAATTCTCTGTCTGTAATTAGAATCATTAAATAAATAAATAAAAACTTTATAGAGATAACCTAAGACAAGCAGTGAACGTGCAGGAAGAAAATCATCCACAACAAAACACACTGGTTATTGTTGCTGAAATACTAAACTTACAACTAAAATTTCAAATACTCAAACTGTAATTCATATGCAAATTAATCTAAACTTAAGTGTTTAATAAAAGGAGAAACAATTAATAAAGCATAAGATATAAGAAATATATTACATGTTCTCCGACATATAAACCCACACTGGACTTGTCATGTTACAATTTAAAAAAAAAACTTTATGCCAATTTTAAAAAGTGTATGCCAAAACATAAAACTATTCAAATAGGAGATACATTTTCACTTTAATATGCACTTTATCGTGGTGCTTTTCAGATATATGTGAGACCATAAACATATTTGTGTTTGATCTCTCTCTTTTTCCTCTTTTGAAAAGTCATGGAAATGCATTAGTAATTTTTCGTATTTTGTTGTTGGAGCAAGTGGGAATGCAAAAATTATATTTGCTTTGGTTTCCCATGTACCTCTATTTACCTTGCTATAGTTTACTTCCACTTTCCAAACCTGGAAATGTGAAAAGGGTTCATATAGAGCAGAATAAATCCACTCACGCACATGCAGAATGCAGAATGATGGGTTTTAATGTAACCTGAGCGCTTTACATTCAAAGGTTCACAACAGTTACATTCAAAAAGTAGTGGGAATGAAATGTTTAGTAGTTCGTGGCATTCAACCATTCATATACAGAATCAAAGCACAATGATATCAGTGAGAAACGAGGCATCCTCATATCTGCGCTGCAAGTAAAGGCACTGGCACAGTTTGTCTGCAGAGAGTAACCTGATTGAATATAAAAAGTTGAATTGGAAAAATTGTGATTGATGAGATCATTCTCTCCTTCATGCGCTCCACTAACTACACTACCATTGGTAGTTGCTGATGAGAGACGCTGATCATTTGCATAAAAATAAACTTCTCAACTTTGTGGCATCGATGGACACGCCCACATTGTGTCATCCAATGGTCACTTTTGCTCATGTCACAAAAAACACACTAAAAATGAGATCATGTTGCGGTGTAAACAGGGCTTAACTTGACAAAAACGGAATTCCTACTTAGTGCTGCTTTAACTCTTTTCCCGCCATTGACGGATATTTTCTGTCTTTCCGTGTTTTCGCTGTTATACGGTAGGGGGCGCTATTACACATCTTCTGAAAGAGTACTGAATCTCCTGATCAAAACACAGGTGAAGAAGAAGCAGAAACAAGCGATAGCATATGTAAAATAACATGATCATCAACATTAAACAGCATATAAATCAAAACTGCCTAATGTTACTGAATGAAATGTCGACCCGGGACGAGATACAGGACTGAAGCTTTAGGGGTGTTGATGGACTCGATCTATAGGCTACTCCATCTGTGTTTTGATCATCGTTCTGAATCCCATCTGGATGTAGTCTTTGACAAAAACGTGATTTTCTCAGCTTTTTGCTCAAAATGTTGCTTCTTTTATTAATCTCTTACCCACATTCATAATAAAAAAAATGCATGAAACTACAACAGAACGGGTTTCTGCTCTTTCTTTTGATATATTGCATGTTCAGATATTCATACAACAAAATATTCTGGGTGCCATGAAACTTTTGTGAAAAATATCCAAATACTGTCTGGCTGGCAACTTTAAAAAATAATGCTGGCAGGGAAAGAGTTAAGAAAGCTTAAATAAGTTTTTGTGGACAATAGTCAAGCTGCTGTAACTTAATGCATTTCTTGGAAAAAGACAGCAGAATTTAATTTCACTTTCATTTGTCAAATTACAATCAGTTTCCCAAGTGTTTATCAGTGACGTTGTGTTGGGAGTGACTGTGAGCGACACACACTCTGTGTCATGAGCCGTGCACATATTAGATTTACTGACTGTAAACATTCCAGACACTTGCACACCTATCATCAACAGTTTTCAGAAATCAATCATGTCACTTCCCAAGCGTTCGACTGCTTGAGGCACAGCGCTAGCGACACCAGTGTCACGGGTTCAATTCCCACACAACACTTGGACTAATGCATGTATTGCCTGAATGATATACATGTTCGAATCACAGCTGCCAAATGTAACGTAAAACTCTTGGCGCAGAGCATTTTTAAAACTGTAAATGTGAAATACATTGACAACAATTATAGCTACCTTAATATTTAATTGAATATAAATTAACATAAACAGACAATTATAGGTTCATTATGTTAAATCATAATTTCTATCTGCCTGATGTCACCTCAATAGCCTACATATAACTTTAGAAAGCTATAAAGTTGTTCTTACATTAAGAAATAACAAATAAATAAATAAAATACTGGTGCGTTGACATTAAGAAATAGGTAACACTTTTTTTTCAGTTACATGTGTTACATGTACTATAGTAATAACTATCAATTATGCACATGCAACTAACTCTAAACCAAACCGAATCATAATCCTAACCCTATAGTAGTTACTTAATATTTATCAGTAGACTAATTAAATGTATCAGTGTATAAAGACACCTTAAAATAAAGTGTAACCAAGAAATTTCGAAAGGAGAGCATTGATTTTTATCGTCTTAAGAATGAGTGTGACATTCAGAAAATGTCGCATTTGATAAGCCCAAAAAATTCTTAAGTTCAGGGAAACAATGGAACATTCACATCCTGAATTATGTAATGTTTAACCCCATCTACAGCTCGGCTACTGAGCGACGCTACAATAACGCGCACATTATAAACAACGAAGCGGGCAACATTGCAAGCGCTCGCTTCGTTTATTAAAAATGTAACTATGTTGCGCGTTCGAAGACTTGCGCTTCGCTGATCGCGATTTAAATGGGTCGCGTCGCGTTGCTCGTCGAAGTTGCTTCGGTCCTTTAACAAACATGGACGGTCACAAGAGGCGTAAACATAATGAGTTCGCTGAACTGAAACTTATTCCCATTTTATTACTCTCCAACGCAACAGTCGCGCGCGTCACGGTGGGTTGTTTTTCGAGGGGTGGGGCGTTGTATTTTCCCACCGATGAAAACTTGCAAACATCAAAGCATCCGCATCCCTCTTTTTCATACGATACAGAACATGTCGATCACTCGCCGATACAGCTCACATTTCAATGGTTCATATCTGTCAATATCTATAAGATCTTCTTCGCGGTGGGAAAGTCAACTTCCCCATTATTTAGGCTATACTTTCAAAGTTCGATAATCCTGAAACTTCCATGGAAAACGATGTTGCTTAATGTATGTGGTTTAATAACGACTTGAACGATGACGAATGTAGCTATTATTGCCAGAAACTTATGAAAGCCGCCATTCCCAACAAAACCAAGCATATCCCGAGGCGTGTGTATCCACAGCTCGACACAATGATCCCACAGAAAGCTGAAGTTGATTTGTCAAGGACACTGCAGCTCGCATTTCTCACTGGTTTTGGGAAAGCAACAGTCAAATACACGTAAAAGTCGGATTGCGTTACCTTTTTGCTGTTTCTGCTGTTGTACCCGTTGTAGGGGTTGAATCCCGTCCTCGGAGGAACGGAGAGCAGCATTTTCTCCTCCGCGGTGTCCGGAGCGGCGAGCCTGACGTCAGTGAGAGGAAGTTCAGGCGGGATCGAGATCGAGTCCCGCGTCGCGTCAATATAGTATCGCGTCGCCAGGTGCCGTGTGTCTGAAGCCCCGTTCTTCACACTGTCGCTGTCTCTGCACTGCGAGTCGCTGTGGGCGTTCACAGTGCTATCGCTTTAAATGTTATTGGTAGACTGCACGTCTGGCCATATCTATAGAAAATACCACCACAAGTGATATAAATTAAGATATCATTCTAATTTGACTAGGATTTAGGCTTAAAATGATTAAAAGTAACATGCTGTTGGAGAGTGTTGTTATTGCCTACCACAGCAGTGTTCAGTGGATTAGATCACTAGACTTAGTCACTCATACTGTAATTACTAAAACGTCTTTCGAATTTGACAAATAATCAATTTTCTTGTCAAGATTATGGGGAAACTGTAAAATGAACTGCATCAGTGCTAAACAATTACAACACACGAACTATCATTGAATGAATCAAACTCACTAAGACTGTCGACAGTTCCTTTTCCATGCATCATTTTATTATATCTATATGTGTGGTTACAGACAAACACATAAAACATTGAATCGCTCCGGATCCGTCTTGCCTGACCTCGAGACGGTGACGTGAGCTCTACTGACAGCCCCTCCTATTGGTTGTCGCTCTCTAAATTCGCTTCTCATTTGCATAAAGTCGAAATATTAAAGTAAGTGTTTGGAGAAAAATTTGGTGATTAACTTGGAAAATACCATACTCAAACAGAAATGGACTACACATTCATTTTATTCCAGAGTTATGCCTGATAGGGACAACCAGCAGGAAGCATAAACGTGTTAAAATGTGCCGGTATTCCTGTATCCAGTTAACAGGGACGTAACCTTTGGCTAACATTCTGGCAGGATTATGAACAAATGTTCATCCAGTAACATCAATACAATGTTTGTTCAAGATATCATTTTGTTATAAGTAAGTGTTTGGAGCAACATTTGGTGATTAACTTAATAATTATGCATAGAAAATACCATATACAGAAATCGACTAATAATAACCTAACATTATATTATTTAAAATTGAACTTAAGCATTAAATTGAGGCCTTAAAAGATGAAGAAATTAGAAGAATATTTAGAAGAAATAAAAAAGCAAAACAGATTGTATAGAAGTTTTGAATCCTTTTCTTTTTCTATCCCCTGTATATTTTTTATTTGTTCTAATTTTTTTTCTGTTTCCTTTCATGCTATTATGAATATAATAGATCATAGTTACACTGTGATCCCCTGTATGTGCATGTTGTTATTGTTCTGTTATGCAATAATATATTAATTAATTTTAAAAAACCTGCAAACGCTGTAGAATTGCAAAAAGTGCATGTATAGGCTACTTGGCATTGTATAAAGCCTTCTTGCACTCAAAAAAATGACTCTTTGGTTGAACATGATTTAATCATGGACAGTGGTTCCACGTGATTGATTCAAGTTATTCGAGCACGACTGAATCAGGTTATTTGGACAAGACTGAATCAAGTTATTTGGACACGACTGAATCAAGTTATTTGGACAAGACTGAATCAAGTTATTTGGACATGATTAAATCAAGTTATTTGGACATGATTAAATCAAGTTATTCGGACATGATTAAATCAAGTTATTTGGACGAGTCTCATTTGAATTGAGTTTACTCACTTCGCTTAAGTTCATCCAACATGAAGTTTTTTGGTTGAGATAACATGTTTCCATCATGTGGAACCACTGTCCATGCTTGAATCATGTTCAGCCAAAGAGTTATTTATTTGTGTCTATTTTATAGACACACAGAGTTAAAATAACATACAATCAACCTAAATATAGCTTTTCTTTTAATACATACGATGTTGGCAGTCTAAAAATGGTACTGATTGCATCACTAGCAAACCCATTGGAGTTGCTTTTAAAGCAACTTGAATTCTTAGCAGGTCCTCCACCGAAGCACATGCTCGACACTTTACCACAATAGTAACTCACCCATAAACACCCACATATAAGAAAGTCGTTTAAAATACCAACATAATAGAATATTAAACATTAACAAGTCTCCATATTTTCTCATCTGGCTTACTTTTTTTTTTTTATCAAAGAACACTGGTACAAAGCAATTACGACAGACCAGGAGGGTATTCTTAAGTATTTATTGAGATACAACATTTACTTCACATAACATTTTCAGGCATAAAACAAAATAAGTGGGCTGAACCATGGTGAATAATTTATCTAAAGAGAAATATGTGCTTTTGGGAAAGTGATACTTTGTTTTTTTTATTCGTCTTATTCCATCCATTTTTAATTCAACTTTTATGTGTTAGTCTTACTCGGTTTTTTTTTTATGAAAGCATTTAGAATCATAGGAGTGTAACGATACCCTCGTGTCACGATTTGATACATATCACGATACTAAACTCATGCAATATTATACTCCAAGACGCTAAAAGGCTAACAAAAAATGAACTGTTGATAAAAATGCTAAATTTGGTATTTCATTGTGTGTAAATGAATAGTCTTGGACTTGGTGCTGGAAACCCAAAGCACAGGACAATAGAGACACCAGAATAACAATATTCATGATTCTGAAGCTGAAAATACTGAATTATTTTAGAAGAATATGCTTTCACCATCACTGACTAAATATTTAAAATAATGTAGGCCACTTTTTACTGGTAACATCAGACATCTGGCATTATCAGAACCCACAAATATTCCCCCATTGCATTATTATACATTATATTCAACATGTAATACTGACACTAAAACTCTGAAAACTTGAATATTTGCGATATTTTGTGACATGATATATTGTTACACCCCTATAATTTACTGTAAGAAACGTGCTATACAAATAAGCCAGAATTGCGTTTCAAATTGTCAAAGAATCAGTTAAATAACCCTTTTAAACTAAAACCTTCCAGAACACATATTCCAGAGTTATGCCTGATAGGGACAACCTGCGGGAAGCATAATGTGTTAAAATCACTTAAAAAGTCAAAATGTGCAGATATTCCTTTATCCAGCCAACAGGGACAGTTTTCTAACCTTTGACTAACATTCTGGCAGGGTTACGAACAAATGTTCTTCCAGTAACATGAATACAATGTTTGTTTCAAAGTTATCTTGTCTATAATAATGTTCTCAAAACGTTAACATAACATTATCTATACATCATTCATTTCTGAAATGTTTTAGCTGTAACATTTTTTAAATGTTACTATTTATTTTAGAACATTCAGAAAGTATTCAAAAGTAACATTCCCATAACGTTTGCACAACTATCGCATAACCAAGAAAAACGTCTTTTAAAACTTTTAAAAACTGGTTGTTTTGAACGTTCAGAGAACAGTCAGAAATAATGCTTTCATAACTTAACGGGAACGTTAACAAAACATTATATTATCTATATTTTTTGACAGTTTTGACACAGATAACCACCAGATTCTCCTGTCAACCCACATGACTTAGGGCATCAGGAACCGCACAGCAATAGTTCCAGGTCCTTTAGGGTGTCGTGGAGGGGTGTCTGGAGTGCTTCAGGGCTCAGTGCTGGGACCGCTTCTCTTCTCCATATACATGACATCATTAGGATCTGTCATTCAGAAACATGGCTTTTCTTATCACTGCTATTGCTGACGACACACAACTCTACCTGCCATTCCACAATCCATGATCCAACAGTATAGATACTCGCATCTCAGCCTGACAGACAGACATTTCTGGCTGGATGAAGAACCACCATCATCAACTCAGCCTTGCAAAGACAGAACTGCCTGTGGTCTCGGCCAACCCAACACTACACCACAACTTCTCTACTCAGCTTGGTTTGTCATCCATAACTCCATCCAGGAACCTTGGAGTTGTGATTGATGATCAGTTGAACTTCACAGACCACATTGCTCGAAATGCCTGGTCCTGCAGGTTTACCTTATACAACATTAGGAGGATCAGGCTCTTCCTATCCAATATCTAGTATTACTTCATCGGAATGGTACGAAACTTGATAAAGGTGCTTGGTAAAGGTTTGAACACACACACAGACACAGACACACACACACACACACACACACACACACACACACACACACGCACACACACACACACACACACACCTACACACACACTCACTCACTCACTCTCTCACACACACACACACACACACACACACACGCACGCACGCACGCACGCACACACACACACACACACACACACACACACTCACACACACACACACGCACGCACACGCACACACACACACACACACACACACACACACTCACTCACTCGCACGCACGCACGCAAGCACACACACACACACACACACACACACACACGCACACACACTCACTCTCACACACACACACACGCACGCACGCACGCACACACACACACACACACTCACACACACGCACACTCACACACACGCACGCACACACACACACACACACACACACACACACACACACACACACACACACACACACACACACACACACACACACACACACACACTCACTCACTCACTCACTCACTCACTCACTCACTCACTCACTCACTCACTCACACACACACACACACACACCAACATGATTCAAAAAGAAAAGGTTACTGTAAATGGTTCTGAAAAAAAAGCACCGCATTGGAAATGAATGGGAAACTAACTGAATATAGTGGGAACGGCACTGCACCCAAACAAAATCTTAACCAAAAGATACAAAGCATTCAAGATTTGACAGATTACAGTTTTTTACAATCACTTTGTTACTATTTTCAGAACCTTGATGTCATTTTTCACAACTCTAGACACAAAACTCACAACCAATGATCAAAAAGCACATTTTTCAAAACTCTAACCCTTTTCTCAATTGCTTGGATACAATACACATAAAACTTAGATCATTTGTTCATTCAACAAAGATCACCTGTTCAATATGACACAACTTAACATCAAAGTACTACTATTTCAAAAGGCAATTCACACATTACATTTCAAATGAGTGTCTATTCATTTCCTTACAATGATCTAACTATCAATTGATACAACTGCTCAAAATGATAAGTAACTGTTGCATTACTCTTAATGCATAGTTGTATGGAAACAGACACACAATCTTCCATGTTTACAGTAAATCATGAAAGTTTCAAGATAATGAGATTCATTGTCACCAATTAGCATGGCATGAACCAATTAGACTACAATATCCATGGATGTAGCCTAATATTTTATCATACTGTAATGCTTCATCAGACACTGTGTCTATGGTGCCAAATACTGTACCACCTTTTCAGACTATGTACAGTATTGACAGTACAGTACTGTATAGATGCAGGCCCTTGTAACTGCGTGTCCAATTCTGCCAATCACAGCAGAGCAGTGTCAGGCCTGGACTCGCCATGCCAAAGGTTTTTTCCAAGATGTCATTTTCCAACATCCATTGTGATGTAGATGAGAACCTGTGGCCAAATCCACAACACAGAGTTGATGACAGTGTAGAAGTACAGTAATCACTCCTGTTTAGTTTCTTACAGCAAGTTGAGGAACACTGCATTTGATGTTTTACAGTACTGTCTTTTCTTTTCTATTTCATAGCTAATTATTTTTGCTTTGATTCAAAAAACCATGTTGTGATTGTACTGTAGTGTTTTGCATCAATATATTACAAACTTTGTTCACAATGATTCCACTGTGTCTGTAATATTCTCTCTACTACTGCAGTACTTTTACAGAGATGTATTTACTGTACATGTAGTACCATAATGAAACCTGTATCACCTATTTTGCTCTACAATATTTAATGATTGTACGAACAATGACACAGTGAAACTATCGGTTGCTTGTGTGTGGGTGATCTATAGTTATGTTTCAATGGTATTTCACAGTTAATTTGTTTTTTGAACCAATGATTGTGCAAGTGCAAGATTTCTTTAAAGATGTGAATGCACAATGCAATGTTTTGAACATTAGACAGCCTGTGTTACAAGTAATTATCGTTTTGAGTTTTGTGTCTAGAGTTTTGAAAAATGACATCAAGGTTCTGAAAATAGTAGCAAAGTGATTGTAAAAAACTGTAAATTGGAAATTTAATTTTCAGATCTGTGCTCGAAAAGTGAATACATATTATAACGACTGCATAGATATATTTTAGTACCATAAAATCCCCTTAAAAAAATCAGTTTGGACTGTCACACCAGGAGCACCAAATCTGCAAAGGAATTATCCATTTAGTGATTACTTTTGCATTCAATTTCTCTTAATTTGTTTGTAATATGCTTATAGTGCTGTAATACAATAAAGTACAGGTCAACATAGAGGTCACACAGCTCATGTTCAGCATAATTGTTCAATGATTTCCAGTTGCATAACAATGTAAGAGTTGACAGCTCTCATAGTTTGATTGGTATTGCTAGTTTAGTAACTCATGCTGCATAAATTGTGATCATGAATTACAGTCACTGTTGATTATTGTTACATTATGAACTGCAGTAATGTACAATAATGCCCATTTGTTTAATCTCTTTGATCATTTTAGGTCTAGTGTTCATTATTCTCATTTTTTTCTAAATACGTCACTTTGACAATTCCTTTCATTCACAAACTTAATTTGACCATGAATTTGACAAAACCGAATGCTGTCTGGACTACGGATAGAATAACCCTCAGCCAATGATAGTGAATGAGAGCTACTCTATCGATATACGTATGTCACTGTGGAGATTCATATGGTTTGGGTATAAACAGGACTGTTGCCAAGCAACATAGCCCCCAGTTATGGACATTTTGACTCATAAAATCCACACAAATGAGCTATTGAGAGCCTAAGCGAAATACATGTGAGATTCTGTTAGTTTGTATGGTTGTTTACATGGTTACAAGCCGTTTAAGTGTTGCTTTGACCCTTCAACAGAATGATAATATGATTAGAAAAAGTGAGTTTTACGTTGCATTACAGTAAAACGTGCTTTTTCACACTGGTGAGACTGAGACAGTTCATGTTTTTATTACGTCATCTTTTCCCCTGAAACCGAGATTGCACTGTTAATAGCACTCGGTCTTAGACAACTCTCTTAAATAGGCATACATGTGAAAAAGTGCCCAAATCTTTTTTACACGTCAGCAAAAAATAGTGAAGAATAGTTCATTTATCAACTGACTTTATTGAACTGGATTGATTTCTAACTTTAAAATTACTGTAGCTAATAGTTTCTTTAATCTGTCTAACAATAATACACATCAGGAGAATTATACCTGACGCTTTTTTTTTTTTTTTAATTCGCCTTTATCCATTTTATAATTGTATTTTTCTTTATTCATAATTGCATGGTGGAGATAGATCACAACTGTGGGACAGTCAATAAATTTCAACAAATATTGATATGGTTTATGTTTATTTCCATCTTTGTTCAGTGTAACAATCATTTTATGATCGATATCTCTATTTTAAGGGTCTTTCAACCAATGGCGCCACCAGGGGGTGGCGGCCACCCCACTGGCCACCCCAACGGCCAGAATAAAATTTAGTAGCATCAGTTATGCATTTCATAAATAAGTCAAAAATATTCTTTAGTAAAAGAAGACGGGGCATTATGTGTCGTGACTTGCTTTTTTTAAGTGCCAAATGGTTACAGTATTTTGTGACAGCAGCTTTTTGATGTGTCTTTGCCACGTTTTGACAAGCAGGGATAGGGCTACAAACAGCGCGCCTCCTGCTTTTTTTTTTTTTTTTACGTCAGTTTGGGTGACAAAGTCATCTGAAGTCATTCCATAGCTTAATGTGAGGGACAGAAGTCTATTTACATCATTAAAGTATATGGAAACTCCTTTTCCCTTCTCTGCGGCTGTCAATCACTTTTCCATTCATACTCAAACAGCGCGCGCGCCTCTTGGATGCACGGTAAAACTCTCTCCAATATGATATATTCACATTATAATGCATGATCTGTAGATAAAAGGCTGTAGATTTGCATAAAATTACTTTATTTTGTTGGAGTTTGTTGTTGTTTTTAAACGACTCACTGTGCTTGCTAGATCATCACACACACATCACAGGGACTATGAATCGACATCAAACCCACAATAACTGGAATATAAAACTGAAACAAAGGAACAAATCGCACTAGGATTTGTGCGCTCGACATTTCTTCGCTTTGTGACGTGAACTTATAAATGCGCACTTATGCAGCGCAGCGCTGCACACATAGAGTCACCATGTTGCTTTGAGCACATCATTCTGCACCCGCGATGCGCATACACGCTGTGTGCGCTCTGTTTTTCATGTTATCATGGGTTTGCGCACTGAAATATTATTAAAAGCCAATATATTTTGTTATACCTAGCCTGCTCAATACATTTAAAATAAGCATAATTTAATTGTATATTATTTCTTTGTAGTGTAGGTTATATATGCACTTCTGAATTCTTGACATTAATATATAATTATAAAATTGTGAAATGTATGATTGCCTGATTGAATTTTATAAGAGAACTAATAGTAATTTGCTTTTTATTAACATATTTAGATTTTATAAAATTACTGTGCAGATTTTTTCAAGAATTACTTTTTGCTGCTGATTTATACACTCATTAAGTTTATTAAAAATTCATAGTACATTTATGTAATATTTAAAGGTGTTAACTGTAATCTTACACTGCAAAATAATAACTTAAAAAGGATTAAATTCATCACAATTATGTAAGTATCTGGAAATTTGCTGTGGGGCGAGGGCCCTTATATATATATATAATATATATCATTATATATAATATATAGTAGGGCCCTACTAATATCATTAGTAAGCTAACATTAAATATAACACAATAAACCAAAGTATATCAGTAGGAGTTTCCTTAAGTCTTTCTGATAGTTTTCTACAAGCCGGTTTACTACAACAGTAGAATAAAATTCTGAAATTATGGTTTATAGTTTTGGTGTGCCACCCCAAGATTTTAAGTGGCCCCATCTAGCCACCCCTATGAAAAATTTCTGGAGGCGCCACTGCTTTCAACAAGGGTAAAATGATCAAATCTCGTAAACAAAAATGTTTCTAAGATTGATGACATAATATGAAAAAGAAAATGAGGGTTTGGAGCATCTGTGTTGTTGACAAAGAGAACTGTGTAATGCAGACATGATGCATATTTATGTGTTGTTCTTTACTTTGAAAATGTTGCCATATCACAATACAACATTTATAGTACATACAATACATAGCACAACAGTAAAGTTTTAAAATATATAAAAACTTTTTTACTTTTTTTTTTAAACAATGAATAAAAAGGATTTTTTTTTTAATTATATATTTAATAAAGTTCTGCACACCTGATTATATTGCCTGTGATTATTTAACAAGTTTTGTACAGTGTGTATTTTTGGTGTCGCTGTTCATTTCAAGGCTGTATGTTACACCAGTGAACTGCTTCAGTAATGTATTTCAGAAACATGGTGAAGTGAGTAGATGGCGACATCTTGAGTTCAGTGTTGAAAATCAAAATTGAGGTTGTGTGCTCCTCCTCCCCTTTCATACCGCTTTCCATTAGAACTAGCGAGTTAAAAACGTTGAAAAGCATGTTTGGTCTCACTGTCTGCCTTTATATACTTTCATTTACCAAGGTAAAAGGTTTTGCTGGTTAGCATGCCCCATTAGGCCTGCTTGTAGGCAGTATAGTTCACAACAAGAACGTTAACTATAGTATAAAGTAACTAAATTAGCGCCCACACCAGCGGAAGATATCGTCAGTCACTTTAAATGTTTTTTACAGTCGGTTCGAGCTCTTTACAGCAGGATGGATTCTGATTGGCTGTCAATGTTTTTATCGTTCATTAGCAGGAAAAATCGTTCTTAAAGTGATTCCAACGATACCATTTCTCTGTGCCGTTATCGTTATAGCTGTGGTGTGTGGACTATTCTTCAATATAGAACGATTTTTAGAGCTATATATTTATCGCCATCTTATAGTTAGTCCTTGGTGTGAACGGGCCATTAGCTTCAAAGAGCATTTTTGTCCATGCAGTAATAGCCATTTAAAAATATCTGATTTTTGATATTTGTTTTGCACACAATATTTAAATAACAAATATTTCATCATATTATATTATGTGGTTAGTCTGCGGCTGTAGGCTACAGTCATCATTAGACTGATATACAGTCTCTTACACTGTGTCAGATATACAGTACATACTCTCATCTCTTAAACACTGTGGCAGATATACAGTACATACTCTCATCTCTTAAACACTGTGGCAGATATACAGTGCATACTATCATCTCTTAAACACTGTGGCAGATATACAGTACATACTCTCATCTCTTAAACACTGTGGCAGATCTACAGTACATACTCTCATCTCTTAAACACTGTGGCAGATCTACAGTACATACTCTCATCTCTTAAACACTGTGGCAGATATACAGTACATACTCTCATCTCTTAAACACTGTGGCAGATATACAGTACATACTCTCATCTCTTAAACACTGTGGCAGATATACAGTACATACTCTCATCTCTTAAACACTGTGGCAGATATACAGTACATACTCTCTTAAACACTGTGGCAGATATACAGTACTCTCATCTCACACCCTGTCACGTTATGCAGTGGCGTGGCAGGATCTAACAGCTATTTTAGAGTTAATTATGTCATATTGTTTGCTGAGCAAACTCAACGTGTCTTATGAGTGGTGTCTCTCAAACTCAGAATGTCTCCTTGCAGAGAGTGGCTTATTACAGATGCTATTATTTCTGGTCCCGAAAAATATGGCGGGCTCTGCTCCATCTTAGATCTGAGAGTTGAAAATGATCACAGTCACAGTAACAAATCCCCTTGCATGTTTGGCTGGGCGACTATGGTTTATCTCAGTGCCAACCTCCATACTCAGATTGCCTCTTATCATTCAGGCGTTTTCTGAAGTTTCCATTCTAAGGTACAGCGTATTAGTTTACAATCCGGTATGTCATACATTTACAAAATGTACATTATTTACAAATAATGTGGATGCGTTTCTCTCCCCTCTAAGATTGACTGGAGTTCGCATGCTGAATTATCTGGACGACTGGCTGGTCATGTTCTACTGAGGCCTGTTTACTAAGAAGTGTTTTGGTCGATCGGATCACAAGTAGACGAGGGAGACACATTCCCGTGTACACCTGGTGTCTCTTTTGTCCACTTTCGACCACTTCTGTCCTGATTTCTTCGAGGGGAGGGTCTATGGGCGGATACATGTAGATGTTTTTTCAGATCTTCGATGTAATGGTTGAAATAAGCTCACATTTAACATATGAACATGACAGGAGAAAACAGAAAAACATACAGAGAGCAGCAGCTTTCATTTCTGCTCTTGAATATTAAAATGTTTAATTAAGGTTATACACATTAGAGTTCAAGATAACTCTTTTCATCTTACTTCTGGATCTGCCAGTTTTCAAAGTCTGAAATAATGATTAAACAGCAAGAACAAACTTAGGCAAAAGCGGCAGCCCTTCCGGCTCAATCTGTGTCCGAATTCACTCACTCATTTTCATTTACTCCTTCAAGTGATCTATATTAGTGGAGTAATGTATGGAATAGTGAATGAGGGTATAAACCCGGCACAGAGGGCGGAGCTTCTAGAGCTTGTGTGTGTGTGTATGTGTGTGTGTGTTAGCAGCACCGGTTACCTCTCACAGACACACTGAAAATTTCAAAAAGTGGGCTGACATGTGCTTCGAGAGACCCGAGTTCGAGTGGACCTTTTCCTGATCCTGTCCCTCCTCTACCTCACAATTCCTGTCTAGCTACTGTCCTATCCTAATAAAAGGCGAAAACGGCAAAAAAAAAAAAAAAAAAATTTTTTATAAAAAAATATATATAAATACACTTAAGGTATATTGTTTGTATGTTTCGAAGACACTCGTAATGAATTTGTAATTTACTTGTGACTCAAATAAAATACACTTTAATATCACTAATCAAGCCCGTAATGCTTGATTAATGCTGGTTGGATGTGGAGAAAGTATGGCATATGTCTCTGGACCTGCAAGCAGTTCATCTAGTACTCCTGTGCTCTCATCCTACCCAATTCTGTAGTCCAGGGAGTAAGAGTAGAGATTAAGCCATGTCTCAGGACCGAGCTCCTCCTTCCAGGACAGCAAGCCAAATACGCTCACCGCCATCTATCAAGACTGGACGTGCAGATGAAGTCATGAAAAAATTTATAATTGGAAAAAAGACAATGATTGAACTAAAAAACAGTCTGTGCTTGCAAAGATAATGTGGCTGTATACGTTTATTTTTTATGTTTAGCCATTTTGCTTGCACATTTGTTGTAAGGTGAAATGTGTGATGGAGACACTGACAGCACACACACATCCCTGTTGTATTGGGACCAACTTAATGATCCTCCCTTTCTAATGGTTCTAGAAGTCTGAAAAACATAGGGATACTGACCATAGCTTTGTTAGCTTACACACAACTTCAGATATCTGAATCGATGACTTGACCATGCTAAATGGGGACTTCTGAAAAATCATGTGAACGTGCCTGATCGGGACCTCATTTGCATGTTATTTGCATAAATCACACAATTTCCCATTTGATTTGTGGGGACCTTGCAACAATATGAAGTATATTGCTAATAACAAATGATTTATATTAAGTAAATCCTAAAAAAGATTTAATTTTTTCCATTTGCCCTTAAAAAGAGTTTAATCTACAACTATGCAGAATTAAAAGATACAGTAGCAGTACAAAACATCAGATTAGTTGATCATACTGTAGATAACGTAGAGATGTAGTGAGGCCTGCAAATGGTAACCTGACTCCGCCAGATGGATTTGCTCCGCATATCCATCTGGAAACCTTCCGTTGAAGTAGTTTTGGTAAGGGGCGAAAATACTGGTTAGCTGATTGGCCTATGTTGGTGATAGACGGGCCAAATCAACCAATCAGATCAACGAAGCATATGACGTATCTCTTTTCCTCTGAGAAAAGCCTCCAGAGCAGTGTTTTGCTCTTCTTTCAGTGAAGAAATACTCTGTAATTCCGATAAAACTTGCTCGATAGCCACGCTGATGCTAGTTTCATCCGCTGAAGCCGACATGTTCTTTAGACTGAACTGTCGCGCTTCTCGTTGCGTCACACCTCAACCCGCCTCAAAGCCAACGCTGATTGGACGTTCGTTTGGTGAACTGCTCCCAAATTTTCTTTAACGGAAAGTATCCAGACTGATCTGCGAGTGAAACCTTGAAAGCTCGCGAGATCAGGATGGTCTCACGAGGCTATGCAAATGGTGCTAGTTATGCAAAGTCTCACTCTTGCATAGCACACCTAGGCCCGGTTTCACAGATAGGGCTTAGATTAGGCCTTAGTTCATTAGGACATTTAAGTAGGGCTGGGTATCGAGTTCGATACTTTTTAGGCACTGAACGAAATGCCTCAATACCATTGCGTATCAAAAAACATCTTGTCGTTCATACCAAAATTCGATATCTAAGGGGTTAATCTCGCCAACATCAGTGAGCCAATAAGCATGCAGCATGATTGGCTGTGGCGAGGCATCAAGGAAAAACACAAGTTGTTGCCGTTTACGCCCAGAGACATGGCTCACACGTGAGTCTGTAGTATGTAAGCGTCCCAACCCCCATAGATGGAAAAGATGCGGAAAAGTGAGGCTACATTTCACCAGACTCGATGCCAACAGCGATCAATGCAATCTTTTGGCGCTTTTCCACTGCTGGTACGGCTCGGTACGGTTCGACTCGGCGCGGAACGGTTCGGCTCGCTTCGCTTTTCCACTGCGTGGTACGACTCGACTCGGTACGGCACGGTTCGGTTCGCTTTAGCTCGGTTGCTTTTCCACCGCAGTTAGTACCTCTTCAAAGTGGGTGGGACTGATCGTTATTTTGTCCCTACACTGTTTGTAGGTCCGGTGATAGCCGTGTGCGACTAAGAGCTGAGCTAACGTTACTTCTTGGAACACTTTTTCATTCCGTTTTGCCCCATCCAGCTCTCGCTGGATCCGCTCCTCGGCAACCAACGAGAGGAACGTCTGCACCTCGTCCACTGACCACGATTCAGCCATTTCTTTTTAAAGTTTAAAAAACAGATGCTACCGCGTTGGCTGTTGTCTTCTGGTTATTTAAATCTAGCGGGTTTAGTGTCCAATGACGCTGGTAGTGACGATTCTGTCTGACCAATCAGTGATCTGCAGTGTTTTTACGTCACATTTTAGTACCGGTACGGTACGCTTGGAACCTCAACAGACCAGGTACCATTTAAAGCGAGCCGAAGCGAGCCGTACCGTACCGGACCATGCAGTGGAAAAGCACCACAAGTGAGCCGTACCGAACCGTACCGTACTATGCAGTGGAAAAGCGCCAAAGCGTGCCGTACCGAACCGAACCGTACTATGCAGTGGAAAAGCGCCATTTGCGACAAGATAATTGCTTCCAAGACCGGCAACTTGACAAATCTGATGAAGCACTTGACAGTTTACGGAATAAACTTATGTAATCTGGCAGTTTTCGACTGAGAACTGGAGCGTGTCACAAATGAACCGAAACTCAGTGTATAGGCTACTTGCCTCACAAACATAACCAATAGGCATATAGAAAGCTTGAGATGTCTACTTTTAAACGAACCAATTTGAATCGAAAACAAATACTCTCCATGTAATCCAAATGAAAGGTGCATTTCTCTCATAGGCACGCACACGTTCACTACACTGCAGAGATGACGAGTCAGCAACGTCAACTTCATCTTTGCAGCCAACACTGACTCAGAAAACAGTAGTTTATTAATAGAGGGGTTTCACCAACGTCACGTTCTGGGCGGTAACCCGGATGCGCGGCCATTATGGAGGCACTCGGATGTAAACAACAGCATGGATTGCACTGTTCATGTACTACTGAACACATTGTTACACTAATAAACCACGGAAAAAACACGTGGTAGGTGCGAAATCATATAGAGAAGGACTTGGGAAGCAGGAGAGAGCGCAACATTTTGACAAACTAAAGTTAATATGTTTTATGTGGTCACATTATGTGGTAGCTGCTAAAGATCCGAACGAGTTAGCTTCTCTAGCACGTAACATTACTGCAATTCTTCCATCTATTTATTATCCCGAAATAAGATACGTTCAGATTGTCAGTCCAAAAAAGCACATGAAATTCGTTTCAAGTTACATCCATATGTGGTTTGAAATCCTATTCAAATCACATATCAGGACATCAGCCTCAGTCTGAACGATCGGATTTCGCGTGGTATGTCTTAAAATGCAAACGTCATTTATAGGAAACATTCTGAAAGTCACTGCCGAAACAATGCTGTGTTGTTGCAAAGTGCCGAGCAGAAAAGTATTATTTCTGAAACCGGCGCAGACGAGCGTGGGAAAAAAGCAGTAAGTTAACGTTACATACCAGCCTCCTACAGTTCTGCCGTAGTAGTCCAGCGCGCCGGCGGCTATACACATTTCCATGTTGTAACATTTAAAAAAGACAACATCTAACATTATATTGCAAATGCAACCCCTCCATCAACGCAAAGTCATTGCCATATTACCAAATAACATGCATGGACACACACGTCGGATCTGAACAGTTGCGATACACAGTGTGGACATCATTTTAGATCAGATTCCAATTTGATACAAAGATAATCGGATTTGGACTGACAGTGTGAATGTAGCCATAGTTAACTACGTCGACATTTTAGCCATAGTCAACGCTTCATTTACACCTGTCTGATGATGTACTACCTCTCTCAACCACAAACGCCTTCTTTCATCAGTTTTTTGCACTCTTCTCTTTAACTTTTGACAGTCTATAGCACTCGACATGTTTTTTCCCGATGTGACCGATTGGTACAGACAAAAACTCGACCATTTTTCAGCAGCAATAATCAGCCAAATTTGCGAGTCCATTCAGTTCAGTGGCATTATTTACGTTCTGTGCCTCCAAAATGGCCGACTTCCGGATTGATGACGCGTCGTGAAACCCCTCTATAAGCCATTAAAATGCAAGGGGGTAATCCATCGACCGGAAGTTGAAGCCGGCCGGGTGCCGCCATCTTGTAGCAGAACTTCACTTGCGTTAGCATTTCCATTGACTCCCATTCATTTTGGCGTCACTTTGACAGCGAATAACTTTACATCTGAGGCGTTTAAAGACTCCATTTGTCCATTATTTATTTCTAAAGAAACACGACAATGTATAAAGTGCTCCATTACCTTCTATGTTACATTATGGCCCCGTAGAAACAGTTTTAGTAAAAATAGGCTAACGATTGCGTCATAACCACTCGACTCTCTGTCGCGCTGTACAGAAATTACCGTACAGACAGGAGGAGAAGCTCGCAGGCAATCGGGGGGACGTCCCGTCAAGGGAGAAGCCCATAGATAATGAGTCCATAAAAGCAACGGAATACTTACTCCTGCTCACTCACGCCAAAGAACTCTTTGCTCAAGTTCCCGTCTCTGCAAGATTAACGTTGGCAATTTTCACGCACAGCTACTAGAAGAGTAACGTCTGTCAGACAGGTTGCTCACGTCATCAAGCTTAGTTTGAGTCGGTTTGAGTCTGCGCGACAGGAACGGAAGTGCTCAGAAATCGCTAAAAATGGGCTTCAACTGTCTCAACTGAGTTCCAATGAGATGGCTCTGTCCATTTCTTATACTGTCTATGTTAAAATGTCTCCTGGCTATTTTTTCCCGACACATTCACAATGATTAGGCCACCTTTGCGGCTATCTTTATGCGTGTGCTTGAGTGCAAGGCATATATTCCGCCCCCCTGTGGCCTATATAAGTAATTGAATCTGTTAAAAAAAAGTCAACAAACTGAAACAACAAACTTTTTTTTAAAGGTAATATGTAATGTTAAAACAGGTTTCATAAAATTGGTATTGAAAAAAGTATCGTTCAGGAACCGGTATCATATGGCGCTTTTCCACTACACAGTACCAGCTCGCCTCGGCTCGACTCGCCTTTGTTTGGTTTTCCACTGTGTAAAAGTTGTACCTGTACCTGCTTTCGGGTACTTTTTTTCGTACCACCTCCGGCGAGGTTCTAAGCGAGCTAGGGCGATACTAAAATGTGACGTGAAAACAATGCCGACTGCTGATTGGTCACAGAGAATCTGCGTCATCATTGCACGCGCCAGAGATGGAGTATCCAGAATAACCCCGCCATTTTTAAATAGTTTGGCCAGAGATAGTTACTAAACTTTCTACTATTATTATGGCAACTCGGAAGAATACGCCGTGGTCAAACGAGGAGGTGCAGACATTCCTTTGTTTGGTTGCCGAAGAGAGGATCCAGCGAGAGCTTGATGGGGCAACAAGGAACGAAAGGCGTCGCTATGACGACCGGGTACTATTTGTGGCGGTACTTTCTGCAATAGAAAACGGAGCGAAAAGCGAGCCGAGTCGAGGCAAGCCAAGGCGAGTCGAGTCGAGTCGAGCTGGTACTGGTAATGGAAAAGCGCCAAAAGTCAAGGTATTGATATCGAAAAAAAATTTAACGATACCCAGCCCTACATTTATGTAACATTTATAACCATGCCTTAGAAAAGAATATTACTAATGTGCATCTTGAGACAAAACAATGGCACTGATATATTTTAAAATATGTCAGTGCAAGTTGCTTTCAGTTAAAACAGGTCAAACATGCATTGTAGTCTGGGACTAGCTTAAGCCTGGTCTGTGAAACCTAGTGTTCTCCATGTAGTCATCTTCACAACACTAATATTTGGTTTGATTGACTGATGCTCCTATATTTGATAGGAATATCAGTGTAAATTAAGTGAATGAAGCAGTAAAAAAGTAATCTATTCTCTATTATATACAAAGATTACTGTCTGGATATTGTCAAAACCATATCAAACCATCAAGTCTAACCTTTAAACCTTTCCACTTCAAACTGTTCTTTCCTTAATTTGAATGATTCTTTAACAGTTTTTAACCACAACCAACCATCTGCTACTAATTCACCTGGTACTTACAACCATGATAATAAATCTACTACTAACTAGTAATTGAACCTCAAAACATCAACTCACATTTAAATAGCTGAATTTAACTTTTAAGGAGTTCAACTTTACAAACGAACTCAGCAAATGAAGTTGCATGAACCTCAAAACAAATCGTTATACTAAAAAGTATTTTAAAAAAATCAGGTAGACATAAAAATATAATCAAAAAATAGGTCAAAACTCTAGTAAAACTTGTAGGATATTGAATTTTTGTATTACAATATGTGTGTGGATGTAAATATTTGGTTGTTATTTGTTTGTTTTTTGCCTCACACGTAACCTATTTGAAATGACGTTTGCAGTATGTTTATGATGACTGATAAAGGCCACAAGCTGAAAATTACTGGTCTAACAATAAAGTTTAATATCCTACAAGTTTGGCTGGAGTTTTGACCTGTTCAGCAGAAGAGTAGGAATCTCTGGAACAACTTAGAAACATGGAAAAATGCAAATGTATACAAAAACTGCCATGCTACCAGAGCTGGTAATCTTCATATTATTTGCACTGCAAACTCTTTTTATAAGCTGTAATGCGGTTATATATGAAGAATTTCAGGTTCTTCCAGTCTCGGTTCTGTAGAGCTTCTGGTTCGGCCTTTAAACACTTCTCACAGTCACTCTTTGCTGGTACAGTACAAGATGTGATGAAATGCATCATGTGCCTTTGCACCGCCTGCACCTCTGTCTGCTGCCAGGGTTTTTTCCTCTGGGTAGTTTTACCTGAAAGTAGTAAAAAAAAAATACATAAATGAAAGGACAAAGAATAGCAGCGTGTGCTGAAGTTCTGAATCCTACATCAGTATTTCGCAAAACTGCAATGGAAACTGTTTTTGCGCATTTACAGGTCACCTGGCGTATATGGCGCCGTGTGTTTGGTCAGAAGATGAGACAGAGTTCTTTAATAAACTCATAAAAGACAAAAGAATTACGGGAAAACTGGATTCTAAACGACAAAGAAATGCCACGATCAAGACCTTGAAGCAGAAATGAGGGAGAAACACCCAGAAGCACCTCATATGGGCCGTATGGATTTACTCTCCATTAATGCTTGGATAATACGCCTACGTCTCCTTCCATTAATAATAACGGGTAGTGCGGTGACTGGAATATATATGTAAACCTAGCGACATCCCTTGCCATACTTTTTGGAATGACTTATCACAAGAAGAAAAAATGACGTTTTAGTCGCATAACATCGGTTAATGGAAACGCCGTCATTTCGCAATATTTTTTTTGCGACATTTTGAAAATATCGCAAACGTTTTGCGCAAATCTGTAATGTAAACGCAGCCAGTGAAACACTGATTTCTAGATTCTGTCCATTGGACTGAATAGATAATTGGGGAAATGATAATTTGCTATAAGCGTACTGTACTGTCTTAAAAAAAAAAGAGGTTAAAATCTGATCACTTTTTATGCATTCATTAATTTCCCAACATTTTTGGATTAATTACATAAATCCATCTAGCATACTATCTAGCATGTTCAATGAATTGTATAAGACATAGCAAAAGTAATTATTTCAAATGACAGTAAAGCTACTTGAAGTTGAGTAATACAAACCATAAACAGTAGATGAACAGTGTCCCTCCTGTATGTGCCCGTCTTCCTCATCACAGTTCACAACTTTTTCTGTGGAGGGCATACAAAGCACAGCTTCACAACAGGATTAAGCAGAAAGCGGTAAACACAGAACAAACTAACAAAAATAAAACAAATGATAACACTTTACAGTAAGGTTCATTAGTTAACATGAAGTAAGAATGAACAACACTTCTAAAGCATTAATTCATCTTAGTAATATTCATTTCAACATTTAGCCTACTAATACGTTATTAAAATCAAAAACTTTAGTTAATGCACCGTGAATTTAAACAAACAAACAATGAACAGCTGTATTTTTATTAACAAACATTAATAAATACTGTAGCAAATGTATTGCTCATTGTTAGTTCATATACATTAACTAATGTTAACTAATGAAGCTTACTGTAAAGTGTAACCAGATAAATTAACACACCGTCAGGATCGATCCCAATTTCATCCCAGTTCTTGCCATGGAACTCAGCTAATCTTCCTTGCTCGAGAGCCATTAAAACTTTGCTGATCTTGGCAAGATGCAGGGTCTTCTCAGGGAGTCGACAGAACTCACGATGGATTATTATGTAATGTCCGAGAAAGTTGGCGAGCTGCTCCATCTCCGTGTCGGTCATATTCAGCACTGTTGAAAGGGTTGCGGCTTGCTTCCGCAGTCTGGTGGACGTCAGTGACTTGGGAAACTTTGCACCACATGCTTTTGCAAAGCCACGGAGGCAGTCTGACCCTTGGAAATGCGTCATGACTTCTGGCCTTGCAAACAAAAACCCATTGTCTTTCAGAACCCCACAAGCCTCTCTCTGCTGAACAAGAAGTTCTAAGGCACTCAACATTTGTGGAGTCAGAAGAATTGGAACGGGCCAACCATGCGTTCCTCTGGTGACAATCATTGAGAAGTTTCTGCAGAGTATTTTCTCCACTTCGGAGAGCGCCCAGCCCACATCCACATGCGGGTCAAATGTGTCTCTTGATAAAAATGCAGACAAAGGCATGTTCGCCACCTCTGCTTCCCTGCGACGGTTAAAGAGAATCACCTGTGCTAGACACACCTTCGCCAGCTCCATCCAGGCTTTAGTAGAGGGACTTTCAGAGAGGGAACTGTTCCACTTATCTCGCACTTGACTGAGATACGCATGCATCTTTTGGACGTCTTCAGTAAAGGGCATGATAGTGGGCACATTACTCTTTGCTTCCCTGATGTTCCTCAACGCTGTAGCCGAGATCATCTCGTTCCACTTCTCCTCATGGATCTCTTGAAACTCACTGGCATTCTTCACAAGCTCTTTGTTGTTTGAGAGTAAACCCTGAGCTTTCAAGACTTTGTTTACTTTAACTAGGGAATTCCCAAGCTTGGTGGCGAGTGTTGGAATCAAGAACTTGTCGGATTCAAGGTCATACCCACATGTGTACTTGACAGCTTTGACAGTCTCCATATACTTCTTTGGATTTACACAATCTTTAATTGTTTTTAAGGTGGTGACTCTCCTAGCGTTGTCAAGCAGCCTTCCCAATTCTCGCATCTTCTCTCGCACGCCCTGTTTATTCTTGGCTGATATCCCACCTTTGTTTAACAAGTGCTGTCCAAAATCAACAATTACTTTGTCATTTTTTATTATATCCGTGATCGGGTCAGGAGTCATGGTGGTTATTACTCCCCAGAGCTGTTTAGTTATGTTTGAAGGCACAGGCCCTGTGTATCTACACAAAGACTGAACACGGTATTTTCCTGGTTTGGGGGCGACCGAGCGAGGTTTAAGTCTACAATAACGCATATGTCGCCACAGGACCTTTCTTATAAAAAGCCCTTGACAGTATACACAGTGCATGAAATCATCCGCCTGCGCTTCTTTAGGTGGCCGTTTAAATGGCACAAGTTCTCCCTTGCCTGATTTCACAACAGCGGCATTGTGAGCATAGTTTCCTCTGTTGCGAATATAATCTAGCAGTTTTCTTCTCTCCTTGGATCCCTTCGGAAAGCTTAGAGCTTTAGCCACATCAGATTTTTTTTTATGTGAACCTTCTAGATGCCTTGCCATCTTAGCATAAGGCTTATGGCAATACAAGCAGTAATGTCTCTTGTCGTACACTCTGCTGCCTCCTCTTTTCTGGTATGCACTAACAACTATGCCGTCTTTAGTGTTCTGACTTGAACAGGGTTCTTCTGCTGTTCCAGACGCTTCAGATGTAAGACTGTGGCTATCAAAGGTTGTTTGGTCAGACGTTGTGTCGCAGACGGGGGAACTCGCTGAGCCAGATTCATCAACATCCATTTCATCAAGAAGCTGAAGTTTTGTCTGGTCTGGTATGAGGTTATCTTCACTGTCAGTTTCGGAAAAGATATCTGAAATGTAGGAATCTGAACTCTCTGATGTAGAATCATAGAGATCATAAGAATCCTGAAGATCCATGTCTTTCATCTAAAAAATAAATAAATAAGAAACATTTAGAACTGTCACAATTATTTAATTAATTGATCAGCAAATTAACAGAAATTAATTTGCAACTATTTTGATAATCTCTTAATCGTTCAAGTCATTTTTCAATATTTTGGACAGTTGATCTGACAAAAAAAAAAAGGACATCTGATTAGAGATGCTCCGATTGCAATTTTCTTGGCTGATTCAGATTGTGTGAAGTGTGACCTGCCGATACAGATTTTTGCAGATTACAAATTTCTTTCCAGGAACTATAATTGACTAGCCTGGCATGCCAGACCTACATCAGGATGTTAGGTCTGGGAACTCACCATTGACAGGGCTCAATACGAGGGGCGGGATAAACGGTTGTCTTTCAAATTACCTCTGCACGCAATAGGATAGCGCTACAACCAACCAGAGCAACGGAGAAGGTGACGTAGTCAGAGCGATCTCACCCATCTTCACACAGAACACATCTTCCTTTTTTAAAAATGACTAGAGTCTAGATTTCTAGGCTAATAATTGACAGCATATACAAACAAAAATCTACTTTTCTTCAATGCTAAATATATTTGATAAAAAACAAAAGTAAAAAGTCAGTAATAAAATAAGAATAAATAAACAAATTGAATAAAGAGAGATATGAAATAAACATGGCTTAAGGTTTTTCAGCTGGGTCTGACAGTAAGTTAGTATTCCGGTTAGCAATACTACAGAAATTAAAGTGATCAAATGTAAAATATCACTGGATAGTATCACTTTTAAATCGCTGTTTTGTTGTTGTGTTTTTCATTAAAGTCCCTGTAAAGGCAATTTAAAAAAAAATTCTAAACACATTATAAATGTTATAAATGTATAGCTAAAACAAAATTACAAAGACTGTGAACTGTGAAGTACTGAATTGTGGAGTTAGACCGTTAAACAGTTTTTCACCATAGCTATTTTCCCGATTTTGTGGGCGGGGCTAAAACAGGGCTCGATGACGCACTGTAGCCCCTGAGCTCCTGGACACGCCCCTACTTGATAACACACTGGAGCCCCTGAGCTCCTGGACACGCCCCTACTTGATGACGCACTGGAGCCCCTGAGCTCCTGAACACGCCCCTACTTGATGACGCACTGTAGCCCCTGAGCTCCTGGACACGCCCCTACTTGATGACGCACTGGAGCCCCTGAGCTCCTGGACACGCCCCTAATTGATGACGTACTGGAGCCCCTGAGCTCCTGGACACGCCCCTACTTGATGACGCACTGGAGCCCCTGAGCTCCTGGACACGCCCCTAATTGATGACGTACTGGAGCCCCTGAGCTCCTGGACACGCCCCTACTGGATGACGCACTGGAGCCCCTGAGCTCCTGGACACGCCTCTACTTGACGACGCACTGGAGCCCCTGAGCTCCTGGACATGCCTCTACTTGACGCACTGGAGTCCCTGAGCTCCTGGACACGCCTCTACTTGACGACGCACTGGAGCCCCTGAGCTCCTGGACACGCCCCTACTTGATGACGCACTGGAGCCCCTGAGCTCCTGAACACGCCCCTACTTGATGACGCACTGTAGCCCCTGAGCTCCTGGACACGCCCCTACTTGATGACGCACTGGAGCCCCTGAGCTCCTGGACACGCCCCTACTTGATGACGCACTGTAGCCCCTGAGCTCCTGAACACGCCCCTACTTGATGACGCACTGTAGCCCCTGAGCTCCTGGAGACGTCCCTACTTGATAACACACTGGAGCCCCTGAGCTCCTGGACACGCCCCTACTTGATGACGCACTGGAGCCCCTGAGCTCCTGAACACGCCCCTACTTGATGACGCACTGTAGCCCCTGAGCTCCTGGACACGCCCCTACTTGATGACGCACTGGAGCCCCTGAGCTCCTGGACACGCCCCTACTTGATGACGCACTGTAGCCCCTGAGCTCCTGAACACGCCCCTACTTGATGACGCACTGAAGCCCCTGAGCTCCTGGAGACGCCCCTACTTGATGACGCACTGGAGCCCCTGAGCTCTTGGACATGCCCCTACTTGATGACGCACTGGAGCCCCTGAGCTCCTTGACACGCCCCTACTTGATGACGCACTGGAGCCCCTGAGCTCTTGGACACGCCTCTACTTGACGACGCACTGGAGCCCCTGAGCTCCTGGACACGCCCCTACTTGATGACGCACTGGAGCCCCTGAGCTCCTGGACACGCCCCTAATTGATGACGTACTGGAGCCCCTGAGCTCCTGGACACGCCCCTACTTGATGACGCACTGGAGCCCCTGAGCTCCTGGACACGCCCCTAATTGATGACGTACTGGAGCCCCTGAGCTCCTGGACACGCCCCTACTGGATGACGCACTGGAGCCCCTGAGCTCCTGGACACGCCTCTACTTGACGACGCACTGGAGCCCCTGAGCTCCTGGACATGCCTCTACTTGACGCACTGGAGTCCCTGAGCTCCTGGACACGCCTCTACTTGACGACGCACTGGAGCCCCTGAGCTCCTGGACATGCCCCTACTTGATGACGCACTGGAGCCCCTGAGCTCCTTGACACGCCCCTACTTGATGACGCACTGGAGCCCCTGAGCTCCTGGACACGCCCCTACTTGATGACGCACTGGAGCCCCTGAGCTCCTGGACACGCCCCTACTTGATGACGCAGTGGAGCCCCTGAGCTCCTGGACACGCCTCTACTTGACGACGCACTGGAGCCCCTGAGCTACTGGACACGCCCCTACTTGGTGACGCACTGGAGTCCCTGAGCTCCTGGACACGCCTCTACTTGACGACGCACTGGAGCCCCTGAGCTCCTGGACACGCCTCTACTTGATGACGCACTGGAGCCCCTGAGCTCCTGGACACGCCTCTACTTGACGACGCACTGGAGCCCCTGAGCTCCTGGACATGCCCCTACTTGATGACGCACTGGAGCCCCTGAGCTCCTTGACACGCCCCTACTTGATGACGCACTGGAGCCCCTGAGCTCCTTGACACGCCCCTACTTGATGACGCACTGGAGCCCCTGAGCTCCTGGACACGCCTCTACTTGACGACGCACTGGAGCCCCTGAGCTCCTGGACACGCCTCCACTTGATGACGCACTGGAGTCCCTGAGCTCCTGGACACGCCTCTACTTGACGACGCACTGGAGCCCCTGAGCTCCTGGACATGCCCCTACTTGATGACGCACTGGAGCCCCTGAGCTCCTGGACACGCCTCTACTTGACGACGCACTGGAGCCCCTGAGCTCCTGGACACGCCTCTACTTGACGACGCACTGGAGCCCCTGAGCTCCTGGACATGCCCCTACTTGATGACGCACTGGAGCCCCTGAGCTCCTGGACACGCCTCTACTTGACGACGCACTGGAGCCCCTGAGCTCCTGGACACGCCTCTACTTGACGACGCACTGGAGCCCCTGAGCTCCTGGACACGCCTCTACTTGATGACGCACTGGAGCCCCTGAGCTCCTGGACACGCCCCTACTTGATGACGCACTGGAGCCCCTGAGCTCCTGGACACGCCCCTACTTGATGACGCACTGCAGCCCCTGAGCTCCTGGACACGCCCCTACTTGATGACGCACTGCAGCCCCTGAGCTCCTGGACACGCCCCTACTTGGTGACGCACTAGAGCCACTGAGGCTGGCCGCTCCCCTAACAATATTAATAGAGCACATTCACCTCAGTTTGCCGCTCAATCGCGAGTTACTGTCTGTACAATTATTAGTTACTACAGCCTACAGTTTGCGAGTTAGCTATGCCTTCGTTACGGAAATGCGTACTACCTGGATGCGATCATGTACAAAACAGATCGTGTCCTTATTTAAATTTCCTAAAAACTATCACATCAAGAAGAGGTGGATTAATTTTGTGAAGAGACACCTTGTTGGAGAGCTGAGGATCACCACCAAAACCCGCCTCTGTAGTGATCATTTTACACGGGATAGTTTTATAAACTTTCGTTGGAGACAACTGGGATTCACTGATAATCCGCTGTTACTGGTGAATGGGGCCGAACCCACTATCTCCCGCCTCGGCCTTCATCCTCCTGTCGCGCCGACAACTGGTGCCATCATCGGCAGTGCGTGCCCACCAATGAGTGTGTAAGTTGCCTTGTGTGCTTATGTTATAATTATAGTAGGTAGTCCACAGTAACTCTACTGCTGCTGTAGCAGTGACGTGTTGAGTGTGGCGACGGCAGCTTTCCCGCGAGTGGGCGTGGTTTCAGCGCAGCCAGCGGACACGCCCCTAGCGTTTGAGAGCAGAGACTACTGCTCATTTTTTCAAGATTTTGATAGCTTAATTTATGTACTTGCCGGGTTTTTTTATCATTCAAATTTGGCTGGGCGACTAATAACATTTTTCTGTGGTGTGACAAACTCAGAACACATACTTAATTTTGACTTTACAGGGACTTTAAGAATAATAGGCTCATGAACTAACCTGCTATGTGCACATTTTAGTTTCGTTTTCAGTTCAGAACAAAATGGTATTTTTGAGTTTGACTTGAGAACTTACCATGCTATTTCCAGTACATCTCAGTCTTGGTACAAAAATCTCATTTTCATTTCGGAACTGCGACACAATCTGTAAACAAAAATCAAAAGTATAAACAACATTTTGCATTAGTATAGTATTTGAAATAGAAAAAGACTTAAAAAAAAATCAACCTCTGTCTGGACACACATTTGAATAAAACAGACTATACTGGGGTTTTATGTAATAGTTCTTTGTGGGGACCAGTTTCGTCCAATTGTTTACAGTTACACTATGAGCTGCATGATTACTCATTAAAAGATCATGATCTCGATTCAAACACCCTTATTCCTATATGACAGCGATTCTGCCATGTCTATTAAAGGTGCTGTAGGACATCTGGTAAAATGCTAACTTTAGCCTGATAGCAGTAAAAGCGTACGGGACGTTAGTGCATACCCTCCCTGCAAATCACCGTTCAAAGCCCCGCCTCTTGAAACATGATCGCGCACAGCCAAGAAGACTGGAGACAACGTTACTGCAATACATGTGTCATTTACCGGTGAGAAAACTTTACAGTACAGTTAGTAACTCTACAATACCAAACCTAAACAAAATCTTAAAAACAGAATTAGATGCAGCATGTTTTCGGTTTGATTAGCTAGCAAAACTTGTCAGTGTGTAAAAATATTTATTGCATGACAAGCGAGGGTTTCCATGATGAGATTCTGCCTGGCTCAGATGAAGATATAGATCGTATCCTTAGCCAGTGCCACTTGTTGTCGGTTCAGAAGGAAAGTTAGGCTGTTGCTGCTTGCCTGCCATTCTCGCTCTGTTTGGACAGTGTATGTGAACGCGGTGATGACTTATTATGTCTGCGTGAACAGCCTGCGCAGTGTGTATGCAAACACATGTTGACTGACAGGGAACACATGCTATAGGACCATTCGGACCGAACGATACGATTGAACGAGCATTTTATGATCCTACACCTTCCACATCGCCTGACCACGTCAGACTTCGTACTTCCGCTCAATTTCAGATCGGTTCTGTACTCACTCTGAGATAGCGACCTATCTCTCAGTTTTCCTCCGGCCTGAAAACAGCCGCCCAATCAACGAACAGAGGGCGGGCTGAGAGCCGTGACGTAGACGCTAAGCACCGAGTTTAAGATTGTATTTTAGACACGGGATGCAATTCGCTCTGTTGTGGAGAATATTCCCGGCATTTGCAAACTGAAGCCCGAACAAGAAGAGTGTTTGTTAAACATTTTGAATGGAGGTAGTTTAAGTTGGAGAGAGAGGTGATTGCGTTATGTGATTGGCTTACGAGTAACCAATGATTTTATACTTTACTTCAGACAAGCAGAGTTTGGTTTTACCAGGCTACCTTCCACAGATGACATATATTTATAAAAATACATTTAGACCGCTTAACAGAGTGATAGCTATCAGGATATGAGGAGACTTTCAACCAGCATAACAAACAATGTTTCTGCAGAGAATCACCTACAGCACCTTTACACAGATTTTTTTTGTTTGTTTAAAATAGAGATCATGATTCTCCCACGATTATGAATAGACAACTAAACAAAATACATGTCATTAAGCTTTTGGCAAAATGTGAATTGCTGCAGTCTAGCCCATGCTAATGTCCTGTATAAGTGTTTCTGACTTCATGTGTTGTAAATTGTGTTTTATGATCTACAGAACAGGAACGTGCTGGAAACCAGTTTTTAAACTGAGTCAGGCCTAAAATGTACCTTAATGTTACTTTTAACCTTTCCTGCATAATTAATGAAATTAATGAATGGCGCATACTAACCATCATCCTGCCATCGCTTCTTTTTCTTTGTTTTAAGAAGCAGAATTAACCTAGTTAACCTGATTAGGAGAGGTCCTGATCCGTGCTGCTTATAATTATCAAGCAGTAAAAATGGCCCTTCCCGCGCCCAAAACAAGGCGTCTGCGTGAGACGACAGTCATTTAATACACTATATTGAACAACAACAACTTTCATTGTCACTGTAGTTAACAAAGTATTATTGTTTAAATAGCTCATATGGGAAAATGACATTAAGTGCTTCAATTGCATTATTATTATTAAGAGTTCATAAGAATGTCAACAACACATTAATACATTAAGCCTATCTCCGTAGCTAAACATAACCACTTAAAAATAAATAAATAAATAATTCTGTCTATATGAATTACATACAAATATTCACGGTCACGTTGTTAAAATACATCAGCAAGGTTTAGGGGGGAAAATATAGTTTGTAAAACTCCCTATAAAACATGCAAACCAAATGTGTGTGTGTATGAGAGTGTGTGTGTGCGCATGTGAGAGTGTGCGTGTGAGAGTGTGGTTGTTTTTGTGATTTATGAGCACAGATATTTGTATAATGACATTGGTATTACACTGGTATTACAACGTGAACATGATTTATGAGGATATTTCCGGAGTCCTCGTATATCAAATGGCTTTAAAAACATACTAAACAGTGTTTTATTAAAAATGTAAAAATGCATAAAGTTTTCTGTGATGGGTAGGTTTAGGGGTCGGGTTAGAGTAGGGGAATAGAATATACAGTTTGTACAGTATAAAAACCATAACGCCTATGGAGAGTCCTCACAAGTATAGCTAATACACTTTTGTGTGTGTGTGTTCATGTTTTTCTATCCCGCTGGGGTCTTCAACTTGAATGCACACAGACCCATGTGGACTCACGGCACTGTGGAGACCTACATTGAGGTCCCCATGAGGAAACAAGCTTATAAATCATACAGAATGAGTTTATTTGGAAAATGTAAACATGCAGAATGTTTTCTGTTATGGCCAGGTTTAGGGTCGGGTTAGTGAAAGGGGAGAGAATATACAGTTTGTACAGTATAAACACCATTACGTCTATAGAGAGTCCCCGTTAACCTCATATTCAAGAATGTGTGTGTGTATTTGTAAACATTTTAATGAACACTGAATATGAATGGAATTAATGTCTAATAAAGGTTGGTTTAAAGCACTTCATTAATGTAATTTTCCCATTTCCCATGACCTAATCTAAAGTGAGAAATATTAACTGAACTGTTAATAAGTTGTTAAAGCATTATCTAACTCTTTACATATGAGCTAATAAAAACAATAATAATTTGTTAATTACAGTGACAATGAATGAATTACTCACTATTTGTATAGTCTATTTATGTATTAGCTACAGTTTATAAACTATTAATTAACTTTGAAAATGATTTGTAAGTACTTTATTACACTATACTCAATATAAGGCTGATTTATACTTCTGCATCGGACCTACGCCGTATCTTCTACGCTGTAGGCTATGCATCGGTTATCATTTATACTTCTGCAACGTTGTCCTCGTCGATGTGCAATTACACATGTAGACAGATCACAGCACTTCATCTTTGGCGATTGGTTCACTTCTAGCAAACCAATCACAGCGTTGAATTGACACGTTGTTAGTTACATGTTTGGAGAGGTGAACGTCAGGCTACGCCACAGCGTAGGTTTGACGCATGAGTTTACAGTAAATCAGCCTTTACCCTTACAATCCAAATTAAATTTAAATCGGATTTGACCAATTTATCCTAATTGATGTGGTTACTACATGTGACCTTTTATTTCAATTGTGCTACTAGTTTGATTACAAATGGATTATTAGGGTCCATATATACGCAGCTACTGACTGAAAGTGTGCTGTGGGGACGTTACGAGTGTCCAGAACCAAAAAAAACACAAAAACAAATGCCTGTGAAGGTTCAAATCAGCCCTAAGTATTCCACTACCACTAACCTTCTGGACACATAACATTAAACTGTTAGTGTACTAATTCTCACTCCATTACCATCAAAACAAACACAACGAAGATAGACTGTAGAATGATTGTTTTTGTGTGTGATGAGCATGAATGTACCTGGTGAGGAGAGCTGTTTGGACCAGTAGCATCATCCATCTGTAAAAAATAAAATAAAAGTTTATTATGACAACATTCAAATAGTTCTTTTTATAGAGCTGTCTATTACAAAAAAAGTATATATATTTTTTATTGGATGCCTGGTTAGGCACGATGTACCTGCTGGTGAGTTTTTTTATTGTGCACATCCATCTGAGCCTTTTAAATTGCAGGACTTCCTTGAATTTTTAACATTTAGACCACAAATATGAAATCCTCCATGTCAGACCATCTCATTTATCAACGCTCGGTTCGACCTTCGAAGGGATGCAGCTTCACACACACACACACACACACACACACACACACTAAAAGCAAAATGACGAGAAAAAAGAAACACTTGAGAAACATATAAACACAGGGATGCAAACTTAGGAAGATTTAAAAAAATGACACGCGAGGGTGGACACAAAAATCTCCCAGAAATCATAGATATGGACGCCCAAATTTGGTTAAAACATAACCAATGCTTGCATGACAGCATTACTACTATCTATCTATCTATCTATCTATCTATCTATCTATCTATCTATCTATCTATCTATCTATCGCTGTGTTTTTTTGTATGGGTGAGGGCTAATTTAACTGTAACCATCAGGACAAGATTGTTTATACTAGATTTAACGGGTTGTTGTCTTACCTTCAAGCCACACTAGCCGAATTTCTGTCCCCGGTGAATAATTCACAAGTTTCACCCCTCAGTTTAATAAATTGAGCAGTCTGCTCCCTCAGAAAACACAGCGAAATGCTATAGCATACGTTAACGTTACAGTTTTGCCCCACAGCACCGAACAAATGCAGTGGCTCAGCTAACTTAACGGATTGTTTAAATAATATTTTTAGTTTTTTAAAAAGACGCTTGGTTTTTTAACATTTGTATCGCTAGCTATTTGAGTAAGTTAAAACACAATACTTACATTTAAACGTGGAATTAGTGATGGGCGCTTTAAATCGACGTGAAGCTTCGAAACCTTTGCGAATCATTTGTTTCGGAAACAGAGATTCGGAGTGCGTACCACGTGATTACAGTAAACGAGGCTTCGTTGCGTCATTGCCTTGTCGATATTTCAGTGGTTCGCCGCTAGGGGTCGATCATCTCTTTGGCTTTGAACTTTGAACCCATTAACCAGTGTCTATATTTCATGTTAACCTGATCTCAGATAATTTTTTTTTATTTTTATTTGTAGACATTTTAATGAAATATTTGTATAATAAAAAGGGACGAGTTTTTGTTAATAGTCTTTTATTGGTCTGATTAACCAAGCTCTCCATAAAACAAACAAGAACAAGCCCTACATTTTAATGAAATAGCACATATTATAAAGAAACCTATTATTTTTAATGGTATCCGATGATTTGTTAATTGCATTTGAATACAATTTCAATAAAACATTTGCAATTGGTTTGTGAAGGTTTTTTATGCTAGTTTTCGCTGCATTTGCACTGTTCTGGCCAGCAGGGGGCGCCAGCGTGTGGCGATTCGAGCGGTTAGAACCAGTGAATCATTTTGAAGCAATTGGTTCAATTGATTCAAAGATTCGAAAAGCTTTGTTTCTCGAATCACTAGACGGGAACTGGGCGGAGTAAACACGAATTTTCAAGAGTTTCTTGTTCTGTTTTAAAGCGCCACTGAAAATAGTGCGTCGTCTCCTGATAACATAATTACGCGTCAGTCTAGAAATAACTTTGAAAATAAATTTTCATCAATATACAACGGTTTACATATTGTGTTGTGTTTATGACTGAAATAATGATTTACAGCCATTGATTTGCCAGAGGTAGGCTAATCGTTGATAGCCTAAGCTCCAAGTAAATGAGCCAATACTGAACAGTATTTTTATGATAGGTACAGCTCTGAAAAAAATAGCAGTTTCTCTGGATTTATTATTTATATGTAGCCTATCTGTTTGCGTAAAATTAACTTTTCTTTTAAAAATTGTTCTACAAACTACTGACAGAATTTCTTCCAAATAAAAATATTGTCATTTAGAGCATTTACACTATTTTCTGAAATCTCTCAGATTTAATCAAAAATAGTGTGTTCTGAAGATGAACGGAAGTCTTTATTTACAGTCTATGGTTTGGAACGACATGGGGGTGAGGGCGTTTGACGCAAGGATGCTCGTGCGTTTCCGGTTGGGGAAATTTAAAGCGGAGGAAAACCGAGGAAAACGGGATTATGGCAGAGTCTTCAAAATTTACTGTCCTCTCGTCTTTGAAACGAAACTTTAATACGTTTAGATGTAATTTTATATATAGTTATGTTTATTTAATATAATAAACACAGAAGCATAAACAAAACGATCGAGGGGTGTCTGTTTTTGTGACTAACGTTTCTTTAGTATAGCAATATAGTATAAAAACCAATATAAATTCTCGGTATAGCATTGGACTCTACGATCGGCGGAAGTAATCCAGCATCCTTAGACCTTCACCGGAAATACTGCCGTGCATAGAGCCCATTAACTTGTTTTTGTGCAAGTGAGATGAGTAAATGCATGTTCACATTTAGTCTAGAACTAAAATAACCACCATGTTCACACACACACACACACACACACACACACACACACACACACACACACACACACACACACACACACACACACAGAACACCTCATTTTATTTCTGTCAACAGGGACAGGAGAGATGTCAGTAAATAAATGTGAAAAAGTGACTAGCGTTACTTTAAAAAAAAAGTAACTTATTAAAATATTTTGTTGTAAATTGAAAAAGTAATGTGTTACTTTACTAGTTACTTGAAAAGTAATCTGATTATGTAACTCAAGTTACTTGTAATGAGTCAACACTGTTGACAACAGTCCCCGATGGCCATTTCCATTCATACAGCTCCCATCTACCAAAGGAATCTAATATAACTTTTTACATTCATTTCATCTTAAAATACACCACCTGCATGCTTGCTCTCTGGCAGCGAGTTCTGGATACAGTCACCCATCTTGTAAATGTCATGTGATTAACTATTCCAGAGGAAATTTTACTATCAGTAATATCAAAAGTACTAAAAGTTGTCCTCTCTTAACAGTTGGAGTTGAGCTGAAGAAGATCTGGCATTAGTCAGTGATCTGAGAGGATGACTGCACTTTGGTTTGCTGTAGATGTTGCTATTGTTCTTTGTTTGTAATTTTTGAAAGATGTTTTACAATATGGCTGATAAGCATTCTGACAAAAGCAGCATGTCAGCTGAGCAGGAAAATATGGATTTACTGAGAAAAAAAGGCATACATTTTAAAAGTATAAGCAACATGATGGATGGTATATTTCAGAGGCAGATTACAAAAGACAAGATGAAAGTGTGTCAATATTAGAACACATCGGGTTTTCATCTTTAACTGTGACATTTTAAAAACAAGTATAAACAAGTGTAAAAATTCACTTTCTTCTGTCATAAACCCTCATCAGGTTTAAAGGTGCTAAAAAAAACACGTCGTCACTACAACCAATGTACAAATGTGCCTTCTATTGTGTTGGGATTTACTTGTAAGCAGCTTTCTCTTTCAATTACACTTCACTTCATTCATCTGAAAATAAATACAGTACCAGTCAAAAGTTAGGACACACTAACTCATTCTTTACTATTAATCTAAAATGTGTCATGAAAACTATCCAATTGAAATATGGCAATTATGTAGTGACCAAAAAATGTTAAATCTTTTACATGTGTGCTGCTTTTCCTTCACTATCCGTGTTCCAACTCACCCATTTCATTATTTTTTTTTTTTTACATTTGAACAAAGATGTTTAGGTTTGCAGAGAGATTCATACATAGGCACAATTTATTGTCGTCTATAAAACTAATTTCAAGCAGTTAAGCAGAAGCCTTTCAATCAAAAGGTTTTAAGATCATGAGAAACATTTCAGTCAAGTGTGTCCAAATCTACAACACTGACATTCTCACTTACAAAATCGGTTCAGTAAAAGTTTGTAATAAGCATAAGTAATATTGCAATGGTTTGGATCTGTGCACGGGAAACTGATTATTATCCTCATAAATAATTATAATTATGAACCTACAATGAGAGTAGTAAAACTGGCACATAAATTGATAACATCTGCTTGATATTGTAGTAAGTTTAAAGCAAACACTGGTTCCATGTCAAAGTTGCCCTCTCCACACAGTCAAACATAAAACAACTGATGGAACAACATTTTTCTCTATACATCTCATACAAAAATAAAAAATGTCATTGTTCCAATCTTTTTCTTTTTGACTCCATATTGCACAGAGGTAGTGGCTATTAAGGTAAAAGGGAGGTGACCTAAAAATCGAAACCAAAAACTGCATCATTTTTTTTCTCTTTTTTTTGTGTGAAAATTGATCTTTTGCTCTTGTGATGTTTAGTTGTGACCAGAAGAATTGTAAAACAACAAAATATAATACTGCAATCACATACAAAAGTAGTCCTTCATTTTGTACATTTTATACAGTGTTAACACTTAATCATTGATTTTCTTCATGTTTATTTTTTCTTCTTCTTTTTCTTTTTCTCTAAAAGGCAAATGGTATTTTCCATGTCTGGCCCAAACGGATGGCGGGTCTAAGCCAGCGGGTCCACCAGCGGCTCCTCGTCGCCCCGGGACAGCAGCTCCTTCTTCTCGTCTGTGCTGGCCAGGGAATTGCGGCTGTTGTGCGCTCCCATGTAAAGAGTGGCATACACGGGATTCGTGAAGTTGGTCGGCTACAAAAGACACAAGTTTGAAACATATGGGATTATCTAGTTCGGTCGTGAAACCCTAGAGGGCGCAGGCTGATAGGTCCTTTACAGTCGCATTATTACGAAGACATGACGAAAGCTGATTGGCCTGTGCTCATTCTGCAGCCTATGAGATTGCTTGCTCTGGTTTGGTGTTCGCTGTAGGCCAGTCCTCTGAACCCCTCCACCTCCCCCAGCTCCTCCTGCCTAAATCTGCTACAGGACTTATGCAAGTCTATTCACACACCTACGTAGACAGCATTTTAAGGGATCGTACACACGCTCCTGACACAAAGGTTGTTCCAAATCATAGTTATGCCCTCTAGTAAGTGAACTTTGTAATACTGTAAAACAATTATTACAACTGTTTTCTATGTGAATATATAGTAGTGATGTATGTCTCGAGACGTGGTCTCGGTCTTGTCACGGCCTTGACGGTCTTTGGTCTTGGTCTCGGACCTCTCGGTCTAGTCTAAGTCTCGCTGTCTCAGACCGACATAGTGGTCAGGGGATTTAGCAATACAATACTACAATATCCACGACGATATCCGCAATGGATTGAAGCGCGCGTCCGAGTGAAGACAGTGCGGTGTGCGCAAGCCGTATCCGCGCCACTGATCGCAGCGGCAACGAGCACTTTGATCACTTGATTTAAAAAACACATATCATGTACAGTTTTTGATGTATTAATATTTAGTAAAACATGGGTTTTAACTTCATTCAGGAGATTTTGGGTAACTGCACAACTAACAGATGACTTTGAGCGCACCGCCAACGGTGTGTGTGTGTGTGTATATGTGTGTGTAACTATAATTTCGTTTTAAAAAATATAATTATGCATTTAAAAGTTGCAGAATGGATTCATTTGGAGACTTCGAAATCGGCAGAGATAGGCAGGCAATGCAAAACAAAATCTCACAAGTTATTGCTTAGCTTCAACACTCGCTTCAGTTTTTTTCCCTCCGGTCTCGACTTGGTCTGTCTTGGTCTCGATACCCTCTGGTCTTGGTAGTGTCTTGATCTCGGTTTAGGCGGTCTTGACTACAAAGTCTAATATATAGTAAAGTGTAATTTGTTCCTGTGATCAAAGCATCATTACTCCAGTCTTCAGTGTCACATGATCCTCCAGAAATCATTTTAAATTGATGATTTGCTGCTTAAGAAACATGTCTGATTATTATCAATGTTGAAAACAGTTGTGCTGATTAATATTTTTGTGGAAACCGTGATACATTTTCTTTTTCAGGATTCTTTGATGAATAGGAAGTTCAAAAAGAACAGCATTTATTTCAAATAGGATCTTATGTGAAACTATTAATGTCTGTATTGTGACTTGAAATCAATTGAATGCATCCTTGCTGAATAAAAGTGTTCAGTTGAGTGCATGAAGTGTTCAGCAGTAAGTGCTTCATCCGGGTATTTCAAGTGCACTTTTTCTATTCGGAGTTTTCAGTGTTAACACTGCTCACACTATTTATACAGCAAATCGGCACAGAATAGTGCACAAGTACACACTTGTGGCTTCAACAGAAGCAAACAGCATGAATCAGTTTCTCAATAGAGAATATTTATTGGGATTTCAACTTCCGGAAATCTACTCTTACACCCGTTACAAAGACTGTGGCTGTGAGGAAACCAAAAATGATGAAACTCATCGATATAATTTTAAATATAATTCTGTCAGGACAACTCTCGGGTTGTGTTTGGCATGCTAATGGATATGACAATGTTGATATGTTTGGTCTTAGATCTGCTGTTATTGTTGCTGCAGAGCAGGTTCGGGACTTGCTACTGCTAATACACACACGACACACTGCTGTGAGCGAGTACGACATGCTGATGCTGTACGATATAGAGAACATGAATGACCCGTAGCAGATCTACACAGGTGGAGCTGGGGAAGGGGAGGGTTTCTGAAAGCACACTGTAAACTGCTACAGAAAATGCTGACCAAGTATTTGAAGGTTGAGCAGCGAGCTCATTGGCTGCTGATACAGCAGGAACCAATCAGCTGTTTTTCAGGAAACAAGACTAAATATCTTCTGTAATTTTGCTTCTCAAGTACATGTACCTTGATTTAAGAATGTTTGGTAACACTTTATTTTACAGTGTCCTTGTTACATATGTTACATGTACTTACCATAGTAATAACAGTAAATTATGCATAATTACATGCAACTAACCCTCAACCAAATCCTACCCTAACCCTATAGTAAGTACATGTTGTTAATTAATATTACTCAGTACTTAAATGTATAATTACACCGTAACAGTGACACCTTAAAGGGGTCATATAATGGTACATGCACTTTTACAAGTTGATTGTACTGAAATGTGTGTTGGCAGTGCCTGTACACAAACATCATATAATGATAAAAATCCATCCAGTGTTTTTGTTTTAATCTCCTTATATGTTTTCCCCTGCCTCAAATCGAGCCGTTCGAGCCTGTGACGTCACAAGCTCGCACGCCCCTCCCGCGATTGTTGATTGACAGCCGTGTTTCAACACAGACCCGCCCTCGCTTGTGAGCCAGCTGTCAATCATAGTCTGCGCGGACCGGCGCGGTCATTGTTGATATGCTGGAGCACTGTCTATGAGCAGAATGGCGTCTAAGCGATTGTGGTGTTCTGTTCTTGGGTGTAATAACGAACACAGTCATTTTAATGTTCCTAAATCCGAACCGCTGAAGACGCAGTGGCTGTGTTTGTTTTCGAAGGGAATATTCCCCACGAGCAATGTCAATGCTTTCATGTTTGCGCGAATCATTTCACACACCAGACTGCTTTATAAACGAGGAGGGTCAGTATAAAGCTGGATTTGCTAAGAAGCTGCTCCTGGACCGGTACCAACTATTCGTGTTCCTGGTGAACCTCCAAAATAACTGAAGTGAGTGTAACGTTTTATTAATCTTTAATATTTATATTAATCTTTGCAAATCGTTAGATGCACACTTCACAATGAATGCGTCTAAGGTTTACACTCAGGGTACATTACGGCATGTTTTCTATGTACGACGTTCTTAATATAATTCATAATCCCACGTCTATAATGAACAACGCGTTATAGTTATTGTGTTACAAACGGTGTACACACAGAACAGAGGGGCGGAGTCAGCAAAGCTCATTATCATTTAAAGTCATATGCACTGAAACGGCGTGCTGAAAACAGCTGTTTTTGACCAGGTAAAATAAGTGTTTTCTTACAATACTAATGAGAATTTTTAATTAAAGTATATTACAAAGTTTTAATTTAGACTCTAAAGAATCATATTAGCTTGTACAAACATGGCATTATATGACCACTTTAAAATAAAGTGTAACTGAATGTTTTGATATTTGATCTGGAAAACAAGGCGAAATTACTTTAATAGAGTAGTGCAATAAAGTGTGAACATCTTTAGTTGGCTCTATCTTACTTTGTCGGGATCCAGTGTGAAGTCGGCGTCCAGCAGTTCTCCAACATCGTCATCTTGCTCTCCTTCATAAATTTTATAGGCTGGGTTCCCAATCTCAACATTCATAGCGCCATTTGTCATTCTCTGATGTTGAAAGCCTTTGGCTCTGCAGATATACAATGTACAGTTTAAGTCACAGAAATAAGTCTGTGAGGTCATTATTACACTGTACAGAGCAGCACGAGGAGAAATACAACCACAACACACAGGGACGCCACTAACAGTCACTGGAACAACCTACAACACCATCAGAAACCCAGCGCTTACCAACATCTGTACAATTCTAAGTCAACCATCATAGTGAATTATTAATATTATTTATTAAGGTACAAGTATAATGTATCTATAAAAAAGGGTTGGGCTGTATGACAGTTTATAACATGCAATGGAGTGTCAGCCGCTAGAGATTTTGCTCTATACCTTTAATACAGCGGTACATAAAGTTGCAGTTGTTTTTGTAACACAATAGAAAGCGGGATAACTATATCGACTCGCTGCATTGATAAAGCTCAGTGAAACTCAACAGATGTGCGTGTTTATCGATATATCTAATTTGCAACAACTTTGAATGCGTTTCTTTCTTCAATAAGAATTTAGTCAAATATAGTTTTTTTGTTATAAAATGTCAAGCCAAGTGTATTTAGATAATGCTTTACACATTACAGATGTGGAAACAAACAGGAAAAACATCATCAACGTCGCAAAATTCTTCAATTAGAAATCTCTAATTTCAGTGATAATTACAACTTCAATTAAACTGTAAAGCGACTACAGACGACAAAATAGTGTCTTAATTCAGCTCAATTCTTCAATGAGCTCACTTAATAGTGTCAGCTAAATCAATCCTACTTTTTTAAATAAAGCAAAACTATTTTGCACTGATTGCTCATTTGTTATATTTGAATAATCAGATCTATTAATTTGCATCCATCAAGTTGCAATGAAATTAGTAATTTATCAAATGCAAAGTATCCGTGTGAGAATTAAGTGTGAATAATAAATTCACTACATCATACAAATAAGGCATTACCACATTGTTGAAATAAAAAAAATATATTATAAACCATGTTCTTTCCCCTTGAATTTTAAGCAACAACAATAATATCATGATAACAGATTATGGTCTTACTGCCCAGCCCTAGTAAAAATATGCAAATGGGAAGCTGTGATAAGTCATTTTCTTCAAGTTAAGGACGTTATCTTGATAAACACTGGGTTTTGAACATGGCACATGTTCAACAGATCTGTTTCGACTAATGCTGCTGAGAACCAATCTTAGAGAAGCATTCTGTACTCTATTACAGCGGGACGGTTATGACTGTCGAAAACAATACGATTGGTTCTCACAGTCTAAAACAATTGATCTATTTCTTTATTCTCGGTAACAGATTACCACCTTCTCCTCTGAACAAGGGACAAACCACATGTAAGGTTTAGTCAGGTGGTTTGACAGAGGTATGACAGAAAGAGATCGGGTGAGACCATGAAGACAACAAGAACACCACAATTCTCCAGCGAGAAAGATGGACAGAATGGCAGAGAGACAAAATAAAGACATAATGGACAAAGACCGTTACCGCGGTCGTTTGGAGTGGGATTTGCCAAGCCTACGGAAAAGAGCAGATGTGGTTTTACCAAGAAAGAAGGAGAGAAAAGAGGTGTTTTTGGGATGGGAAGTTTCTTATATTTCAAATTCTCAACAGTATGACACTTTAGAGAGGTGAAAATCTTTTGAAAAAAGCAGTTCGCTGTAATATACTCACCCTCTCATTCGTTTTCTGTACCATAATACTGCTCCTCCGATCAGCAACACCAGCAGTATCAGTAAAATCAATGGAATAACAATTGAAGCGGTTCCTAAAAGAGATACACATTACTATTAATATTAAGTATTTTTCACTGGAAGTATTTTTGTGAATTACACCACCATCAAAAATCGATATATTTGACTAAACCCTTACCAGTGTTGCCACCTATTGGCCTAACATGTTTCTCCTAGCTGTCAAATTCAAAAATGGACTTACGGCCACCGGATTCAGCATTTCCATTGGGAGCGGGATTCTCACAGCGATGACCCTCCCATCCAAGAGGACACCTACATGAGGCAGAGAAATGTAACATTTACATCATATATATATAGATATTTTATATAAACAATACTAAAATAACAGCTTACTTGCACTGCGGGAGGTTTGTGGCCCCGAGAGAGCACTGGCCATTAGCACAGTATCCTTCACACGTATAACAGCTCGGCTGGATCCTGCCACTGGTACACCTACAGCACATACAGCACAACACATTAGATAGCTTCACTTAAGTACTGTAATATTTAGTAAGAAAAATACAACTGCAATGAAAAAAAAAAAAAGTGTTATTTGAAATGACACATTCAAGGGAGGTTGGTTTTATCCAATGGGAAATGTCTCAATATGACAGGGGAGAAAAGGAGGTGTATTGTTATGCAGGGGAGGTGTTGAAAAATAAGAGGGTGATGTCAGTTCCAATGATCACTTGCTTTTCTGAGCATCAAATCTATCCATTGGTTTCAACAATAGACACAACTGAACAGGAAAGCCTCGCTGCAGTTGACGGGAGTGAAGAGAGATGCTCTTTTAGGCTTGTGTTGTGTATTATACAGGCGGTGTGATTATAAAAGGCTTTATGAATGACCACACAAAAGGTATTTCCGATAGTGAGTCAACTGAAAGAAAGTATAGGGCCAGTTTTAATGCTATGGGGCCCCAACATATGGAGGTTCTAATCTTATACGTGTACTAAAGTGTGAGACTGTGTTCGTGTACCTGCATGTGACGTCTCCATGAGGCTGGTAGATGTTGGTGGGAATACACTTGCCATCACGGCAATAGTGACATTTGTCCACTTCACAGATGTTTCCAATGAAGCGTGGAGGGCAACGGCACTGTCTCGACCCATCGCTGGACTGCATGCACGTCCCTCCATGATCACAGAATCCGTCACACGTCCCTGGTTAGAGTAGAGAAGACCGTTTAATATCCCACTATTAATGTCTTCATCATGACTTGAGGATCACCTTCAGACTACTGCATCGATCCCAGTGTATTCACCGGTCAATTAACCAATGCACACTGTAAAAAATAAATCTGTAATGCTTTATTCCATGGAACTAAACCTAAACCAAACTCTATACTAAGTACATGTTGTTAAATATTGCTCAGTACCTAAATGTGTAATTTATTGAAGCTTGTTTCCACCACACATTAAAACATTTCAAAAGATAATTGTGACTTTTTATCTCACAATTGCGAGTTTACATCTTGCAATTCTGCTTTTATTTCTCAGAATGGTGAGATATAAACGCAATTGCGAGTTATAAAGTCCAATTCTAAGAAAAAAAAAATTTTCCCTCAGAATTGCGGGTTTAAATCCCACAATTCTGACTTAATAAAACGCAATTGCGAAGTTATATCACAAAATTCTGCCTTTATAACACACAGTTGCGACTTTATATCATGCAATTCTGAGATAAAAAGTCACAATTACTGATTTTTTTATTCTGTGATGGAAACAAGCTTCCATAGTAATTACACTGTAACAAAATTAAATTAAATGCACCAAAAAACCTGTAAAAAATAAAATAAAAAAGTTACTGGTAATATTCTTAATCCCTTGGTAATAGACATTATCCCTTGTGTTTACGGACATTTCCCGGCCTTAACCCTAAACCACAATTCAATGCAAATGCATTTAAAACACCTGTGAAAAATGAATACACTCTTAAAAATAAAGGTTTCCTAAAGGGGATTGCAATAGAGGAACTATTTTTGGCTCCCTAAAGAACCTTTCAGTGAATGATTCTTAAACCAAAGCCTAGTGTGAAGACCATTTTAATAATCTGAAGAACCTTTTTCCACTATAAAGAACCTTTGGTGGAATGAGAGTTTCCATAGATGTTTCTTCCAAAGTTTCCATAGAAGGTTCTTCATGAAACCATCAGTGCAAATAAAGAACCTTTAGTTTCAAGAATACAGAAAATTCCTTCATATTAACACAGTACATTTGGCCCATTTTTACAGACTTTTTAAAAGAGTGTGTGGCTTTAAAATATATCATCGGTCCACTGTAAATGTTTTGCGAAGCCTAAACAAAAACAGTCTTCGAAAACATCTTCAGTTCTCCGTATACAGTGACCGATTTAGATGAAAGCACCTGCTAAAAGAATCATGTCAAACATGGCCAAATTCATTCAAAACAGACTAAAATAACTATGAACAAGATGCATTTGAGATTTATGTTCCAGCCAGATGTAAAGGCCTTGATCCGTTTACCTGAGACGGATGTTTATAGCAGTGGTTTATAGAAGACAAACGCATTGAACGCATCTCGATTTCTAATGAAACTCCACATCCAGTACTCACGATATTGGCACTGGTCTCCCAGAGAGTCTGTTGCACAGCTGCAGGTGGGCTGGTTTCCTCGGTTAACTGTGCAGTTTCCTCCGTTCTTACAGTAGTTCTCACATGTGCGCTGGTTACAGTTCGGTCCTGTGAAGCCTGCCAGACAGCGGCAAGTCGGAGCTCCTGCAAACATGACATACAAGTTACTGCTTTTATTATATGTTGTGTGGTGAGCCAGCCATGCTGGGGTTAAGGTCCTTGCACACTAAAGTCACAAAGCACACTAGAATCCAAAATTTTCGTATGCGTTTTTTCATATCCGTCATTCGGTGGCTCTGAATTGTCAAAACACCTTTTAAAATGCTTGCTAAAGTTGCGAAAAACACAGATAATCCGAACCCGATCCGATTTTTTTTATGATGGACGAAAGTTTCGGAGGCAGTGTGTAAACGTGATTGACACAACGTGAGGTCATATTTATTTTTTAACGTGCGAAAATTTCGGACGAGAATTTCGAACTCAGTGTGCAAGGACATTTAACATCGTCCCTTAGCCTGCTCTGCTTTGATTGGTCGAACCGCTTACTGCGTGTGTCCGAAACAAAACTCTCATTATCATATCTGAGTTTCAGCTCTGGATCTTCCTCAGCTCTTGATTCTCAGTGATACGAACAGTGACGATAGTGTCGGTTTTACCGTTTCAATCTCATCAAAGTGGATTTGCTTTGTCAGCAGAAAACAGCGTCTTCTCCACATGAACAACACGAGCCAAACTCTTCCAGTCTCAGATACAACTACAGTGTTTGAGGGTCAAAGTAGACGTTGTTCACGGCAGCCGATGAAGAACATAGACTGGCATTATGCAAATCTGTTACAAACCTGCGCAGATTCAGCAGGAAGTGAGACTGGAAATACTGACGACTCGTTTCAGTTCAGAATCACTTCTTTCTTTCGGGAGACAAAAACTCCATTTATCTGCACTTTGAAACTTTGCAGATCTTTTACAATCACAAACAGCTCTATTACACACCACATGAAAGGTAATATCCCAAAAAGCATAACAGGGGCGCTTTAAAGCCCATATAATGTGTGTGTTTGTGTGCTTGTACCTGTGGGTGATGCGGTGCAGGTTCCTCCGTTCTTGCAGTATTCTCTGCACTGGTTTAGCTCACATCTCTCTCCTCCATAGTTGGGCTGACAGCGGCACTTGGGCTGTTTTCTGGCGTTCAGGACACAAGTACCACCGTTGAGACACAGCAGACTGCAGGAGCCACTCGGAGCTGAGGGACGAGGAACAAACAGATACAGAGCATTAACTCTTCTAATGTTCAAGTCAATAACCCATTTCATTTCCTTAATGTGACATTTTTGAGTAAAACTGGAATGAAATAAGACCAGAATAAAATGTACAATGGGACTAAATTGTAATCATTTGTTTTGATGGTGAAAAGTGGACATTACATACCAGAATTAAGCCAGGACGAATTTTAGTTTGCTAAAACAAAGCCTTAAAGCTATTACACGCTAGCCTCGTTAAAACCAGAATATTCTCAGTTGTAACTGAGTCATGGTCTGGCAAAGCATCATAGACAAATCATTTCCAGAGGGGCGTCACCAACGGACGTCGCGGATAGACCTAAACCCAATCAGAGCGATGAAGGAGATGACGTATGCAGAGCGACGGAGAGATATCTCCGAGTGTTGTTCTTTGCTCGGTTTTTAACAAAAAGGAAACGTTCAAATCGCGTTAAAAACAGACGCGATAGCTGATTCGAACGAGTGATGTTCGACGGCGGCATCCATCTTTGTAATGTAGGCTACAAAATCTGCTTCAAAACCCCAGCGCTGTCTTCATCGTGTAAAGCCCGCCCCAACGTTTCTGATTGGTGCCTCGATTTCGACGGATTGGAAATGGGCTTGAATGAGCTCTTTGCCAGACTAACTTTTTACTTTTTAACACATTACTACTGCGCTCTTTAAATAACAAAAAACATATTGCACCATTGACTTTAAACCAGGTTTTTGTTGGTCTATGGCTCAGTCTATTTCAGTTCCTCAAAATAACAACGCTCCCCACAATGCTCCTGAACACACTCGTTCTCAGACCAGCAGCCCATGGGCGCTGTGATGGGCGCAAATGCATTTGCTATTTAAACAACGTGGCGCAGGACGTGAAAATGAAAACTGCATCGGGCTGAAACTAGCAAAACTGCGTCGCGCCGGTGTAAGAGAGGGCCCATAGTCTCCAAGTGGTTGTATATTGGTGAATGACTCAATGTCAACATATACTAAGTTCATACATTCCACTATAATTGCACCCATGACATTGACATTGCTGAGCTCTACTGTTTGAGCTACAGGAACGCTACTGTCGGGGAATTGGATGGGGTGAGGAGGAGACAGATGTGCAAATTCATTCCTTTCTCTTCTCTCTGCATTAAACACATCCATTGAATATCAACCACTAATCCTGCCAAAAATCACAATGGCATGTATTGTTAACTGTGACACTTCCTCAAGGAGTTAGACATGTTGCTTCGGGGTGAAATTTCACTGGTGGTTTTTTGTAACTTCACCTAGAAATCCACCCAGACAAACCTGGACTAATTCCTGGTCCTTCTGAAGATCTTACGATAGAGCAAACTCTTACAACACACACAGCAGGCAAACAACTAGTCCTCGTCCTTACCCATAACCATCTTTGTCACTCACTCACTCTGACCAGTTCTTTTGCAGTCTTTCCTTTGATGTTCTCCACTGCCTGGACTACTCAGTATTCGAGTCAGTACAAGTAGGACTATGCAGATACACCAGGGTCGGACATTAACAGGGGCTTGAGGCAAAAATGGCACCAAAATGACTAATTTTTCCCCCAAAAACCAAGATGTGGTGCAAAAATCTCTGTCTTTAATATTTATAAGCAATATCACACGAGCAAAAGTGCTGTTTCCCAAATATCAGCAAGTTTCCAAATGTGAATTCAATAAACAATCATTTAACAGGCTATTAGGTGACTATACACAATATTGTTCCTCTATTTTGCCAACGAAAATAATTCCAAACAGTAGCAGTAGAGTAGAGCCATTGCCGTCTCTGAGCAACAGTTTCAGTTTAGCTACTGAATGAATCCACAATTTTTTAATGAATCGTTCTAATGAATGACTCAATGACTCACACACTCACTTCAGCTTTGTCCCTGAATGAATCAGCCGTTTTGAACGAATCGTTTGACTGAATGATTCAATGACTAACTCGTGAAGACAATGATTTGCTGCCACCTACTGGCGGTTTTAGTATTATTAGATTTTAGGACGAAGCATGAGGATTGAATTCTGTTTTTGTTTTCGAGATTGTCACAACAATAGTTATGGTTAAATAGATAGAAAGTATTTATAAATAGGCTATAAAGAGTGAAATAGGAGATTTTGTAAATTTAACAGAGATAAAGTAACTGCGGTCGCATTGCATTCATGTTTTTGTCTGTTTTCTTTTCCTCTGGGATGCGGGAGCCTCCGTCTGTTTATTTAAAACAGGCCTGCAAATTGCAAAGGCCGTCTCTGACCGCACTTAATCAACAATACACTGACTTGAGCTGAATAATGACACTTTTGTCTCATTTTTGATGATTTTTCAACCATTGATTCTGCTATTTTCCTGTTTAATAGACCTTATGCACCAGAGAAACGAGGGCGCTGCCATCTTTAGAATATTGTCTTTGAACTTCCGTTTTTGCGGTCGCTCTGTATATTTCTATGGCATCGCTGTCCAGGAGTAATAAGCTGGTGAAGTTGATTTACTTATTGTAGAGTTAACAAAAGTTATCATGAGCATTGTAATGTTTATGACAAGCATTGTAAAGCATATGTCTTAACAAATGGACCTTGGGAATTTTTTTAACGAGCCGTTCATTCATAACTACGCAAGATCGCTGTGAAAATACAGACCGGAAGTCAAAAGACAATGAGCTCAGCGCGGAAAAGGGGCGTGGCTACATAAGGTCTATACTGTGAAGCTCCTTTGAAACAATCTGTACTGTATAAAGTGCTATAGAAATAAAGATGACTTGACATATTGTGCCAGTCATATAGGATTGTAGCCTCACATTGACTATGCCATTAGACATGTGTCCGTTCACTGCAAGAAAATGCTTTTCTTACTTAGTATTTTTGTCTTGTTTTCAGTCCAAATATCTAAAAATTCTTAAATCAAGATGCATTTACTATATGAGTAAAATTTTTAGTAGAGTTTTCCGGGGGAATTCATTAAAATTAAGTGAGTTGATGCTTAAAAAAAGCTAAATTCTCTGCCAATGGGATAAGAAAAATAATCATAATTCAAACAGAAACAAGATTATTTTTCTTACCCCATTGGCAGATAATTTAGCCTGTTTTAAGCAAAAACTCACTTTATTTTGATGTAATGATCTTAATGTAATTTTACAACTTTAGTAAATGCATCTTGACTTAAGAAATGTTAGATATTTGGACTGGAAACAAGACAAAAATACTAAGTAAGAAAAGCATTTTTTGCAGTAGAATACCACATGAATTTGCTGCATCCGTTTGCCTTTTGCAGCGTTCTGCAAGGCCTCAGCTGTATACTCACAGACAGGGGCCAGTGTCGGGGCCAGCACCTCCACACAGGTGCCGTTGTCCAGGATTCTCCCGTTGGGACACGTGCAGACCGGGCCGCTGGGGCTGAGCAGACACAACCACTCACACTTCTTTCTGTCACACGGGTTGGGCACTGAAATACAAAACAGCAATGTTTACATCATACATTTATTTTGAATGATTCAACTGACCTTAAATACACACAGTCAAACCAAAATGTATTCAGACACCTTCAACATTTCTCACATTATCAGTTTATTCGCTATAGTTTAGAAAATGGTAATAAAATATGACAAGAACTCAGTTATCAAATCAGTTGATATTTCACTGGTTTTGTCCGTCCTTCTGTTAGACTCTCACACATGAATTATGTTGAATATCTGTTAAATTTAACTACACAATTAGATAATACCGGTTTAGCTCAACCAGTGACCAAGCAATGCTTAATACAGTCTGTGGTGTAAAAAGGTGCATTAGCAATTAAAGAAAAAACATTTAAGCAAAACATGGTCAGGCCAAAGTGTAAATTTTGGTCCCAAATTTTTATACATTTTAATGGTAGTCACTGTATGACGAATTTTGGGGTATAATATGTCACAGTTTACTTTATTTAGCTCTCCTCACTTACATAAATGAACTATAGTGTCCTGCACACAGTAGTAAAAAAAAATCAAACATTATATCTGGTGTTTGAATAATTTTTGGTTTGACTGTATATAAATAACATTTGTAAGAATCAGTTGTTTGACAGATTTGCGGCCCAGACTCACTCTCTGGCTGTTTGTACGGGTGGTACAGCACCAGATCTGTAGCGTGGTTCATTCCTGTGGTCAGATGCTCCACTGAACTCTTGCCAAACTTGTTGACGCGGAAGACAAAGTTGTTGTGGTAGGTCACACCATATATGAAATCCTCAAAGATGTCGATGCTGAAAGGGTGGTGCAAATCTGTGCGTGTGTGTGCAGAGAGAGAGAAAAAACCCTTAATGTCGTTATTTCATAGCTCACGTTTTAGAAAAGCACATTCAAACTTTAGTGATGCATTAACTTAAAAATCTTTCAAAACTTTTAGAAAAAAGTTGCACAAATGTATATTCATACATCAGGGTTATTAAAACTAAAACCATAAAAAGATGTTTTCATTACTTGAAGTACAATAAACGTTTACTGCTGTGAACTCTCTAGAGATCTTTTACTATTTTCTCACTATTAAAGCTGTCGAGATGAACTAATCGTGAAAAGTGTTGATTATAGCATTATATTTAGATCTACAAATGTCGCAGTGATGAGCATATAGCCGATGACAGACATGAATGCAGTGATCTCGGTTTCTTACGACTGCTCTTATCATAACCAAGAGTGCAAACACTGTAAATAAGTGCAGTGTAGACAGCGTCATTGATTGTAATGGGAGTTTTGGCGAGAGTCCAGAATAGGGTTGCACGATTAATTGCAATTAACCTGAAATCACTCAAACCGAAAGGCTGCGGTCATTTTTTATGCACAGCTTAATCGTGCAGCCCTCGTCCAGAACTGATAAACTCGCGCTGTTTGATTGACAGCTCCAGCGATCGTAAAGGGAGCGTTCTTTGATCGCTTTCCGTATATAATTTAATCACAATTTAAGTAACGGATTATTTTCATGCTACTAAGAGAAACAATGTGAAATTGACCGTTCAATCATTGGCTTGATTTGCTGACGCATAAACAACAATAAATGATTTTTGAGACAAAGAACATCTGACAGTACACAAATCACTGTAAATCAGAAATCACTGATCACAGATCAGGCATCGGAATTAACACGGTTACTTGTTGTGTTGTTGTGGCATTACTGTCGGGTCCATATCTTACAGTAAAAATCTGTTTGCAAAGCCTGCACCGAAATTGCAACTGACATGCCTGAAAGACTGTTCTCAGTTCAGTGTACTGTTGGATTAACAACTGGAGCGCTGAATGAGTCCGGCATCATAGGATCATAAACTCCTGGATAGGGATGTCCCGATCCGATCACGCGATCGGAAATCGGGCCCGATCACGTGGTTTCAGACTCGATCGGAATCCGTCTATGTCGGAATCGGACGTTACCTCCCGATCAGGCTCGGATATCTGTAAATTAGGGGTGTAACGGTACATGTTTTCGTAATTATTGAACCGTTTCGGTACGAGGCTTCCGGTTCGGTACGCATACAAACCGAACGATTCCTAGGACCATTTTTCCTGCAGACAAAATCCGCGCTGGCGCGATCACCACAACGTTGCGCAACATCAAATGACAAACGTAATGAAAGCGGAACGAAACTGCGCTTCTCATTATATTGTGCTTAACGGACCATTATCAGTTCGGACCAGCAACATCTGTGCAGCGCGAGATCAAGCGACACTGTGCTAAGAGATCCAGTGAAGAAAACATTTGAATTCGCCACTGAAGTAATAACATCGCTGCGAGCTACCTCACAGAAGTGCTGTTTGTTAACAGAGTTGTTGAATTTTAAAATAAGGTGAATTAAATAAAAAATAAGGAACATCCTGGATCTGTTTTTTCTCTCTTCTTTATTCTTTTTTTATGTATTATATAAGTATCGGATCGGGACTCGGTATCGGTAAATACTCAAAATCAAATGACTCGGACTCGAGGGCATAAAAACCTGATCGGGACATCCCTACTCCTGGAGATTGGCTCATTTCGAGATGGAGTGACTGTCAGGCACGTCTGGAAGTGAGTTTGATTGAGTAACTGTGCTGACTTGAGCCATGAAATGTTTCAGACCGTTCAGTCCGATTTGGTGAACTGATTCAGCCAGTTCACTACAAAGAACCGGTTCAAAAGAACGATTCGTTCGCGAACTGAATGTGAATGTATGTTTCAGGGATGTGACTTAGACTGCTGAAGTGAATGACTCAACTGTTTTTAAGGCTGGAGACAGCTATGACCGGATCCGTTCCATTCAGTCTGACGCTCCCAATAACCGAGAGTTTAGCATCAGCCCAGTACAGACGCTCATTGAAGTAATCCACAGCTAGACCTGGCAAACAAACACAACAGAAGTCATGTTACGGGTGTTACAGGAGCTTGAATCAGTGTGTGTGGTGTTTGATTCACATGATGACTGACCTGTGGGCCACTGGATGTTTTCATGTACCAGCGTCTCTCTCATGGTCCCGTCCATCGCGGCCGTCTCAATCTTAGGGTGGTTTCCCCAGTCGGCCCAGTACATGGTGCTTCGAGAATCAATTGTTTACATAGTTTTAATGCAAAGCCAAATGCGCATGTCAAGAGAGTTAACCCTAACTATGAACGGATGCATTGATTTGTGTTTAAGGCACTGGCGTATCTCTTCTCACCCTCTCTGCGGGTCCACCACGATGGCGTAGGGCTCGTCTATCATGCCCGAGATGAGGGTTTTACGGTTGCGCCCGTTCATCTGAGCCACCTCGATGACGTCCCGACCCGAGTCCGTCCAGTAGATGTTGTTGGCCACCCAGTCCACAGCGATCCCACGAGGCATCTTCAGACCCGGGATCTACAGACACGCAAACACACAGAGCACATCTTACTTCATTTATTCTCTGTGTATTACACTCTAAGTTTACTCTGCGCTGTTACGCCATTATGTGTTGCATGCTTCTTTTTCCTAGTGTGAAATTTTGCTTCATTTTTTTTATTTTTTATAACACAAATCATTTGTTATTTTAATCTACGGATAAGATGTTTTTTATAGTCAATGCCAATAAAGGGTCAAATTACTGTAAAAAAAGTCCTTTAGAATATTGCTATTACTTGCTATGAACCCCCATAAATAAATAAATAAATAAAATGGGCAAAAACTTAAATGACAAAGAGATTAAAAGCATAAAAAAAAATATTCATAAATGAAAATATAATGTTAAATCAAAAACATGACATATTTGCAATTTGCAATTTATCAATTATAATTTAAATGTGTTATTTAATTATAATCGCAGGTTTGAGATATAAAAGAGACGAATATTAAGCATTATTAAGTGTTATTTTAATATCACTGAGATACTACTATAGGTTTTATTAATATTTTCAATTCGTTTTTATTGCTTTATTTTAAGGTTAATTTGGTTAATTTGTTTGTTTTTTAAATAATTTTTATTAGTATATATTTTTAGTTTTTTATCAAATTCAATGTGCTCAGTTATTTTAGTACATCAATTTAAACTTTTTTTTATGGTTTTAGTCTTAGTGAACTATAATAACCCTGATACTAAGATAGACTGTGATGAATCCATATATCAGTACTCAAGGCTGAGGTGTTGTCATGTCACGCGTGGTAAAGCGCTGACCTCTAGATCAGTGACTCTGGAGTCCGTTTGTCTGCGGTTGCGGTTCGAGTTCGGCGAGGCGGGTCCGGCAGACGGCTGCTCGAACGATGAGATCCTGCCGGTGTGCCAGTTGGTCCAGAAGATCCGTTTGGATTTGATGTGCAGGTCCATGGCGTCGATCCGGACGTTGGCATCTCCCTGGAAGGCCTGTTCATATATCCAATTTTGCATTCCAGGATACAAACTCCGAATTTCATTATCATCTGCCACGTACAGCGCTTGTTTGTCACTGCCTAGAATGACAGATAGGGGGCGTCACATCACAACGACAGACACCGGAACCAAATAAAAGCAACACAACACATTTGATTTGAAGTGAGCAGATTCAATTTCTCTTTGACCGTTTGTAAAACAATTCTCAACGCAATCTATTCACACAGAAATTTGTTACGCTCTTATTTCAACAGACTGTACTTTCTCACAGCATTGCTTGTGTTCATGGAAAATTCAATTATGTTTCCAGAGAGTGCACAAACATGACTGGGTAGAAATTAGGGAGCACTTGGTGAATACTGTAGCATTCATCTATACTGACACAAAATGTAAACTATATTATCACACAGCTCTATACAGAAGATATTATAATCAGTAACATCACAATTTTCTGAAACTGTGTATTGTGACTCGTCTGGACTGTAGTCTTAGTGAGGAACGTACTGTCAGCCTTGCAGGTGTCGTTCACTCGGATGAAGTTCTTGGAGCAGCTGCATTTGTGTGAGCCTTTGGTGTTGTTACAGATGTGAGAGCAGATCCCGAAGCGCTTGCACTCGTTCACATCTGTTGAGAGAGAAGGCGTCATGTTACAAGAACGCCAACATGGACTGCACAAAAACATTACATCTATAAAGTGAGTTTCCCATTTGTCTCCACTGAATGATGATACGATGCATACATTCCAGTGTGATGCTGCTGGTCTGGTTTTGGTGTCGCAGGAGCAGGTTCTCTTTAATTTTGTGTTAAGATAATTCATTAAAACTGTGTTCTATTTTTCTTCATTATTGCTGTTTGATTAATATTCCCTAATAGGGATCATTCTCAGAACTTTGGCTAACGTTCTGGAAAGGTTCTCTCAAAGTTAGGAACAAACATTCTTCCAGTAACACTAATAGAATGTTTGTTCAAAGTCATCTGGTGTTTAACAATGTTCTCAAAATGTTAGCACAAAAACATTTTCAACTCATTTTTTTTCCTTCTGAAATGTTTTAGTTGGACTTTCATATAAGTAAAAAAAAAAAAAAAAAAAAATTCAGAACGTTCAGAGAACATTCAAAAGTAACATTCCAAAAATGTTTGCAGAATGAAAAAAGTGGAATGTTTCCTTAACGTCCACGTAACCAAGAATTTATTTTTGAAAACGTATAAAAACTGATTGTTTTGAACGTTCAGAGAACATTCAGTAACTTAATGGGAACATTAAATAAGATTCTTAGAACATATTTTGTTATCTGGGATGTTGATTGAATCTGATATTAATTAGATATTAGATATATATTTTAAATATTATAACAGCATGACTTTTGAGGTTTTATCACCTATGGAAGAGTGTGTTTTACCCATGGGTACATTACGATTTAACAAAGAAAAAGAATCAGTGGTTTAGTTGGCTCCCGTCCTCAGTGTGTGTGTTAGTGTGTTGTACCGGTACCTGTGCAGGTTTGCAGGTGTGTTTTCTGGAAGCCGGGTCTGCAGGAGCAGAACGAGTCGGTTCCGTTCACCACACACTGCCCTTCATCTCCACACATACTGCGATTCTGATGGCATTCATACAGACCCGAATCTGTCCAGAGACACACAGCGACACAGATACACACTCAGGATACCTTAATCTTCTAGTTTTGACCAAAATACCTGACATGCACACAAAAGAATAAACTCACCTTTCTTGTTGCAGTTGATCTCATCGGAGCCGTAGTCCTCACAGTCATTGAAGAAATTGCAGCGTTGGTTAATACTGATACACTTTCCGCTACTGCATGTAAACTCACCCTTTCCACAGAACGCAGGCGCAGGAGTTTCTGACAGGACACAGACAAATTCATTTTATAATCAATGACTTCTTCACAGGAAAGGACATCATCTGTGTCCTCATGACATCATAGCCTACTGACATAATTAACATGATACTGATGATCTTAGTCACATTATTTGGTAGACCCAAATCTTTCTAGACTGTAAAGCTGAAGAAAAATATTAATTTCATCACATTATCAATCAGTTTTGTCCCCAATACATTTAAATGGGTTATAAAAAATGTGCATACATTTTGTTTTTATAATTTTTTTTTTTTTTTATCACTTTCTGTTCAACCCTGTTACACTGTGACATTTCCCCCAACTGAATGTAATTAATAATTTCTGACATCATATCTGAGGAATGACATCATCAAGCAAGTTTCTCTTTTTTAGATTTCATTGTTTGCACTTATGTCGGCCTTGCCAATCTCAATATTTTAACTCTGTAATTGAGTATTTTTTTTTCTTGGCATAAAGTTTGTGAAAAACATTCACTGTTAAACTTAAAAGACATTTTTGCACTGATCTTAAATTTTGTAACATTCAACCCCAAAACATATGAGGTTTAATTGTACATTGTACAAGACATGCTTTAAAAGAGAAATACCATGGGTTATTGATAATTCTTTTATATTATGCAATATGTGAAGGCCCACCAAAACGGTGTTACTACCAGAATTTACTAACCTATTCTATCTATTCTTATCTATTTAGTTTTCTATTCAAATGATTTGTGCGCTGTATATAAATTCCATACTGTACATACTGTGACAGGGTTGAAAAGATGTAGGGTTAGTGTTGGTAACGATAAATAACTACTGGTAAAACTGTAGCTACATATTCAGGGGAAGAGGTCCCTCAATGTCTATGGTGGTTACAGCCCTGGTATTTTGGGTGTGACATGAGAAAATATCCATAAAAAAGATTGCATGCAACCTTAAAAAAAAAAAAAAAAAAATAATAATAATATATACTGATATTTTCAGCAATAAATGGCACAGAATGACCCTGAAACACAAGTGATAATGATGTAATTGCACAGGAAAATATTGCATGTAAATTGACATTTTAAAATAACTCCAAGAAACCAAGAAAAGTGGCAATTACTCACGGCAGTTGAGTTCATCACTGTTGTCTCCGCAGTTGTCAACACCGTCACATTGTTTCGACACTGGCAGACACACTCGGTCATTATGGCATCTGAACTGTCTGGTGGGAGGACACTGGAATCTCTCTGAAACACACAGATTAAAAACACACTGATCTTTCTTGATGTGAAGAGTCAGATCATTGTAAATAAACATACACTCCTGATGCAAATTAAGGATTGTAAGCCCTGTTTCACACGTCTGCATTACATGTGGGACTTTTATTAACAAGTTGCAGTATTCACACCGTATACAGATGATATAGTCCGACACATAGACGTTCAAACTTGGACTCTAAGAGTGCTGGTTTTGTGGTTTTGTGTTCCAGGAAATTTTGCTGATGTTCCCATTAACTCCCATTGTGAATATGTTATTTCTAAATGTTGCTGGTCAAGACTGGGGACCGGCTCGCTGCCCTCAGCGGCCTCCTAAAAGGCCAGACCTCAGGACTATCATCTCCAAAAAGAAGAAGTCCTGATGGTCTTGCGGCCAGCCCAGTGCGGGTGGCCCCCCTTGGGATGGGGCGCGTAAAAATAAATCAGCCCGCCCCTTCCCAGCAACCCCACAAAACCTCTGTACCATCCTAGCCATCTCTGGTGTTTAGGGGGGCAGCGGTTTCCAGCTAAATGTTGGGTGTCCCGTTGCTTCCTGTTGTTGCCCAGGACACGAAACAACACCAAAAAAAACAAGCGAGAAGTATCAAAATTGGTCCCCATTTCAGAGTACTTGGCAGCATGGAAGCTCCTGCCGGGTGTCTCTACGTGGGTCCTAACGACTGTAGAACAATCTTACAGGATCCAGTATGTCCGCCGTTATTTGGCTTTAAACTCTAAACTGTTTTCACACTTATTTCAGACTAACGATAACTATAGCAATAAATACTGTATATATTAGTTCTGTTTATTCTAAGCATTTCTATACATTTAGCATGATTTTTTTTAAACTATATCTTTATCGTTTTCATTATAGTTTTCGTCCTTGGTGTGAACAGGCCATTATCTGAGATTTGTTTGGCTTTCGTCCATCAAGTTTCAAACAAAAAGAGGAAACAATCGAACGTCACGAAATATCTTTGATTTGTGAAGTGTTTAATTCACTGAATTATTCAAATATAGGCATTAGTAGATGGGGATTTAAAGGGATAGTTCACTTTGAAATTAATTTTTGGTATATTTTAGCTTACCTCAAGGGCATCCAAGATGTAGGTGTCTTTGTTTCCGCAGTAGTTTCAATTTTGATATATTTAGGTCAAACCATTCTTGTCTGTCAGTCATATAATGCAGGTCTATGGTCACCACCTCAAAGAGCATGCACAGAGAAGTCCAAATTAAACATGATTTAATGACTCGTAAATGTAAGTACACATTGATGGCCTAAGACACGAAACGAGCGGTTTGTGTGAGAAAACGAACAGTATTTATATCGTTTTTACCTCTTGTAAACACAGCCACGTCCAAGTACTCTGAGTGCGCGAGCGCTTCGGTCTTTTCCGGCAAGCGCCGGAAGTGATCTCTCGCGCGTGTACTTCACTCATACAATTTTTTTTTTTTTTTTTATTGTTTTCTTTTACGACGGTTTAAACATCCCGGATAAGCGCAAATTAGTACCCTTTTAATTAGCCGTCTTACCTACAATCTCTGTTCTGTGTAAACAATGAGTGACGTACACGCGCGAGAGATCACTTCCGGCACTAACGATATAAATACTGTTCGTTTTCTCACACAAACCGCTCGTTTCGTGTCTTAGGCCATCAATGTGTACTTACATTTACGAGTCATTAAATCATGTTTAATTTGGACTTCTCTGTGCATGCTCTTTGAGGTGGTGACCATAGACCTGCATTATATGACTGACAGACAAGAACGGTTTGACCTAAATATATCAAAATTGAAACTACTGCGGAAACAAAGACACCTACATCTTGGATGCCCTTGAGGTAAGCTAAAAAATACCAAAAATTCATTTCAAAGTGAACTATCCCTTTAATATTTAAACAATCTCTGCTTTAATTTCCCCCCAAAAATACTTTTACTTTGATATAAAACGACAAAGCCTGATGTAGGTTTTGAGTCATATTGTCCAACCCTATTGTACCTGCTTGTATCACAGTTCGGGGAAGTATTTCCGAAGGAGTCTAAGGGGAAATAAAGTGCTAATTGGGATGAAAAAATGAAACTACTCACTGCACACGTCTGGGTTCTCGTCCGAGTTGTCTCCGCAGTCGTCCTCGCCGTCACACGTCCAGCCCAGCGGCTTACACAGAGTGTTATTACACTGGAACTCATCCAGGGGGCAGAATCGACCCACTAACACACAAACACACACACACAAACACACACAGTGTAACTCATCTGTATTCATTCCAGCACAACCGCACAGCAATTACCATGTGTGTGTGTGTGTGTGTGTGTGTGTGTGTGTGTGTAAAACGCTTGGCAGAGAATCTTCAGAAAGGCCTCCTTGAATACTAAAACCCTCTCCAGACATCCTGATCACTCATTAATACTGCAGGCACTGATTTACAGTATGGGTAATGCTGTCGTTTAAAGGAACAGTTCACCCATAAATAAAAATTCTGTCATTATTTACTTACCCTAATAACTTTTCAAATCTGTATACTTTTTAGTGTTTTTCTGGACAAGAATGTGGGCAAAATGCAGGGGATTTGACCAAATAATGACCTTTTGGTCTGTTCCTCACACAAAGCTATATTGTATGACTTTAGGAGACATGTACTGTAGTGCACAATTCATATGGAGTTCTTTTATGGACAAACGTTGGTATGATAAATGATCATTATATGGAAAAGAGCTGTGTGTAGATTCTTCAAAAGGTCTCTAAAACAGCATGCAGTCCAGGTTCGAATCAACATAATATTGCTGGAGTTTCTGTTTACAGTGAACTCTTTCTTTAACATGTTTAACCTCCAGTGTCGCAGTTCTCCTCGTCACTGCCGTCCATGCAGTCTGCATCAGCATCACACCTCCAGCGGAACGGGACACAGTGACCGTTCTTACACTGAAACTGGTCATTATCACACTTCACATCACAGCCGTTCTGCAAAACACACACAATACATACTGCAATGAGTGTTTGCTATTCATGAGGGTCATCATTTATGACAATAAGTCCTGCCCAATGGCCCAGTGTAAACGTCGTTCGTTCGGGACAGTTGAGGCAAATGTCACTTGTCTGATGGGGCCAGTGCTGCATCACGAAAGTTTATCATTTGCACATGTTTTTAAACCTTCATTTAAGCGCAAGAAGACGCAAAAGAGAACTCAGTTTTGTGTCCACACATCCAAAGTGCGCACCCAGAATGCATATGATGCGAATGATAAATTGCGTTCTCTTTCACGTCTTCTTGTGCTTAAATGGACATATTCACACAGCATCGGTATCCTAGTAAACATAGTCTGTTATATCTTAAGTGAACATAAACAATTGAGAAATAAAATGCATGTGTAACAGTATATTGGATCAGTGCAGCTCTTAAAGTGACAGCAGCCTAATAAACCTAGACAAGAAATAAATCGCTCACTGCTCTTGACTGAATAACTGTAGTAACTTTAAAAAGGATTAATCTATACAGTGAAGACTATGCAGTGCTATTTAACATTTATATTTATTTTCTCTACCTAAAAATTACTGTTAGACTTGCCTGAAAAACATTAAAAGCAGTGTTTATTTTATTTGTTCTACTTTATTTGTGCCATTACGAAAATTGATTATTAGCTCTTATTTTATTACTGAAAGTAATGTATACTTGTCTTTAACAATATTTTAAATATATATGATTTAGTCTAGTAGATTTTGGTGATAAAAGGTTATGGGTCAAAAACAACAAAGACAGAAACTAGGCCTATTTTATTTATTTATTACTTTTTTGTGTTGAGGCCTGGAAAGTCTGCTGAAGTGTGTTTTCCTGCACTGAATGGTTTTGTGACGTACCTCATCAGATCCGTCAGCGCAGTCATGGTCTCCATCACACTTCCATCTGCCAGCAATACAGCGGCCACTGGTGCAGGCGAACTCACTCTCAGAGCACTTCCTGGGCACTGACACGCAAACAACACACACCTCCAGAATTACTCTATAGCATCTAGTCATATTTGTCAAAACCAGTCAAAAACATGTCCATGTCACATTTCACTATATAATCAAAAGAAAGAAAGAACAAATTATATTTTGTAAAGAAAGCCCGTTGTTAGGGTAAAAATAATCTTCCATTGCGACTTTATGACAATAAAGCACATTTTCATCCTAATTCTTGGTTATAGTACAAAAATTAAATCTCATTCTCATTACAGTAATTACATTTTTTTTTTTTTATTTGAAATAGTTCAAAAGAAATCACATTTATTTGAAATAGTCATCTTTTATAACATTATAAACTGATCTACTATATTGATTAATTTCCGAAAAAAGTATTAATTTCTTTAAAAAAAAAAGCTCTCACTGACCCCAAACTTTTGAAAGCTAGTGTAGCTCAAGGTAGACTTAAGCGATTACTGAGAAACCCTGTTTATATTTGAAATCAACCTAAACAAACACACCGTCCTTCTTTGTTCCGCCCCCAAATTGCACTAACACACAATGCAAGAGTGGTGGTTTCTTTATCATAGCTGAAGCGAAGCAAGATAATGCTTCACGAAAAATAAAGTGAAGATGACAAACGAACTACAAGCAAGAACAAAAACTGAACATACAGTAAACAAGTACAAGCAAGAGTTGGTTGTTAGTCGCAGCATCTTGTGACGTGTATCATACCAGTTACTCACGTATGGAGCAGAAACAACACAACCTCAGCATCCGTTTTCAGGCCTTCCCGCTGAGCTCTCTCTAGCGCTGGAAAGCTTCTCTACTATCAACACGGGTCCTAAAAGCTCTTGCCTGATCATAACCCTTCTTTTTGTAATGTCTCTCAGCCATTTCTCTTTCTGAATTCTTTCTTCAAATCTCCCTCTCACTCGCTCTCTCTATCTCTCCTCACTCATTATGAGTGGACACGCCCCCTGCTGCTGATTGGCTCTCTCTATCTCTCCTCACTCATAATGAGTGGACACGCCCCTTGCTGCTGATTGGCTTTCTCTATCTCTCCTCACTCATCATGAGTGGACACGCCCCCTGCTGCTGATTGGCTCTCTCTATCTCTCCTCACTCATAATGAGTGGACACACCCCCTGCTGCTGATTGGCTTTCTCTATCTCTCCTCACTCATCATGAGTGGACACGCCCCCTGCTGCTGATTGGCTCTCTCTATCTCTCCTCACTCATTATGAGTGGACACGCCCCCTGCTGCTGATTGGCTTTCTCTATCTCTCCTCGCTCATCATGAGTGGACACGCCCCCTGCTGCTGATTGGCTCTCTCTATCTCTCCTCACTCATAATGAGTGGACACGCCCCCTGCTGCTGATTGGCTTTCTCTATCTCTCCTCACTCATCATGAGTGGACACGCCCCCTGCTGCTGATTGGCTCTCTCTACCTCTCCTCACTCATCATGAGTGGACACGCCCCCTGCTGCTGATTGGCTCTCTCTATCTCTCCTCACTCATAATGAGTGGACACACCCCCTGCTGCTGATTGGCTTTCTCTATCTCTCCTCACTCATCATGAGTGGACACACCCCCTGCTGCTGATTGGCTCTCTCTATCTCTCCTCACTCATCATGAGTGGACACGCCCCCTGCTGCTGATTGGCTCTCTCTATCTCTCCTCGCTCATCATGAGTGGACACGCCCCCTGATGCTGATTGGCTTTCTCTATCTCTCCTCACTCATAATGAGGGGACACGCCCCCTGCTGCTGATTGGCCACAAGTGTGTTGTGCTGCTCGGTCCGATCCACTTTCAACAGCGTTTCTCAGAAATCGCTTACTGCACATTTAAGTAAAAAAAGTATCATAGTAAATCACAGTAACAATAATCTAGTGAGAATCGCCACCGACAATAGTGGTAACTACAAACAAACTGCAAAGTAAAAGGCCTGAAAAAAATGTACAATGAGAAGTTTAGGGGGGAAATGCGCTTCATTGCCATCAAAAATAATGTCACAGTGCAAAAAAACCCCAACAAGCTTAATTTTCTTTCAACAAAATGTAATTTTGCGGTGAAATGTGGCCTGGACTTTTTTTTATCTTGTGATTCACATCACTTCGGCTGGAGAAGCAGGGGGTTGTGGGTGATATGACCGGAGACACAGGGACAGATGGAGGTTCGGGTGTTTTGGGAGCGGCGGGGAACAAATCAAATTCAAATCAAAACTGCAGGAATGGGCTGGACAGTGGCTCACTGCTGAGACTGGAGAAGGCTCAGTAATACATCGTCATCGGCTTTGATTATCATGATTATAGCATCGTTAACCGTTTAGTTTTAAACACATGTAGATCACATGATATTTACTAAATGCATATTTACATTTAGTAAAACATTCAAGCCTCCCTGTCATCAGCAAGCAGCCACTGAAGGAGACGTTTCAGGACTGAAGGACATTTGAAAATGGAAACCTACCTCTAACCCACATCAATGTGGCAGTGTGAAATGAAGAATAAAAACAAGATGTAGACACGTAAATGACTGGACGAAACGGAAACATGCACGAATGAAAAAAGCCCCCTTGTTCATTACCAATGAGCTCTTGAACAAATAAATGAGAATAGCAACGATCAGGTTTTTGGGCCAGTGTGGATTTGCTCTTTTCGTATCTCCTGTCTGAGAGGTGCGCTCTGTTCCTGCTGTCCTCGCTGTGGTGATGTAACGTGAAGCGTGTCTCTGAGTGTGTGCCTGATGTTCACTTCACACACACATATCAGAGGCCGATGGAAACCTACCACACTTGTCCTCGTCCGAGTTGTCCCCGCAATCATTGTCATAGTCACACTGCCAGCGGCCGGGGACACAGCGGTTGTTCTTACAGCGGAACTGATACGGCTCACACGTCCTCTCATCTGCAGATTTAATCACAATATTAATGCTGTTTAAAACATAATAATGCAAAAAAAGATGAATAAATAATAAAATAAAAACATATATATATATAAATGGTCTACAATAACTCTAAAACTTTAAATTTAACGTAACTTTTACAAATACAAAAAAATTTGACTTGACAAATATTTTTTAATGAATAAAACTATTATAAGTTTTAATAACATTCAAATCTTAATAAAAAAAATTACAAAATTTGACCAACAATAATTTTAAATATAAATTATAAACTAAATTTAACTCATACAACTACTATTTTTAATCAAATGTAAAACTTTTCAATTTAAATTTTACCAAAATAATCTTTAATGAGCAACACTATTATAAGTTTTAATCACATGCAAAACTTTTACGTTTAATTAAAAAAAAAATTAAATGACCAAAATAATTTAAAATCTAAATTATAAACTGAATTAAGCGAATAAAACGACTATTTTTAATCACATTTAAAATGTTTAAAAATGTTACATTTAAATTTTGACCAAAATAATCTTTAATGAGCAAAACTATTATACGTTTTAATTACATTCAAATCTTTAAAAATATACCGGTCCACAGGCTGATTGCCTCCATGCCACGCCGCATTGATGCAGTCATTTCTGCAAAAGGATTCCCGACCAAGTATTGAGTGCATAACTGAACATAATTATTTGAAGGTTGACTTTTTTTTAAATTAAAAACACTTATTTTATTGGTCGGATGAAATATGCTAATTTTTTTAGACAGGAATTTGGGGTTTTCATGAGCTGTATGCCAAAATCATCAGTATTAAAACAATAAAAGACCTGAAATATTTCAGTTGGTGTGCAATGAATCTAAAATGTATGAAAGTTAAATATTTATCATTACATTATAGAAAATAATGAACTATCTCAATATGCTAATTTTTTTAGAAGGACCTGTATATATTTTAAATTTGACTAAAATAATTTTTAATATAAATATAAACTGAACTTGACAAATAAAACTACAATCATTTTTTAATCACATTCTCCAAAATAATCTTTAATGAACAAAAACTATTATGAGTTTTAAATCAAATTCAAAAATTAAAATTTTATATTTTAAATTTGACCAAAACAACTATAAATGTGTCTAATAAACAGAATTTGAATGAATAAATCTACTCAGTTTAAAGGGCATGTGCTAGTGTTGTATTCGCACCGCACTCCTCTTTGGGCTCATCCGAGGAGTCGCCACAGTCGTCCTCTCCGTCACACTTCCAGCGCGCCGGGATACAGCGGCCCGAGTCTTTACAGCGGAATTCATCCACACCACACGTCATCTGAGCTGCAGAGAGAAAAGAGAAAGAACTGCGGTGATGCTACTATTGATATTAAAGGGATAGTTCACCCAAAAATGAAAATGAAACGCAAGTAGACTGCGTTTAGCCGGAAGCTAGAATTTTACTTTGTAACGTATTATATATGAATATTTCTCTTACATAAAATACATTTCTTACATGCTTAGCCTCAGAAGGCCTTTATTAACTCCCCAGAGCCGTGTGGAGCACTTTTATGTTGGATATATGCACTTTTATGATGGATAGATGCACTTTTATGTTGGATATATGCACTTTTATGTTGGATATATGCACTTTTATGATGGATAGATGCACTTTTATGAAGGATAGATTCACTTTTATGATGGATAGATGCACTTTTATGATGGATAGATTCACTTTTATGATGGATAGATGCACTTTTATGATGGATAGATTCACTTTTATGATGGATGGATGCACTTTTATGATGGATAGATGCACTTTTATGATGGATAGATTCACTTTTATGATGGATAGATTCACTTTTATGATGGATAGATTCACTTTTATGATGGATAGATGTACTTTTATGATGGATAGATTCACTTTTATGATGGATAGATTCACTTTTATGATGGATAGATTCACTTTTATGATGGATAGATGCACTTTTATGATGGATAGATGCGCTTTTATGATGGAAAGATGCACTTTTATCATGGATAGATGCACTTTTATCATGGATAGATGCACTTTTATGATGGATAGAGATTCACTTATGATGGATAGATTCACTTTTATGATGGATAGATTCACTTTTATGATGGATAGGATTCACTTTTATGATGGATAGATGCACTTTTATGATGGATAGATGCGCTTTTATGATGGAAAGATGCGCTTTTATGATGGAAAGATGCGCTTTTATGATGGAAAGATGCACTTTTATCATGGATAGATGCACTTTTATCATGGATAGATGCACTTTTATCATGGATAGATGCACTTTTATGATGGATAGATGCGCTTTGTGATGGATAGATTCACTTTTATGATGGATAGATGCACTTTTATGATGGAAAGATGCACTTTTATGATGGATAGATGCACTTTTATGATGGATAGATGCACTTTTATGATGGAAAGATGCACTTTTATGATGGAAAGATGCACTTTTATCATGGATAGATGCACTTTTATCATGGATAGATGCACTTTTATGATGGATAGGATTCACTTTTATGATGGATAGATGCACTTTTATGATGGATAGATGCGCTTTTATGATGGAAAGATGCACTTTTATCATGGATAGATGCACTTTTATCATGGATAGATGCACTTTTATGATGGATAGAGATTCACTTATGATGGATAGATTCACTTTTATGATGGATAGATTCACTTTTATGATGGATAGGATTCACTTTTATGATGGATAGATGCACTTTTATGATGGATAGATGCGCTTTTATGATGGAAAGATGCACTTTTATCATGGATAGATGCACTTTTATCATGGATAGATGCACTTTTATGATGGATAGATGCGCTTTGTGATGGATAGATTCACTTTTATGATGGATAGATGCACTTTTATGATGGAAAGATGCGCTTTTATGATGGACAGATGCACTTTTATGATGGATAGATGCACTTTTATGATAGACAGATGCACTTTTATGGACTTCAAAACAGAAATGGCAATTCACTGCCACTATAAAGCTTGGAAGAGCCAGGATATTTTTTAATATAACTCCGATTGTATTCGTCTGAAAGAAGAGTGTCATATACACCTAGGATGACTTGAGGTCGAGTAAATCATGGGCTTATTTTCATTTTTGAGTGAACTATCCTTTCAACTACCAGTGACCGACTGATGATAATATCAGCAGATATTCAGCCATTTTGGGATTATAAACATACCAGCTTCTATCTATCAATAGTCTTGGCAAAGGATAATGGTAATATAATGAGTGTCCACTTACTGCAGTTGGCGGGTTCGTCGGATCCATCAACGCAGTCGTTATCACGGTCACACACCCACACACGCGGGATACAGCGCTTGGTTATGGCACACTGGAACTGGTTCGGTGCGCACGTCACCTCCGCTACACACAAATAAACATGTTATACTTCAATCACATTCTCAAAAATATTACTCTCACCTGTGTGTTAAAGCCATGACTGAACATACTAAACTACACTAAAAGTGTTCATGCACTGCATTCATGTGGCATACTAATACATACTAGCATTCAAAAGGTTTGGGTCTGTAAGGTTTTTGTTATATTTTTGAAAGAAGTCTCTAATGCTCACCAAGGCTGCATTTAAAAAATATATATATATATTTCAAAAATACAGTAAAAACAGTGAAATATTATTCCAATTTAAAATAGCTGTTTTCTATGTGAATATGATATATTCCTGTGATCAAAGCTGAATTTTCAGCATCATTAAAGGATGCACTAAGGAGTGAAGTATATTTTGTTTCTTTTCTTTTTCATGCATTACGTAAAAGTATATTAATAATATAAAATCTTACTGACCACAAAGTTTCAAAGGTAGTTTCTAATCTCAAATTTATAAACATTTTAAATCATAAATGTTGTGAATACATCTGAATGTTTTTCTTCTAAAATTTGACAGGGAACATTTTAGCAATGCATTTCAGATGAGCAAACACTCATCATAGATGTGCATCTTCCAGATGAACGGTGTGTCATGTATGTATGTATGTATGTATGTATAGCTCCTTCAAATCGCGTGTTGACCCCTGGAAAATTGCCATAAAATTGCCAGAGTGCCATCTGTGTGAACGCAAACACGTCCCGGGGTTAAACGGGTGTGTGAACGCAGTCCCGGAACGCGCCTTGTGTGAACAGATGGCGTAAGGCGTGTGTCGTAGTGACGCCGCTGAAACCGAGATCGCTCGCCAGCTTAAGTGAAACGGTACTTGATGCGCTAGTTTATGATCGAATCAGAAAAAAAATGCACAAGAGGGGTTTCTAGAGAGAGAGACCGCACATCATAAGCAAACTTAAGACGCTGCAGAGACATTACACGTCACATCGATGTCACGTGTCTTTACGGGATGTGTGTGAACGCACGCACAGATTCCGGAAAATTACTGGTAGTGTGAATGAGCCAAAATCAAACGATCCCGGGACACATTATCAGTGTATTTTCCGGGATCTCTGTGTAAAAGGGGCTTATGTGTCAATGAATCACATTACTATTAAAATCACGACATGGCCTTGTGCGATTATTAAACCACAAAAGGCTTTATATGCCTCGTTCTTTTAGCAGCTATTTTTTATCATTTTCCTAAAGAAACTCACGGCAGTCTTTCTCATCCTCTCCTTCCCCGCAGTTGTCCTGGCCGTTACAGCGGAATATCCCTGGAATACAGCGACTGGGATTCGTGCATTTAAACTGACTGGGTAAACACACGTGGATATCTGCAAAACACACAGACACAGACTTATAACATTGACATGGTTATTGCCCTAATGGATCCAGTTGAGTTATACTCTCATATTTTCCGTCTAAAGGTGAAGTTAAAGTGGCAATTTGCCAAAAAAACACAAAAAAACCCAACAAGTGCAAAAGTGCAGATACTTGAAAAATGTCCATAACCGTACCGCAGTTGGCCTCATCAGAGTTATCCTGGCAGTCGTTGTCTCCGTCACAGATGTACGCTGGGTTTGTACAGATACCAGTGCCACACTGGAACTGACCGGGTCTGCATTTAAACTCAGCTGTTGGAAGAAATATGTACAAATGTGCTCTTATTACACATGGGTTTGGCTGTGAAAATGTCTCTCCTACAATCCACATCACTCACGGCAGTCGGCAGGCTCGTCGGATCGGTCTCCGCAGTCATCCTCAGTGTCACACTTCCACCAGAATGGGATACACTTGTCATTCTTGCACACAAACTGAGGAGAGATGTTAGAGGTACATATTTCAAATGAGAAACGGTATGTGTTATTCTGTCTCAGACTGGGTTTAACTACTCTCACGATCATGCCCTCACCTGGCTGGCGGTGCAGTTAGACATGCACTGTTTCCCATCAGCGGCCAGGTAGAAGTTATTTGGACAGGCACATTTATAGCCACCACCCGGAGACAGCAGACACAGGTTACTGCAGCCGCCGTTGTCTGTCTGACATGGGTGATTCGTGACTAATGGGAGAGAAGAGAAGCGAAGCGAAATATAAAAATGTTAAGTTCTCTTACGAGAGTATCTCTCGTACTGCGTAATAGCTTACGCGATGGGGAAAACCTCTTTTCCACGAGATATTGAAGCCAAAAATTATCCTTAATTTTTTATTAATGTAAAACGCTTTGCAGCAGCAAGCAGACACAGGCGAGACAGCTCGCGCGCCTATTGGCTGCTCTTGCGGCAAATGCAGCAGCCTATCGAGAGACTCTGCGTGACGTAATGACCAATGGGGGCAATTCGCGCCCATATCGTCACGTCCCGCCAGAAAGGGCGTGGTCTCGCCCTATAAATATGCTCGTTAGGCTGGTACAAGCTGATTTTCATCTCTTCAGCGAAGCACACGCATCGCTGGATCCGGAGTGAGAAGCCGCGCCGTCGAAGCAAGCTTTTCAGCGGGACGAGCTTCTGGAGTCGCTGAACTCGCCGCCTTCAACTGCCGTACCTGCTGCGCTTTCCGGCGTTCTATATCCTTTTTATCCTTTGTATCCTTACTCTGCTGAGAGTGTTAGCTCGCTTACGTGACGCGACTTACACTTCTCATCACAAAAAGAGCTGCGTCTTTTTAAAGATGCCATCCTGTGGCTCGTGCCGCGCCCCACTCAGCGACGGGGACCGTCATGTCATCTGCGTGTCCTGCCTGGGTGAGGATCACGCGGCTATCGCGCTCGCTGACGGCGGATGCCCTCATTGCAAGCTTTTGCCTATGGTGACTCTGAGGACTCGCCTGGCATCATTCTCCGAGCCTTCACCACAGCCCGCCGTGGTGCCGCGCCGCAAGAAGCGCCGCGCCCAGCGCGCTCCCGAGCTCTCTCCAGCCCGCCAAAGCTTGCCGGTTCGCCCGCCAGCTTCGCTCGAGTCGCTCACCGACGGACAACGGCCGCCGCCTGCCGCCGCGTCCGTCCACGAGTTCGACGAACCCACAGAGGCGTGTTCTCTTCTGGCATCTGATAGCGAGCATTGGGCGAGCTCCGTGGACCTCCCCTCCGCTAGCATTTCCCGCCAAACCACTGGTAAGAGAGCCGGCATTGAGACTGAGCTGATGCGTCTGCTCTCTCAGGCCGTGGAAAGCATCGGCCTCGACTGGGAGGCGCCCGCGCAACCGCCGCGCAACAGACTGGACGGACGCTTTCTCGGAAAAGACGAGGCTCCGTCAAAGTCAAGGCCCGCGCCCTTCCTCCCTGAACTACACGAGGAAGTGACTAAGTCGTGGAACGCCCCCTTCTCCGCCAGGCTGCGTACCTCTGCCTCTGCTGCATTCTCCTCGGTGGATGGCGCGAAGGACAGAGGGTACCTCTCCGTTCCCCCTGTGGAACCAGCTGTAGCGTCTCATCTCTGCCCGCCCTCCGCCGGACACGACGCTCCCATCTAAAGCCTGCCGAGTGACGTCAGCCATGCACGGACGCGCTTACACCGCCGCCGGGCAAGCAGTTTCAGCGCTGCACACTATGGCTATCCTGCAGATCTTCCAGGCCGACCTTCTCCTTAAACTGGACGAGGAAGGACCCGAAGCGATCTGCGTGGCGGACCTGAGAAGCGCTACAGACCTCGCTCTTCGCGCTGCTAAAGCCGCTGCACAGGCCAGAGGACGGAATATGGCCTCTCTCACCGTGGCTGAGAGACACTTATGGCTGACGCTGTCCGAGATGACGGAAGCCGAGCGCTCTGTGTTCCTCGACTCGCCCATTTCACCAGCGGGCCTCTTCGGATCTGCCGTCAAAGATTTTGCGGACAGATTCATGGAGGTGCAGAAGACTTCGCAGGTTATGAAGCACTTCCTTCCGAAGCGCTCGAGCTCCGCTGCAGGCCGCTCAAAACAGCCGTCTGCTCGCAGCTCTCAGTCGCAACCTGCACCGCCCGCCGCCGCCGCCGCCGCTTCACAGCGCCGCCACGCCCGAGACCAAAGACCGCGCTCTCGCTCTGCTGGACGCCGCCCCCCTCAGCGCGGGCCCCGGCCGAGGATTGAGATCAAGCCCGAGGCCTCAAAGCCTTCCTAGCCATTCTAGGAAAGCGACGGTGTTCAGATCCCGCTGCGGCCGGATTTCCACCAAAACTTCTCGCTCGGTCAGTTCCAAGCATCGTGACTGTCCCAGTGTATTTCGCAGTGAGCCAGCCGGTGTCTCAGCCCGTTTGCCTGCGCACAAAAGCCGTTTTTACGCTAGCACAAATAAAATCGACTCAGGTCGATTGTGCAGACAATGTAGTGAACGCGCCCATGTCACAATGCCCGCTTACACTGCACGCTGCGTGTCCCTTGGTTTCTGTAAAAACGAAACCAACACACATTCAGTCGGCTCTAACCGACAGTGTTTCCAGTGTAGTAAATGTGCCCGCTGTCCCGCACCCACATTTTCTCACAGACACGCCGAATCCTACGGGATCTGCCCCGCTCACTTTCTCTGCACAATCTGCCATAGAGAAGCTGAGCGCGGCCAGGCCGCCCGCTGTGATCAGCGCGCCCCCCGCCTCGAACGCTGTAAACATGGTGTTGTGTTCCTAGTATACCAGGGCTCTCGAGCTGCCGTTTTGCCGCGGCCAGAGCCCGGATTTCATTCTGCCTCTAGCTATTCACGCAGATGCGTGGTCAAAGCTTCCCGGGGTATCAGAATGGGTGCTGAACACTATAAGGAGAGGCTACTCGCTACAATTCGCTCGACGCCCTCACCGTTATACGGCGCGTGTCGAGACTACGGTGAAAAACGAAGTGTCTCATCTACTTCGTGCCGAGATAGCGAAACTACTGAGCAAAGGGGCTATAGAACCTTTATCTCAGGCTCAGAGCGAAGGGGGCCTATACAGCAGATATTTTCTGGTACCGAAAAAAGATGGAGGTCTCAGACCCATTTTAGATCTGCGACAGCTGAACAGAGCGCTTGTGAAGCGCCAGTTCAGAATGCTTACAACCAGGAAAATCCTCGCGCAAGTTTGCCAAGAGGACTGGTTTATTGTCAATAGATCTGAAAGACGCCTATTTCCAGATACAAATAGCGTCCCATCACAGGTGATTCTTGAGATTCGCCTTCGAGGGCCAGGCATATCAATACACAGTCCTGCCGTTCGGCCTGTCCCTAGCACCCCGTACATTCACGAAGTGCATGGACGCGGCTCTCGCACCCCTGAGACTCCGGGGCATGCGAGTTTTGAACTACTTGGACGATTGGCTGATTCTAGCTCGATCTCACTCAGAGCTCATAGAACACAGGGCCACATTACTCGAGCACCTCGAGAATCTGGGCCTCACAGTCAATTGGGCGAAAAGCTCACTGTCTCCCACTCAGAAAATTTCCTTTCTGGGAACAGTGTTAGACTCGCTATCCATGACGACACGCCTGTCACCAGAGCGCGGACTAAATATTCAGCGCGTCGCAAAATCCTTCCGCCACGGCTCGAGAGTTCCGCTCAAAAGGTTTCAGAAAATGCTGGGGCTAATGGCCTCGGCAGCCTCTGTACTCCAGTTGGGCTTGCTTCGCATGCGCCCACTGCAGATGTGGCCGCCTCGAAACAGAGCCTATCCAGGTGGATAGTGGATGCCATTGCGCTCGCTTACACTGCAAAGGGCCTGCAGTGCCCCTTGGGTGTCAGAGCGCACTCCACGAGAGGCGTGGCCTCTTCGTGGGCATGGTCTAGCGGGGTTACCCTGCAAGATATCTGTACGGCCGCGGGCTGGGCCTCGCCGTCTACATTTATAAAATACTATAACCTGGAGGTACCCGCCTTACAAGCTAAGCTTTTGGCGGTCTAGAATTCAGTGCTATCTGCCCCGCTGTGCGGCCCAGATGCTGAGTTTACTGCAGCCCCATGAGTGTTGACACACGTATGGCCACCCAGTTCAGGCTGAAAGCTTTCACCCTGGCTGCGCGTTTAATTGTCATATGATAGCCCCGCTGGGTGCTATTTTATAAGGAATGACGCTTTCAGCCTCTCTTCCTCCACTCTATGTGAGTTTATGGTGATTATGCACTATATGAGCCCTGGGCTTCGGCCCCTGGGACTTTGGTGTTGGATCCCTGTACGCACGGCGTGTTGCATTGTGTTCCCCTAGCGTAAGCTATTACGCAGTACGAGAGATACTCTCGTAAAAGAACGTACTCGGTTACTAACGTAACCTCGGTTCTCTCTAGAGAGGGAACGAGTACTGCGTATCTTGCCGTGCTTGGAATACGCTCTGGTTCGCTTCGGCGATGAAAACCAGCTTGTACCAGCCTAACGAGCATATTTATAGGGCAAGACCACGCCCTTTCTGGCGGGACGTGACGATATGGGCGCGAATTGCCCCCATTGGTCATTACGTCACGCAGAGTCTCTCTCGATAGGCTGCTGCATTTGCCGCAAGAGCAGCCAATAGGCACGCGAGCTGTCTCGCCTGTGTCTGCTTGCTGCTGCAAAGCGTTTTACATTAATAAAAAATTAAGGATAATTTTTGGCTTCAATATCTCGTGGAAAAGAGGTTTTCCCCATAGCGTAAGCTATTACGCAGTACTCGTTCCCTCTCTAGAGAGAACCGAGGTTACGTTAGTAACCGCGTACGTTTTTTATGTTAAAATACATCCTCTTAAAGGTGCAGTGTGTGATTTTTAGCGGCATCTAGCGGTGAGGTTGTGAATTGCACCCAACAGAAGTGGCCGACAGGAAGTGATGTCGTCGTCTGAGACAGCAGAGAGTAGCGAGTTAAGTAATGAGGTTTTTTTACAAAGATAAATTAAGAAATAAGGTTTACTTAATTATTTAGTAAAACGATATGTTATTGCGAATATTATTGTTACTTGTTCATCATTATGTCAGTGTTTTATTCGCTGACTTTAGTTCGCTTCTTTGCATTAAGAACAACATAGTGACGATACGTGTTTGTCCGTTTAGGGCCACTGTAGAAACATGTCAATGTAAGGGGACCCGCAGTGTGTGTAGAGAGAAATGGCTCTTTCTAAGCTAATAAAAACATAACGGTTGATTAAGTAAGGTCTTTATACACCATTGAAAACATAGTTATGTATATGATATTGCATTTCTGTCAACAGATCCTCCTAAATATTACACAATGCACCTTTAACCCAGTTTATTGTTCACTGAGTACTATTAGTATGCCATTCATGGGTTTATCTCCCCCAAAAGTGTGAACATTGAGCCTCACAGACACCATCTGAACATTGAGAGTGGTCCGCTTAGATCTGTCAATCACTTTCCAGCTCAACCAGTAGTGAGAGTTTGGGGTGCTGGGGTGAGAGAACTTTCCCCAGGAACTAGGGACTTTGGGGTGGTACTCGTGTGTTTCGACCGCAGGAACCAGGGTCTAAATGAAATTCCAGGTAAATATTTCCCCCTCCGAAAGTCCCTGCTTGCTAGGGTGACCAGACGTCCCGAAATCTAAGCTGTTGTACCAAATCCCGAATCCGACCCTAATTGTCCCGTAAATTATACCAAAGCAAAATCGTGAGTAGTTATTGTCTGATTAAACATTAGGTCGAGTCGTCCGGCAGCCCCCGCCAGCTGCTCATTGGCTGCCGCATATTTTTTGTTTCTTTTTTTGAAGTTCTACAAAGATACCGTAGGCGAGAATTTAGATATGCATTGATAAGCAAATTTTCATTCAATATATGAATGGCTATAGCCTGAAAGGTCTGATTTACACACTGTTACAACAGTCATTGTTTTAGTTTTTTCACAATGACATGTGAGTTCATGATTTTAATGTGTTTTTTTTGTGGCAGACTAAAGACTAATGACAGACTGTTGATCTTTGAATAAAATATGTTTGGTTCAGGTTTGAAATTCTTTTATTATAGGCTATGTAGTCTAACATCATAGTAGGCCTACCCAACCCCCCCTTGGGACTTGGCCGCTGAACATGCCGATTGGTTGAGTTCATGCTGCATTTTCATTGGTTGACTCCACGCAGCATTTTAACCACCATCTGTTGCGGTGAGTGCAGTAACAGTTGTTTGCTATTCGAATCAACAATGGAGTAAAAAATGGCCCGACGACGAGGTTCAGGGTTTATTAAGCTTAAATTCAGAGGATGAAATCCAGCGGGAACTGTAAAGTAGTGCGCAGTCTTATGTCACCGGACTAATTTGCCTAATCTTTACGGTACTTTAGATCAACAGGTCTGGGGGAAAAAAAGTTCCCGGGACAAATTGTTCCTGGTGATTTGGGTGTAAACGCTGCTCATGAGTGTCCTGACCTTCTGGCTGTCTGTAGGGGTGGTAGATGTGGATGTCCATGGGTCTGTGTAGTGTGCTGATCAGCATCGTCTTGTTGGTTCCCTGTGTTTTGTGAGCTCTGTTGATTGACTTGGTCTCCCAGTCTGTCCAGTAGATGTACTCCTCAAAAATAGTCATGGCGAATATGTGCGGGATGTCCTGAGTCAAAACTGCAACACAAACATGGCGATTATTAACTACACAAACATAATAAACACGCAGCAACCTTACACAATTAAACAAAACTCTTACCTTTTAATGGTAGTAAAGTTATTTATATATATATATCAATCAAAAGTTTATTACAGATTTTTAAACACACCCCACATATAAAACAACAACAACAATAAAAATAAAAAATAAACTAAAAAATTCAATGCATTACATAAATACAAAAGTACCAGTGTTTCCACAATTTAGACTGATATCGTGTAGTGCTAAACCTTATATTTGATAGACCCATGGTAATCTCATTTTTAGAAGCATTAAGTCTGCAGATAAATTTGTACATAAGATTCGGTAACACAGCTTTACATGTGTTAACTCCCACACTTACAAACATCTCACTTGCACTATGCCATCTAGGTCTCCTTATAATACCATTCTCATTGCATCATTGTAAGCTACTTGAAGCTTCTGTAAGCTAGATGCTCTTTAATTTGTCCACAAATGGGCAGTATAAAAGTGGTGTACAATATGCTTTAAACAGTGATGTCTTTACTTTGTCTGAACAAGAACTAAACTTACGCAAAAGTATATTAGCCTGCGTATACAACATGCGGCGTTGCCGTTCAATGTCCTCATCATCTGTCATATGCTCAGTTATAATATATATATATATTTCCAAAAATGTATACTTGTAATTTTCTTATATTATCTTCTTAACTACAGTTTATAGTCACAATCCTGCTGCTGTACTGAATACCAAAAATGGTTATGATAACCTGCAGACTCTTTACCAAATGGCTTGTGTCTGTTTTCCCCTCACCAGTGTGTCTATTGGTTCCGTCTAAGCTGGCAAACTCGATGTAGTCCTCTCTGGCATCGGCCCAGTAGATGCGATCATTGATGAAGTCCAGAGTGAGACCGTTGGGCCACGTTATCTTGTCCTGTACGATCACACTTCTGTTGGTGCCGTCCATCCCAATGCGGCCGATATGAGGATTATCCCCCCAGTCAGACCAGTACAGGTACCTGACAAAGACAAACATCATTAAGACACGTTCAGTTCACCGTCCTTCAAGGAATATTAGCAGAAACAGGAAGAGGAGAACCAAATAATGAAAAACAAACACAATTAAAGTGTCCCTATTATGCCATTTTAAAGGTTCCTAATGTTGTTTCGATGTCTTATTAGGTTTACAGTACACGCATCACAGGTCAAAAACACTTTAATTTCCTCATAATATCCATTGCAGCATCAGCTCTTTTCTCTCAGTGTCTGAAACGGTTCGTCAAGGATTCAGTCTCTCTAAACCCCGCCTCTCTGAGAGATTCTCTGCTCTGATTGGTCAGACGGCCCAGTCTGTTGTGATTGGTCGACCGTGTCCAAACCAAACTCTCATTATCATATCTGAGTTTCAGTTCCGGATCATACTCAGTGATACGAACAGTAATCAATCTCATCAAAGTGGGTTTGCTTTGGCAGCAGAAAACAGCGTCAGATTCGCTTCCTTCTTTTAGGAGACAATAACTCCATTTATCTGCACTTTGATCTTTGAAACTTAAAAAAAATAAATAAATCAAAGATTAACTTTGAAAGATAATATCCCAAAAAGCATAATAGGGTCATTTTGATTGTTTACCCATTGCGGACGTCCACAGCTACGGCTCTGGGTTCCCTCAGTCCAGTGTTGACCAGAACAGTCCTGTACGCTCCGTCCAGCTTCGACACCTCAATAGTGTCCCGTCCCTTATCACACCAGTACAGGTTACCACTGACCCAATCGACAGCCAGACCATCAGGGTTGCTGAGAGATGTGCGATGGAGAACCTGCCAAAGAATCCAATCGAGAGTCTAGTTTCAACCGACGTTTGGCTGACATCACAGTGAGGTTGAATAAAGATCCAGTTACACGCGAGTCACCTGAACGTTGCTGCCGTTGATGTGCATGCGGCGTATCATGCTGCCTTGAGTCGTGACATCTGTCCAATAGATCATCTGCTGCCTGTAGTCGAAGTCTAACGCAACAGCATTGTTCAGACCCTGCAAATGAAGAGAATTCATGAGGAAAAACTGCAATGAAATGTTACAGAATAGAGTTTAAAACACTAGCGCTAGTGTCAAATCATACCTGCTTTATGAGTGTGTAGTTTGAGCCGTCCAAGTTGAGCTTTCTCAAGTAATAACGGTTGGCAAAGATGAGGAACGGCTCCTCCTCTATACAGTGAAGTGAAAATGAAAACATATTAAAGTAAAAAAGAAACTCCCATGACTGCAGGTATGAATAAACATGCCATGCACTTGCAAATTTGGAGATTTAGGCTTTTTATGCTTCCATTCCTTGACTTCTTTCAGACTTGTGGAAAGAAGACATTCAAAATACACATTTACTTTAAGTCTTTATTTTTTTTAGACATCTGTAGTTCCCTTTCAAGTGCTGAGTCGGAGATAGTGACGCTATGGGAAAGATAATACCCACTTAAGTGCATGTCTCGTGTGAATCATGGCGAGCTCAACTAAGACATCAGCACTTGGGACCCCGCTGAGGGATCCAAGTCTAGAGCCTCACAAATGTACGGGATTATCTGTGTCTATGTTCATGGTCCGTTCACACCGTGTTACCAGTTGTTCTGTTCCTGCTTGCCTTGAGTGTTTTATTTAGTGTTTAAGAGGACCTATTATGCAAAATTCACTTTTATATGTTTTTTAACATACTGTATTTATGTGTTTGCAGTGTGTGTACACAACCACCCTATTGTGGTAAAAATCCATACACTCTGTTTGTTACCTTCCCCATAAATAATGAAATAATGTCTCAAAATGTTCAGGAATGTGCAAAGGCCCCGCCCACGACTGCTGACTGACTCCGCCCTAATAGCATAGACTCCGCCCCTCATTGAGCTGAACACAGTCCGCCATGTTTATCTCCTCACCAGAGCATTTAACAGCAGCGCTCACGTAAGAAATGTATTCTTATTAAAGCTATTCAAGTTGTTCAGTCAAGAGCAGTGAGTGATTTTCTGTTTTTCTTTTGTTGTTTGATTCATATTTACAGCATATATAGCAGTAGCTACTGTATATTACACTGATTTCACTTTAATACAGATCTAATATACACATGCGATTTATTTCCCTGCTGTTTACGTCCACAGACATAACCGACTGTGTTTATGTGATCTTTGTGTGTGTTTTTGACACAACCTTGTGTGCATTAGACAGGTTAAGTGCAATAAGACGTGAAAGAGAACTTAGTTTAATACTCATGCAATGTCAAATGTTTTGATAGTTTTTGACAGAGTGTCCGAGGCACTTGCTGTAAAGGCTCCGCCCTCTTCTGGAAAGGGGGCGGTACACGCAGAAGCTCATTTGCATTTAAAGATACATGCTCGAAAACAGCATGTTTTTACTTCAACTCAAAAATTGGCATTTACAACAAGGTATAATAAACGATCTGTGGGGTATTTTGAGCTGAAACTTCACAGACACACTCTGGGGACACATTATAAAAAGTGCATAATAGGTCCCCTTTAAAGTTGAATAAACTGTTACTGCCTGCGATTAGATCTCATCTCATCTTTACTGCGACCGAACATGACAGAGACTCGTACCAGAGGTGGACTTGCAGATGGTGTGGTCGGTGGGGCTGAGCTGGAAGCCGTCCACACACACACATCGGAAGCTGCCGTGTGTGTTGATGCAATGCTGTGTGCAGGGATACGAGGTGGAGCACTCGTCCACATCTACACAGGTCTTCCCATCATCCTTCAGTCTAAAGCCAGTGTGGCATCTGCACTGGAGAGAGAAACACAAAGAAAAGTAAGTATCGGATTGTGCCAGTGTAAAGTAAATAAAAGTAAATAGTATTTTTTAAAAGCAAGACCCTACAGACAAAAACATGTTTTTCATGCATTTACATTCTGTAGGTTTTTACATAGGGGTTTGTTTTCCCACCTAATTTATAACATTTTATTTTTAAAAACATTTTCTGGCTGTTGACATTATTTTCTGAATTATGCAGTAATAAAAATCCCCTTGAACTATGTCATGAAAATGAAACTTTAGAACCTCGCAAATTAATGGATATTTAATTCGATTATTCCTTATTCGCATATTTAAAAATTGCTTTTCACAAAACTTAATATACTGTGAATAATAACCTGTGGAAGTATGGTGATATTGGTTCATTTTCTTCACCCTATTCACCAGTAGTGTCTTGCCTTAAAGAAGTTTATGTTCTAAACATGGGAAAGTGCCATAAGCATGACCTTTACCTTGAATCCGATCTTCAGGTCCTCACACAGCTGAGTGCATCCACTCAGTTTACTGTTCAGGCATTCATTAATGAAGCAGTTCAGCTCATCCGATCCATCGCCGCAGTCATCGTTACGATTGCACAGTAACATCTCGCTGATGCATTTACCGTTCCCACACGCATACGCCGTCTCATTACACTTCTTTTCTGCTTGAAGGAAAAAAAGAAAGAACCATTAAATGCATGTGCAGATTGGACTGGTCCAGCCCACGAGAGCCCTGCAGTTTCTAGTATAACCATTAGGACATGTTTTCCAAAAATTGATATTTGAATAGTGTGCCTGCATTGTTCTGTGTCTCTCAAATGCTCTCAGCTCGGTTGGTCCTGTTTCACACTACATGATGATAGTTTGTTGCTTTGTCATTTAGAACAAGGTCACAGGATATGTAGCTGGATTAGCATTTAGTTCATACCCGAGCCGTCACAGTGAGGGTTTTTGGGAGCTTCGTCTGAGTGATCATGGCAGTCGAACTCTCCGTCACACTCCCATGACTTCTGGATCAGGCAGCGGCCGTTGTCACAGCGGAACTCATTGGCCTTACACGCAGGATACTCTACAGAGATGAACACAGACTGATGAGGTCTCAAATAACACAGTGAAGTCAAACCTATTCAAACATCACTTCTGTAGTAATGGGTGCCAAAACAGTAAAAGAGTTTTGCTGATGTTTTATTCTCTCTTCTTTTTGTTTTAACAATATTGTTCTTAAGGTGTGTTCACACGAATATTGCCAAGAGGCAGTGTTATTTTACTATCGATGATATACTATTATTCTTTTTGTTAATATTTTGGGTAACACTTCAGACATTTTATAAGTAACTTTCCAACTACATGTCAATAGCAGTCATTAGAGTATTAATAGACTGTCTGATTAATATCGGCTGACACTTTATTTTAATGCTCCTCAACAGACATTCGACTGACTATAAGTAACTTTGCAACTACATGTCAACTTATTCTGCTAACCCATTAGCCATAACCTAACAGTCTACTAATACTCTAATGAGAGTTAGTTGACATATAGATGCAAAGTTACATTTAGTTGGTAGGATGTTTATAGTGGACTATCAATAATATGTAACCCTATTTTGAATATGATTTTGATCTGCACCTATAAACAAAAATGAGAAATGTTGCTTTGCAATAAAATAAACATTATCTGAAATAAAATAAAATATTAAAAAGTATTATAATTCAGCTTGTTGCCAATCAACTAGGGCTGTCAATATTACCGCGTTAACGCAAACAATTAATTATTTTCATTTTAGCGCATAAAAAATATTTAATGCAATTAAAGTAGAATCCATCCTTTGGCTCCGTTACATTAGATAATCATGCTCTCATTCATGCAAATGCTTTTAAACCATTCAAGCACAATAAGACACAAAAGAGAAGGCAGAGCGTTTACTACTGTAAATCTCCTGTGTGTGTTTCACACACACACACACACACACACACACACACACACGTGCGCACAGAAAGCCACTTCAGACAGCGCTTGAATGGACAAAAACGCACAAAATGATGGCAAAATGCCGTGTTTTGTCGAGTATCCTCACAAGCACAGTTTTAAATGAGTTAAATAAAATCTTAAATGAGCGTAAAGAGTTGTGGGAAAACGGGATGCGTGTCAGATCTGCGTCATGTCTTAAAGTGACAGCAGCCTAATAAACCTGCTGCTGTCTGACGTTAAGGATAATCAAAGAACAAAAGAAAGAGAAAATCACTCACTGCTCTTGACTTTGTAGCTTTAATAATTATCTTGTTTGAAATAACCGTGAACGTACCGCACTCCTGAGATTCGTCGGATCCGTCGCCGCAGTCGTTGTCGTGGTCACACACGAAATGTTTGGGGATACACTGTCTGTTCTGACACATGAACTCTCCCGCCTTACACGTGTTATTGAACACTGAACGAAAAAAGACACAGAATGTTTAGCAGGAGTGATTTGCACAGTATTTGCACAAAAGCCAGTGGAGTATCTGACCACTCACCACAGCCAACCTTCACACTCTCGTCGGCTCCGTCCGGACAGTCTCTGTCGCCATCACACACCCAGCGCTGCGGGACACACTTGTGTGAGTCGGGACACTGGAACGCGTCCGCACTGCACGTTTTATTCTCTGAGTCAAAAACACACATGATTCACAGACATGTAAAACAATTTCTAGAATAATTCAATGTCACTTATTATGTTAAAGCGCCCCTGTTGTGCTTTTTGGGATATTCCCGTTCATGTATTGTGTAATTGAGCTGTTTGTGACTGTGAGGTCTGCAAAGTTCTGCACAGCACAAATAAAGTTTTTGTCTCCCGAAAGAAAGAAGTGATTCTGAACTGAAACGAGTCGTCAGTATTTCCAGTCTCACTTCCTGCTGAATCTGCGCAGGTTTGTAACAGATTTGCATAATGCCAGTCTATGTTCTTCATCGGCTGCCGTGAACAACGTCTACTTTGACCCTCAAACACTGTAGTTGTATCTGAGACTGGAAGAGTTTGGCTCGTGTTGTTCATGTAAAGAAGACGCTGTTTTCTGCTGACAAAGCAAATCCACTTTGATGAGATTGAAACGCCATCGTTACTGTTCGTATCACTGAGTATCAAGAGCTGAGGAAGATCCAGAGCTGAAATTCAGATATGATAATGAGGGTTTGGTTTCTGTTCACAGTCGACCAATCACAACAGACTGGGCCATCTGACCAATCAGAGCAGAGCAGCTCTCAGAGAGGCGGGGTTTAGAGAGACTGAATCCTTGATAAACCGTTTCAGACACTGAGAGAAAAGAGCTGATGCTGCAATGGATATTATGAGGAAATTAAAGTGTTTTTTGAGCTTGTATGCGTGTAAACCTGTTGTAGGAGACTCTGAAACAACATTAGGAACCTTTAAAATAGCATTATAGGGGCACTTTAAAAACAGTTTTATTCTCTGTGATCCATCAGTCAAGCTATTTGTTATACTTTAAATGTCCCGTTTCATGCTGTTTTGAAGTATCAACACTCACTGCATCTGCTGTCCTCATCTGATCCATCTCCACAGTCGTCCGCTCCGTCACACACCCAGCTGCTGGAGATACAGCGATGATTCCCACACTCAAACTGCGTCGCTGAGCAGAACTTATCTGAGCAGAACAATTCAACGACCCGTTAGTGAATTATTCACAAGATTATTCATAGACAAAACTTATTTCAAAGATTCTGGAACAAATGACCTCAAATGAACTGGACAGATCTGAAAGTGTGTTTATATGTTCTTAAAGTCACAATTAATTCAAAATTGACAATTCTTGTTTTTTTTAATGCAATATTGTAGCCTGGCTAACGTCAGACCACGTCTCATTGACATTGAGACGTGGTCTGGGAACCACATGTTCATTTTCTCGTATTTAAGGCGTGGTTTACGAATGCCCAGAGCCGTTTATTGGGTGCTACAAATGTCTATCAAATGCGCCTGTACGTAGCTCATAGCCAATCGTTTCAGTTATACCAGATGACGTATGTAGAGCGAAAGAAATTCGACAAGGAAGAAGACGATGGGTCAGAGATTTATGTGTAGTGTACTATATATAAACTACTTAGAACACTATCTAGGGCTGCATCGAAAGGTAACTTCGCGTCTGCTGCCATGTTGGATCCATAGGTATAAACGTGTCGTATAGACGTCGTCATCGTCTTGCTGCTCCCTCCCCGTTCTGTGATTGAAGAATCCCCTCGCTGAGGCGAAAATCTGGTTCATGGTATCCAGACTGCCTAGTAGCGTGAATAAAGTCGCGCTGCGCTCAAGGCAGCATGGGAAAACCCAGGCTAGCAATATTGCAGAATTTATTCTAAATTATTTATTGGTGCATATCATTATTGTTTAAATTCATGTTCCAGGTAATCTTGAATCAGAATAACTTCCCCTCTCTCTTTCAGCATCTCTTCTCTTCTCTGATGATGTGGGCGGGGCAACCTGTCACTCACATGAGATCCACCAATAGCAAACCCCAACCATCCAATCAATTCCCCACAGACAAACTCAAGCCCCGCCCACATTAACTCTTGTTCCAGAAGCCGTTTCACTCAGATATACGACACAATAGGGAAGAAAAGACGAGTGCAGCTTCTGTTTCATGCGACTTTATCTTTAAAATTTTTTTATAAATCTGACAAAACCTTATTTGAAAAAAACAACAACCTGGTATTACTCTTATAATGAATTCTGCGTCTTCATTCTTTTGTTTTGTAATGTGGACTTGTATAAGGTTGACTCTTAGTTTGTATTCAGTTCCTGCTTCCTTTCATCACTCCCAATTAATTGTTTACACATGTCTTGTTATTTAAGTTCTAAGTTAGTTCTGTTTCCCTGGTTTATGTCTTTTGTGTATTTTGATTATTATTACTACACTTCATCTGCATTTGGATCCCTCGTCTCTGAGCCAACGATACAACTTTCTGTGGTTAATCAGTCACACTATTCATTACACTTTGTTCAAAATATTGCTTTTTCCATGAAGCTTACCCAAAGTCAAGTGTTGATAAATAAAGAATGCGTAAAGCTAGAATAAAATGTTTTTTAAAAGGGAGTGGCTCTGTTCTTTCTTTTGATTTTTTGTATGTTCAGATATTCATACAACGAAATGTTCTGGGGGCCATGAAAGTTTTGTGAACATGATCAAAAATGCTGGCAATTTTTTTTTTTTATGCTGGCGGGGCAAGAGTAAATGAACAGTGAGGTGGGCTAGTGTTTATTAGCTGAATATAAGAGAGAAACTCACCGCAGTGCAGCTCATCAGCGCCACTGTCACAGTCGTTCTCCTTATCACAGGTCCAGCTCATGGGGATACAGCGGCCGTTGGGACAAGCGAAGAAGTTTGATGGACACTTTCTCTTTTTTTTATCTGACGAATAAAAAGAAAAGAAAAAAAGAGACAAATGAGTTTAAGATGTTGTGACGTTGTTTTGGACAAAATCGGGCCAAAACAAACTTCCTTGGCTTCATAAAGAAGAAGGCAGAGTTGGGTATAAAATCTTCTTTTCCTGGTGCTTTTTGGATAAGGAATAGTTTATTCCATGAAAAACATATAAAGCGGAGGCACTCAGGATTAAGAGATCTAAAAAGCTTCAATGCTTAAATAATTTAAAAACAGCGTGACGCCTGATGAAGGCTTGTAAGCGCAACGTGTCAGTGTGCCTTTTTCTAACTGTTTTATAAATGATTTAAGCCATGAGTAAATAAAGGCTTTTTAGATCTTTTAATCTCGAGTGCCTCGGCTTCATAAGTTTCTAACAAAACAACTTCTTTTGGAGTTTGTTTCAGGAGTCAAAGCAAACTTTACGGGAAAGTTTAAAAACCTTTAAACTACCACTGATCCATTGCATATGTGCAGATTTATGTTTTTCTGCCCAACCTACATATCAACAGACAGCACAAGCTTTTGTCTCAGGTTATGTTGTAACGCTAAATATAACAGCAGAATCTCAATCGATTTTATTTTTATTTTAAAATGAATGAAAATGAATGGAGAATATCTCATGTTTCTCCACGGGTGCTCGTCCATCTGTAATAGAGCCTCTGAGGTGTAAATCTTTTCTGGGTCATTTCTTATGAGTCCGTCGAGGTCAGACGCGAGTAAAAACATGAACACACCGGAGAGCCGCTTTATAGTAGAAACTGAAGTTGTAATTCTAATTTAAAGCGACACTGACCCTGTTTTTTTCTGTTTAATACCATAAAGCTGCTGCTTTAAAGCAATCTATTGTATAAAGTGCTATAAATAAACATGAGGCGACTGGAGTCTGAATCTCAGAGCTGTTGCAAACATTTCCACATCGCAGATGCTTTCCGATCTTCTGTTTTTGTCGTGTGTTTATTTTGTTATTGAGAGGAAAGCACACAGCACACACCGTATGTGCTCAGATCTTCTGAAATCCCAAAGTCTGCATTCGAACTTCAGAGATTTGAAACAAAACTCAAACATTTCTTGTCAAGATTTTACTTTCATTGCTTAAAATGGACAAAATGAAGAGGAAAGACCCTTTAAAAGGCCGAGTGTGTGTTTACCTGGGCAGTTCCTCTCATCTGAGTAGTCTCCGCAGTCATTCGCTCCGTCACAGACCCATGATGGAGCGTAACACAGAGTGGTGAACTCGCACCGCTGATAGGGGCCGCCTTTCACACCCAGACGGAAATAACTGGAACAATCGGAAGCCGCTGAGAAACAAGACAACACAATGGCTTAAGAAACCAAAGAACAGTATGTGCAGCTTTCAATGACTTGCTAATGTTTATTTTGGTTATGAATAAACTTTTGTTTATTTGCTAAGTTATTTGATAGAGATTTGAATAAAAACTCAAACATTTCTTGTCAGGATTTTACTTTGTTGTACTTTAATGTGTGTGCTTTTTTTTAATTGATTGTCTGTTGTAATCAACAGCATGTCACAGATCCAGTTAGATGATAATCTGAAAGTCTGAAATACTGAATGTAAATGTAATGTCCTAGCGTAACTCACAGCAGTTCATTTCATCGCTGGCGTCCTCACAGTCCAACACCTGATTACAGCGGCTGGAGTTGGACACACAAGAGCCGTCTCTGCACTGAAACTGATCCGCCGTGCACAGGGTGGCTACAGTACAACACACACAGAACAATCTACTCATACAAGTGCAAAACATGTGCAATTATAAAGAACATTTTTAGGACCATTTCAATGACCTTTCATGACAATTTGGAACATTTCCCAAATAATTACTGAAATACAATGATTGATTGATAGTGGTTTTGACATAAAAATGACACATTGCATGTCACTAATAATTTCTCTGGTAAACTGCGAAACATTTAATCTGCATGAGTCCCAGATTATTCTATAACTTTACAGGCCCGTGATAATGCATTTGACCAAATATTCAAAAAAAGAATCATTATAAATTCTTATCTCTAATGATTCCTAATGATTTCTTTGATTTGGGAGCAAAATTTTACATTTCACCCATTCCATGTTGTCTTTTCATGTTTCATTTGATTTTTTACAGCAGGTTTAACAATGACATCAGTTGAAACAAAATGCTTAATTATTAATTATAAATGTTGGAAAAAAAAGTTGTTTTTGTCTTTTTTTCAGGATTCTTTGATAAATAGAAAGCTCAAAAGAACAGCATTTATTAGAAACATTTGTAACATTGTCATTACCGTCACTTTTGATTAATTTAATGCCTCCATGTTAACTAAAAGTATTAATTTCTTTTTCCTTAATCTTACTTACCTGAAACTTTTGAATGGTTTCCACACAAATATTAAGCAGCAAAAACATTGTCAACAATCATAAATTGTATTTATTCATTTAGCAGACGCTTTGTTGAGACGCTTAAATGTTTCTTGAGCAACAAATTATCATATTAGAATGATTTCTGAAGGATCATGTGACACTGAAGACTGGAGTAATGATGCTTTGATCACAGGAATAAATTACACTGGGAGAAACCCACCCAAATCAGCGTCGGTTAAACAGGCGTGGGAGGAAAAAAAAAATTTTTTTTACATCTTCATGGACACCACAATGATTTCCCTCATGTGTTAATATTTTTCCTTGTTATAATGTATGATTTGCAAAAATAAAAACTGCTGCATCTGTGTTGATTAGAGAAACAAAGTGTATGCTATGACTTTAGACTAGGTTTTTTCTGGTCAGTGGCGCAATTGTTTTCTGGAACTGCAAAATAGCACTAGGGAATGTTTGCGCCGAAACACGCCTCCTTTTTGCGCCGACCCGCCCAGGGAGCGCAAGTTCATTTACTAGTTTACCGACGTGCGTCTGTGGAGGGAAAAGCCCGCGCAAAAAAGGGATGATACATGCGTCAGTGTACAAAGTCATTTGCGCCGGGTGCAAGATAGGGCCCCTAGTGTGGTATATAGTGTATACAGATATGTAGAACAGGCGGTCTTACCGTTACAGAAGAGTTCATCAGAGTTATCACCGCAATCATCCCGTCCATTACACCAGTGACTGTGACCGACACAGCGTCCGTTCACACAGCGCTTGTAGCCCTTCTTACACACACGGTTAGCTGAAGACAAATACAGACTGTTAGAGCGACACATGCGTTGTGAGCATTCATAACACACACGCATGCACGCGCACACGCACACACACACGCGCACGGCACGCACTCACACACACACACACACACACACACTCACTGCAGTAGGACTGCTTCTCGTCTGACTTGTCTTTGCAGTGGGCCATGCCGTCACAGGTGAGTGTGTATTTGATGCAGTCTCCATTCCCACACTCGAAGTCATCCATACTGCTGCACGACGTGTTCTGAGCTGAACGACACAAGGTGACAACAGTCAACAGTGCACGCGAACATATATCCCTTCAAACATTTAATACATTAATTATAATGTACATGTAAGTGTTGAATATATATGTGGATCACTGGTTATATGGAAATACAAGCCTAAATTAAATCTGTTCATCAAATGAAATGATTGTGTCTCTTCAGAAGACTCGATTCACATGGATTACTTGTACAATCTCCTTATGAACTCTTTGAAGCTTGAAAGCTTTGGTGGGATGGACTTTCAATGGAGGGACAGAAATCTCTCAGGTTGCATTGAAAATATCTTAATTTGTGTTTCGAAGATGAACAGAAGTCGTGTGGGTTTGGAATGAAATATCAATGATCCTCCGAATTGACTTGCTATTGTCTTTGTGTTTTTGAGCATGGAGATTTAGGCCTGTCTCTGTATGGGACTCTTTTCACCTCTATATAATCAGTTAACTATGAACACTTTATTTGAATGACAGTGATTGCGTAAGCAGACATCTGATGTGTGGAGTGTGTGCTTGTTCGCGGTGTCTCACCGATGCAGGTGTTGTCCTCCAGAAGTTTCCTCTCTCCACGACAGCTACAGTTGACTCGTCCGTCGGATGAGAGCAGACACAGGTCCTGACAGCCACCGTTATTCACCCGACAGGGCGAGAACTCGCCTGCACATACAGTCAAAACAAACATTATTCAGACACCAGATATCATTTGTAATATATCAGTGTTTCGACGCAGCTCTAGTTCCCTTGAAAGGAAACATTATTATGCCCCCCTTCATGAAACACACAAACAGATATACAAATAACCCATTTAAAATTCACTACCCATTTGCACACAGATTAACAGAAAACCGTTCCCTATTCACAGCACACAGTTGTAAACACTCAGGGCCAAATGTACGTGCATTTGCCAACGCAGCGTTAATAGCGCCATGGCCAAGACGCAGAAAGCGCTTGATGTGAAACCGCAGTAGGCTACCAAACCTGCAGTTCATCAAATAATCAGCAGCGCCTGTCCACACACACTATACCGTAAATTGCGCGTATTTAAACGCGCGATTGAATGGGCCTCCTCCTCTCACTGCTGATGCTATGACTGTTTGAAATTGTCCTGACACTAATAATTGTAATGTAGCGAGGAGTTTAACAACTGCTGGAAGGGAATGTGAACGCTGAGATGGAGATTCGATGTCATCTTTGATTTCTTTCAGTACTGTAATATTGCGTAGCTGCTTAATCTGTAACGCTTATGGTGTGTTCACACCGAACGCGAATTTAAAGGGTTAGTTCACCCAAAAATGAAAATTAAGTCATTAATTACTCACCCCCATGCTGTACCAACCCCGTAAGACCTTCGTTCATCTTCGGAACACAAATGAAGATATTTTTGATTAAATCTGAGAGGTGGATCACTGCTACATAGGCTGCCTAAGGGAATTAAACTTGACGGCCCAGAAAGTCATTAAAGAAAATGTTTAAATATTCCATGTTCTCGCGCATGCGTTGTGGAAATCTCTTGAACTCTCGTCTCAGGCCCACAAGGAAGTAATGGAATAGTCGAATAAAGTCGTTATTTATGTGTTTTTTTCGCACAAAAAGTATTCTCGTCGCTTGATAAACTTATAGTTGAGCCACTGTAGGCACATGGAATATTTAAACATTTTCTTTAATGACTTTCTGGGCCGTCAAGTTTCATTCCCTTAGGCAGCCTATGTAGCAGTGATCCACCTCTCAGATTTAATCAAAAATATCTTCATTTGTGTTCCGAAGATGAACGAAGGTCTTACGGGGTTGGTACAGCATGGGGGTGAGTAATTAATGACTTAATTTTCATTTTTGGGTGAACTAACCCAATTTATTTGCGCGAGTAGATTACATACAAAGTCAATGCAAAGACGCGAATAGACGCATCGCGAAACGCCCGGCGCGACTCGCGAATGACGCGAATTGGGCGACGCGTTTGCCGCGAATGTCTTCCGTGCAAGTTGAAAAATTTGAACTCGAACGAATGTTCAAGCGTCTAACTAGACGCGATATACGCGTATTTGATGCTCTATTCGCGTTCGGTGTGAACACACCATTAATGATTTCGTTTCTCAACTGAAAAAGTGTGATCCTTAGCCTATCATGTCTTCGTCTTGCTCGGATTACTGCTGCCATTTCACCAGGAGGCATATGCCAGGAAACCCGCTTCATAAGTTACACCTGCTTTTAAAAGGCGGAGAATTTTCAGTGCAAAATAGAGGCGCTTTCAGCAGCTTTTTCTGTACATAACGCGGAATACATAATTAGGCGCAGTTTACTTTCCCCTCCCATCTCTTTATGTGACACTCCCACTTTCCCCTTGACCATCCCATGAATGCATATGCATGACACGAAAAGCACATTTTGCCATTTTCAGTTCCCGCGACAGGCAGTCTGCGCTTTCATCTCGGTGCGTCCCGTTCGTACATACCTCGCCATGGTTTTATGCGCACTTAGCGAAACAAATACGGCTGAAGTGGGCGCAAAAGCGTTAGTACGTCTGGCACTCAGTTCTCACAGATGGGATTCTCTGACCGCAGAAGAAGCTGCCTATACTTAAAGGGATAGTTCACACAAAAATGAAGATTCGGTCATCATTTACCTCAAGTTGTTCCGAACCTGTATGAATTTATTTCTTTTGTTGAACACAAACAGAAGATATTTTGAAGAATGTCGGTAACCATGTCGGTTGATGGAAAAAAATACTATGGAAGTCAATCGGGGTCCAACAACTGTCTGGTTACCAACATCTTTTAAAATTTCATCTTTTGTGTTCAGCAGAACAAAGAAACTCAGTTTTGGAACAACATGAGGGTAAATAAATGATGACAGGAATTTTTACGTATTAGTAAAAATGGTATTTTTACGCTGGCGGTGGGAGAAAAACCCTGACATTCTGGATTCGGACGGCAATAAAATCACAGACTAGACCCTGTAAATGCTGAAAATACCTTACGTTCTCATGAGAAACCTCAAGATTACCATCTGAATAGGGTTTATGCTGTAATTTACAAATCCTACTATATGAAGGCTATGCTATCTAATTGGCTGAAGGGAGCAGAATGTGTAATTAAGGAATTAACTGAAATCATGTGTCTTACAATTTAGTTTTTCACGGCCATTTTATACCAACTCTGAGACTCTCAGTTAAATAGGCCGTTCTCGCTACTGTGCCTTTAAGACCTCTGTATGCAAATAAACTCTGTTATGATTGGCCAACCCTCACATACTGATGTAGTTCACTGTTATTCAATAGGGCAGGTCTGCTTAATTCTTTAAATCTGCAAATATGTATGATTACATGATGATGAGCTCATAGTTATAATTTGGAAAGAGTCGACTGCAGTTTAATTTCAACAGATGTTCTGAATGGTTTGGACAGAGAGTTCTTAATATTAGAGTATGTTACGACAGGACATCAGAATTATCCAGGATATGATGATTTTTAAAGTAAACATGACAGAGTTTTCAGCCTGTTTTCATTTTACTTCATATTTCCAAGAAATACAGGGTATTTAATGGAAGAAATATCTTAGCTGATAACTTTTTGGGGGGTTTTCAAATCTATCATTATTTGCTATTTTTTCAGTTTCGGTCCGGTTAACATTTTGGTTGGGAGGACAGTAAATAGGGGTCTTCAGAGATGTTGTTTTTGGGCGTTTGAGTGCTTGAGAATTGCTTCTATCACACTTAGAGAAGCATGATGATAGATATTGATTGTGTGTGATGGTGTCATTCCCCAGCGTTATAGAGTTCTTCTCGGTTCTGTGACAATCACTGATTACTTTTGGCACATAATTACGCGGTTGAGATGACAGGACACTGTAAGGCAATCGCTCGCTTTAAAGCACTCGACCACGCTGCCATTACGCTCGTTCACTCACAGCTATTCGTGTCATTGGCCACAGCGACGATCCCCATTGGCTGTTGTGGGATATCAGCTCTTAACACTTTCATTTCTCCGCCAACATATTTGTCGGCTCTGAGGACGGCTCTGCGCACCCAGTCGGTCCAGAAGATGTGGTCACCGTACACGGCCAGACCGAAGGGATGCACCGGCTCGTTCTTCAGAACCACCTACAGGAGTCACAACATATACAGAGCAGGAATTTTCACATTTTTGAAGTTTAACACAATAAAACATTTTTTTTAGACAATTTATTGCCCCAGAAATAATTGCAATCAATTTTTATATTTTAATTATCATTATTAATTATTATTTTAACATTTTAATACTAAATGGACTGATTCTTCAAAACTTTCTATGTAGTAGTCAAAGAAAACCACCATTTAGGGCCCAAAATTCTGTTTTTTTGTTGTTGTTGTTTTTTTGTTTTGGGGGGGGGGGGGGGGGGTAACACTTTACAATAAAGTATAAAATGCATTATTATAATATTAAATAACAATGTGCAACACATTTCCTGCAGTTATTCTTCTTTGATACATGTATTCTTCTTTTTTAATGTTAGTTAAAACAAATAAAATTATTTGCTCAGATAATATTAACAGATACTTAGAGTAACTTTTGATTTTAATAATGTATTAGTAAATCTTGGAATTAACATGAACTAAGATGAATAATTGCAGAAGTATTTTTTTATTGCTAATAACTAATATTAACAAATGACACCTTTTTGTAAAGTGTTACCATTTTTTTCTCAATTAAAATATTTCTGGATTTTAATTCATTTTAATAATCAAAAAGCATGTCTAATCAATTGAATTCATAAAACTGAAATAGACAATATTGAGGGCAGCTAAAATGTTATCCTAATTTTTAATCTGTTATTTTCAATGAACTGTACTTAATCAGTCACAGCAGGTAACTATTAGATATTACCATACTTCCCCAGATCATTGATTACGTTAAGAATTGAAAAGACAAAATATATTACAAGTTTCCCTCAGAGTAAAACCCTTCAGGATATAGATGGGAATAAAGCTGTAGAGTGTGCTGTACTTAGGTGGAGATTTCCGACTCAAAACCCATGGTCTTTAAACTTATGTATTGTAATTGTAATCTACAGATGCAAACAGATAAACAGCAATAAAATAAACACTTAAAAGTGTATTTTGGAGTTTTTCTTCCTACTAATCTAAAACAGCACATTATGAGAAGCCAAATAGCCCTGAATCGGCCAGAGTATGACACACCTAACAGTGTTTTACCTGTAGTGTCTTGCTTAAATTAAACAAAATTGGACACTAATGGGTGCAAGTTCCAACTTACATAACGGTGGGTGCCGTCATACTCGCAGCGCTCGATCTTATCAAGCGTAGCATCAGAGAAATAGAGTTTCTCCGCACGATGGTCGATGGCGAGTCCATTAGGAGTGCGAATGTCACTGCCGATGATCACGAGGACATTGGCACCGGACAGCTGAGCACGCATGATGCTGGGAGACTGCTCGTTCCAGTTCGTCCAAAACATCAAGCTGGTGAACAGCAGAGGAATGGGAGTCAATGACAAATGTTGAGTGCAATATTGTCTTACTAATGCCATCCTGAATGCAACATGACCCCACTTTCCAAAGGAGAACGATTAATGAAAACTGTTTTGAATGTTGAAAGTTGTTGTGAAATGAAGAAATTGGACAGAAAAATCTCACTTCTGACATTCATCCAGGACGAATGCTCGAGGGTGGTCATCTCCTGACATGGTGACGACGATGTCCCGGTCGAACGCCCCCCACCGGCTCTGGTCTACAGTGTGACGGGTGATGGTGGACGTGGTGTAACTGGTCCAGTATAAAGCGTCCCAGGCTCTGTGATACGCCAAGCCTTCCACTGACCCAACGTCTGCAAACAGAAAACATTTAAAAACATTTTAGCTGCTATATTATTATAGAAAAAAAAGAGAATACAATTGTCTTGGAATTTTCTCATGGTTTAGGGCTGCTTGATTATGGCGAAAATCCTAATCACAATTATGTTGGTCAATATTGAGATGACAAACATCCAGGGTTTGAAATTAATTTGGCTACTAAATGTTTGAGTTACCGTCCATTCAGAACTTCTACTAACCAAAAGAAATAAATAAATAATATATATATATTATAAAATTTGGATTTCATACATTCATTGCTTATTCAAACAAAATCCTGTAATCCAGCATCTCCTCCCTTCCTCTTTCATCCTCATCACCAAAAATGTATTTTAGGTAGACTGATCAATACGGTACAAAGAACATAAAAAAATGTACGCTGTTGGAAAATAACCATCTCTTTTCAGTTAAAGCTGCAGTCCGTAGTTTTTCCTCTTTGTCGCCATCTCTGTTCGAAATCTGCAATTGCAGTTATTCGCGGAATTATCAACTTTACGTGGGTTGTGCCTCGGATCGGCACAGCGCGGGCGAACACAATGTTTTGAGGAGAATGTGCAGCTGTCAATCACCGTGCCGGTGTGGATACTGGCATTCAGAATCACAGATTATTCTTTTTGGAAGTATGACCAACATATGCATTTTCACCGGAAAATGTCGTCTGAACAAGCAAGTAACATCCACTTTTGTTCTGACCAACTAAGGGAAAAAAAGCATTGCAGTAAATCGCGCTGATTAAATCTAACGATCGCTTATCATATCACGTCAAATATTAGTGAACACAACCAGCTTTTTAAATCAACAGTCCAGTGCACCGGTGCATGTTATATTGTCAAGACACGTTATTATTTTCCCAATTGCCGCAGTTCTTCTGGATTCGGTGTGTCTCAGTTTTACTGTTTCTTCATTAAATCCCAGATGGACTCAATGATGGTGAGTTCAGATCATACTGGCTGTTGTCAGACTCCTTGCGCGTACAAAAATTGGATTATTACAGTCAATGGCAAAATGAATGTTTGGAAATGTAAACTGAAATTTCCTACTGACACACTCAACACAAAATACAAATAACTGCTGGCTTAAACCCATTTTTTGGATGAAAATACTAACGTGCCTAAGACTTTTGCACAGTACTGTATATAAATATTTATATAATTTACACATTTACCAACCAAAACATATGAAATGCCCTTGAAAACCTGATCTCTTGAGATAATAATGAAGACACCACTGTAAAAAAAAAAGTTTCTGCCTTAAATTTTTAAGTACAATCAACTTTGAGGTTTACATCATTTCAACTTAAATTACATCAAACTGACTAAAACAAGTGAGTTGAATCTTGTATAACTTGAAAATTGCTTAACTTATTTTGATGAGTTGTAAAACATATTTTGTGATAATTTATTGATTTTACAGTGTACTGACTGCAATAGAATGGTATAAATTATTTAGTTAAACATTGTATGTGTTTTAGTGCGTTTTTACAGAAAGGGTACATTCATAACGTGACTTTCCAAATTAATAAACCATCTGAGATTGAGTTTCTCACAGACTAAGCGTTGACCAGAAACATCTGACATAAAGCTTCACATCCATGTGGAAACAACTCGTTAATCCTCTATTTTTGCACCATGTTTACAGGCAATATCCAAATATGCGTGTTAGTCATGATTAAATTATATCCAGACATAACAACCATGAAACACAGGGGGGAGGAAGCAAATTTGGAAGCAAATCGATCATTGTTTGTTTGTTCATTTATTACCATAAACGGTTCAAAGACGCAAGAGCTGACATATGTTTTTTAATGCTAGATTTACTGGCTTTTATTACATAACCAGTGAAATGAAAACCACATGGTACGAGAAAAGCATTTAGCACTTAAAAAAGCCAAAAAGAATAAATATTGTAAATAAGTGCATGCCATGAATGCTGATGAAATGAAACCTTATTCTATAATTTTTCTTTTTTACTCTGTTAAATGGTTACAATATTTGACGTACAACATTCCTGGCTGATATTTCAACTATTTTTCATAGTCAGCAGTGAAATAATATGAGTGCCTGAAAGCCCAGATTCATTTTACTTTCCCCATTTCAATAAAACACGTATTACTACATAAACTAAAGCATTCCTACATATTACAACTTACTATACAAATGTGACCCTGGGTCACAAAACCAGTCACATGTCGCACGGGTATATTTGTGGCGAATAGCCAACAATACATTGTGTGGGCCAAAATTATCGATTTTTATTTTATGGCAAAAATCATTAGGATATTAAGTAAAGATTATGTTCCATGAAGATATTTTGTAAATTTCCTAACGTAAATATATAAAACATTTATTTTTATGAGTGAATGCAGCACAATCGCCAACATAAATAAACAACTTTAAAGGCAATTTTCTCAATGTTTCGATTTTTTTGCACCCTCAGATTTTCAGATAGTTGTGTCTCGGCCAAATATTGTCCTATCCTAACAAACCATACATCAATGGAAAGCTTATTTATTCAGCTTTAATGTGATGTATAAGTTTAAATGTAAAGAAATTGACCCATGTGACTGGTTTTGTGGTCCAGGGTCACAAATATCCAGCCTTTAGAGAAAACTATGTTTGCAAGTAGAGGATTTGTCTTATGTATATTATTTGCTTTTTATAAACTTGTAATTGTTTTGGCTTTTATCCAGTTAGCTAAAGGTAAGATTGAGTCTTTTATTGAATTGACTGGAATTAACTAAATAAATGCTACATGACTACCATATACTGTTTAAATTTGCCACTAAAAAGTCAAATCAAATGGATAATATACTTATAAAGGGCTAGACTCTACAAATGAATCTATAAAACTCAAACAATATTGTCAAAACCACGTCTCTGCCTAAAATAAGAGTAAATAAAGCTAAAGGATATAGAGTGAATCTGGTTTTGATTGTAGTTTCAGACAGACAAACTTTTTCACTTCAGCAAAAGGAAGCCAACATTCTTTCAGGAGGCATTTTGGTCGAGAGTTTGCAATTATCATAATTATCCTTCATTCATTTGGTGTTTGTGGCAACAGAAGAATAAACAGATACGCACATCTTTCTTTGCTCGATTCTCTTGCTGTGAAAGCCAAAAGTCTTATGAAAGAATGAGTTTATTGTGTTCTCACAAAGGAACAGTCCGTGACTCCAGACTTTCCCAGTCCTGTTTGATTGTGTGTCCGCCGCCTAGAGCAATGATTCAGTGTTTGACTTGTTTTTTCTCCAGCTGTGAGCAACTAAAGGAGAGTTGAACGAGAAGGTGCTGCGATCAAACCAACATATCACATACAACACATGGACTTGTTTTGGGCGCAGCAAAATAACTAAAGCCAGGTTTCCATCCACTTTTTGGACCGTTCTGTTATCAACAGTGCAAATGTGCAACAACAAAACAACATGCTGTCTCCATCCAATTGGCCTTTTACAGATATATGTGAGCCTAGATCACAAAACCAGTCACATGTCGCACGGGTATATTTGTGGCGAATAGCCAACAATACATTGTATGGGTCAAAATGATCGATTTTTATTTTATGCCAAAAATCATTAGGATATTAAGTAAAGATCATGTTCCATGAAGATATTTTGTAAATTTCCTACCGTCAAAATATATAAAACATTTATTTTTATGAGTGAATGCAGCACAATCGCGAACATAAATGAACAACTTTAAAGGCGATTTTCTCAATGTTTCGATTTTTTTGCACCCTCAGATTCCAGAAATCAAATCCACTTTGATGAGATTGAAACGCCATCGTCACTGTTCGTATCACTGAGTATCAAGAGCTGAGGAAGATCAAGAGCTGAGGAAGATCAAGAGCTGAAATTCAGATATGCTAATGAGGGTTTGGTTTCTGACACGGTTGACCAATCACAGCAGACCGGGCCATCTGACCAATCAGAGCAGAGCAGCTCTCAGAGAGGCGGGGTTTAGAGAGACTGAATCCTTGATGAACCGTTTCAGACACTGAGAGAAAAGAGCTGATGCTGCAATGGATATTATGAGAAAAGTGTTTTTTAGGACAACATTATGAACCTTTAAAATAGCATAATAGGGGCACTATATGTAAATAATATTTGGAGCCGTTACTCCTCTAGAGAACAGCATGTAACTGCCTTTATGTGCCGAAGCTCAAGATTTAAGGGTCCATTAAAAAGCATTTTATATTTAATGAGCCAAATCATTTCTCTATATCAGTGTCAGTGTTTCTGAACTCTGATACGCCTCTATTGTAGTCTTGAGTTTCTTCAGGGAACAAACACGTTTATTTAAATAATTCATACGAAGAGTAAAGGGGCGGGGCATGGTTGAGTTAGTTAGTAGTGTGTTGAAACTTGCGGTTATGGAAAGGAGCGGGACATTTCCCAAACACACTAGAAGCGGTTGACCAATCACAACACACTGCTCCAGCCGACCAATCAGAGCACAGTGTGCTTTTCAGAAGGAGGAGCTTCATAGAGACAGGAACTAGCCTGGGGTGTGTTTCCCGTACAACGACGTAACTCTCTGCTTAACTACCATAGTAGATGCATCGTTGAAGAAACCAACTAGCTAGTAACGACTATTTCCCGAAACCATATTGTCGCAAATTGGTCGTTCAACCACGATGTCACGCAGGTGGTGGAGTAATAACTTATTTTAATGAATCTGTTTGGGAAGAGAGGAGCTGCAATAATGGAGAATATGAGGAAAATAATCAACATTCAAGCAGGAAAACCTGTTCTAGTAGAGCCTAAAAACAACATCAAGACTTTGAAAAAAAGCATAATATGGCCTCTTTAAAGTAGATTATGTTCATTATTATTAATTATTTGAAACTTACTCTCAACCACTGTCTTCCGATCTGACCCGTCGTCATTGATTTGTTGAATATTCCCAAAGTGGATGTCGCTGTAGAAGATCCGATTTGCTCCTTTTCCGCCTCCTCCACGATAATCGAAGGTTAGCGCGATGACGTTTTTCATGTGGTCAGGGTCTTCAAACGGTTTGATGGGTGCGTTGAGGTTGTTTTCGTCTGATAAGTGCACACTCTTTAGTATGGTACGTTCTGAATACAGCAGGTATCCGTCGTAGTCACGGCAACTCTGACTGTCCTCGGCTAGCATCCCGTGAGCGCAAGCACACGTTCGCTGTGCATTTCCACGAAAAAGACAGAGTTGTTGGCAGCCACCGTTGTTGTTCTTGCAGACATTAGTTCCTGTGAAGAGATTTGTTTGAAACAATATAGAAATGCTGCAATTAAGGGAAATCTGAATCTTGCTCATGGATTCAATGACAATTAGCATATAATAGCATATTACATGTTATTAAAAAACTTAAAGAAAATAACATTTTTATTATTATATTTTATTTTCAAGATTGACTTTTTAGTGGCAAATTATTTTTATTTTCAACATAAAATGTATATGAAAGAATTGAAATTTTTTATGTATTTTTGAATAAAGTACTAGATAGGTCAATATCTTTTTCCATGACCTTGTCTTTGACCCTTAGATACCAATTACACAAAATAACTTATATGTGCAACGAAACCGCAATTTGCAACAATTTGGAACCAAGTGGAACATGGAACACGTGATAACCAGTCAGAATCAAGAATGTAGCAATGCAGCGGTAAAACAAATAATAACATCCACATTCCTAACAGTTCTGTACATGCTAATTTATGTTGTGTCCCAGCACACTTCTGTCAAAGGACAAGTTCGGTAATTTACACTTAAAGCCCTGTTTTAACTTAAACAAAAAAATCGCTGCAAAAGATGCTTTCCAACAGGTTTTATCATAGTTTTTGTCCAAGTCAAGTCAATGGAGTTGGACAAAAACTACGATAAAACCTGTTGGAAAGCATCTTTTGCAGCGATTTTTGTGGGAGTATATCAGTATATCAGTTTAATGCGTTTTATGAAGGATTGTTCCAGTGCACCTATGCAACCATTGTGGAGGTGGGTGGGTGCAACCACAGAAACCGAAAATTCTCGGGCCAGCAGCATGTGTCCAAATTTCAATCTTAACCGTTCTATTTCGTCAGAAACGATCTTAAAACAGGGCTTTAAAGCTGCTGTAGGTAACTTTTGAAAAAATGTATTTGCTAAAACTGTCATTATGTCCTGACAGTAGAATATGAGACAGGTAATCTAAAATCAAGGTAAAATCAGGTAATCAGGTAAAAATCAAGCTCCTCTGGCTCCTCCTAGTGGTCCTATTGCCATTTACAAGAAATACACGCTCCCGGTCAGAAACAACCAATCAGAGCCAGGAGGAATGTCTTAGCAGTGTCAATCACGCTCGTGTACGCGCTGATCACACCCCTCTCTTGCACAGCGCGAGCCGTCGTTCAAACTCAAGATTGCTGGCGTGCTGCAGCTGTGCTTATGACGGAGAAACAACCTAAACTGCCAATTCTCGAGTGACACCTGCTCATAAAACAAAAAGGTAAAAGGAAAAAGACTGATGACGATAAACAAGCGAAAAAGAAAGAATCACACAGAGCCCATTGACTCGGTGTCAAAACTCTAGCCGCATAACATGTAGATTAAATGTCACGCACTCTGCTAAGCAACAATTGAAACCTGCTAATTCACTGGCTTGTCATGTTGCTGAAACAATGTACTAGCACACCTTATCTAGCATTATATATCGCTAGAATAATTACTTACATACTGTAATGTTAGTTACCGTTATATTAACGTTATCTTACTAGCTGTTTATAACTTATAGAAAGAGTGCAACGTTATAAAGTTACATGTAGGCTATTGGAAAATACATAATGATTTGAGGACCAAGTTTGTAGTCAAAGTATGGGCAGGCCATAGTCAATGTAAAGCATATTATTGACGTTTAGTCCCTATTAGTGAATGTGCCATATAACTTTTTATCCGCTGTTATGGGTGGCCCTGTTTACTAGCCTGCGCGTTCACGACAGGCTCCGCTGTGGAGGACGAGCTGTGGAGGGAGGGCTGTAGCGCAGCAGAGAGCAAGGGGGTGGGACCTGTAAGTTGTGCTTGTTCAAATTTTCAGGCTAAGTCAACGTTTTCTCAAAACTCCCTACTGCAGCTTTAAGTGTAAAATACCGAACTTGTCCTTTAAGAACCAAGTCATATAACACCCACCTTGCTGTCGTGCTCTGTTAAAAACCTTGATGTCTTTGAGTTGGACGCCGATGCCCGTCCTCAGACTCACTGAATCTGTTGCATTGTCTTTACTGCCGCGCTTTATTGAACCATTCGCATGAGTCCTAAAAAAAGAAAAATACTTATCTGTTGGGACAAAGTTCAAAGGCTCTTTAAATAGGGTTAGCAAATAAAATAAAGTTATATCAAAAACTCAATAAATCCTGTAGATTAATCTTCATGTTGGCTCTGTGCAAAAACAGTTAAGAGTAAGATGATTTCTGTGAGGAGGAATTATTGGGTTGAGGTGTACAAATATGGTGCACTGACCGGTCACTCCAGTATATGTAGCTCTCAAACACAGATACGGAGAACATGTCCATGTTGTTGCTGGACAGCACCACCTCTCTGTTCTCCCCCGTCTCCAAGTTAATGCGCTCGATCTTATCCGTACGTGCGTCACACCAGTACAGCATATCTTCCTATAGGACGCATGGATAATGAATGATCAGGACCTTTACAGTCTGTGTTATTGTGTTTGATTACTATGCATCTATATTGAGTCATCAGTTATTAAGAGGAAGTTGCTTTGGTCTAATTTAAAGGCAGGATTATAGGCATGACTTCTCCATCATTCCCAGATATCCCAGAATACATTCCCAGAATAAAGGAAGAAAAAAATAAGTCAGCATTCCATGTATGCTTTGCAGAAAAGTGAAATAAAAAAATCTCCTCAAGATGGTGGACAAAGTGAGAAAATAAATAAAAATCTGAATAAAATTATTTTGCTTTGTACTTTTATGATTATTAAATTATTAAGTAATTAGCTTAGCAATAAACTAATGTCAAACTTTATGTGAGGAGCGCAGGTGAGTGAGGGTTATTACATTACAATACGATCTTTTTTCTCCTCCGCCCCCCCCCTCCCCCCATCACCTCCTCAGAGCTTAGATTGCCCTAGATTCGTTTTTAGCCCGTTTGGCCTCTCAGTGGGAGATTCGTTCTGCTGAGGCCTGCGCTGTGCTTAGGCAATACTTGGAGTTGTAGGCTCTGATAGCCTCCTCGGATAACTGCCTCTAGGGTTGAGCTTAGACTCCTCTTGTTTAAGAGAGTCGTCCTGCTGAGTCCTTCGTTCCCCAGAACTCTAGTTATGTATTTTTACCTATGAGATGATTCTTTTTGTGAGTCTCTTTAGTGGTATTATCTGCTGGATAGATCAGATCTCCTCTTGCTGAGGTAACCATTCTTAGAGCTCCATACAGACAGGAGTAATGGTGTGGTCTTAGGAGCCTCCTCTGTTGACTGTCTTTTTGGGGTTGAGTGTTGTTAGGCTTCCTCTCATTATAGAGAGTCTCCGGACGGGAGCCTCCACTCTCCAGAGCTCCGTGCAACAGTGTTATCATCAATACATTGGCTCTTCGAAGTTTCTTAAGAAACACTTTTGGCTAGAGGGTTGTAGGTCTCCTCTCCTTTAGAGAGTTGTTCTGGCTGAAACCTCACTCTCAGAGCCTTGTTACACTGTAGCTTTGAGAGTCATAGGCTCTTTGGAAATTCCTCTGGTACTGTTTTTAAAGAAACACTGATAGGTCGCTCGCAGAGCTCTGTGTTGACAGTTGCATAAGGTGTAGGCTCTTTTTGGAGCCTCCACTGTTATCTATCTTTTAGGTTTGAGTTTTATTAGGCCTCCTCTCATTTTAGAGATTCAACCTGCTGTCTAAAAATTTGGATCTTTGGTAAAATGAGTCTCTTCGTTAGACTGTCTATTGAGCAAAGAGTATGGTTAGGCCTCCTCTCGACCTAGATAGTTGTACATATTGAGTACTTTGTGTCAGCCTCCTTTATGGACTTTTTCTGCTAGAGTTAGGTGTGCTGAGCTGTTGGCCCTCTTTGGGCCTCCTTGACAAGCAGACCTCAGGTTGAGCTTGTTGAAATACAAGCGGCTCCTTAGACCTCTGCAGATTGGTATCAGGTTGTCGGGCTCTTCAGGGGCCTCCTTTATAACTGGCTCCAGAGCTTGCCCAGTACTCCCCTCGGTCGAGAGTGTAGCTATATAGAGTACTTCGCTCCTCTAGCTATGTCAGAGCGGTCCTTGTGGTCAAGTCTGTATAGTACTCCACTCGTTTGAGAGGTGTTGCATGCAGAGTACTTCGCTCCCCCGGGGCTGGATAACGATAGGCCTTCCTATGGCCTCTTTATAAGCAAAATAGTATCAGGCTGAATGATTACTTGTGAGCCTCCTTGATAGACTTGCTTTAGTAGAGCTTGGTAGGTACTCCCCTCATTGAGGGTGACTATGCAGAGTACTCAGCTACCCCAGAGCTATTTTTAAGCTCTGTTGGTCCTGGAAACCCCTTGCGGGATAAGCAGTGTCAATCCCCTCGCTTGAAGGTTCGTTATGTTGAGTCTTGCTCCCCAGGACGCCCATCTCTGGAATCCGATGATATTGCCGTAATGCAAAACCTTCTCATTGGAGGCTTATGACAAAGGGTTAAGTATAGAGATTCTGTTAAGCAGACAGGTTGCAGGCTGACAAAGTTAAGATAGAACGAAGTCAGCCTCCCTGGTGGTTCTAGGGGTCCAATCTTAGTTCCCCTGAAAGTGACAGGCCAAGGTCCTTTTTTGTCTCTGGTCACATTCCCTTTGAGGATTTTTTTCCTAGGATAAATGATTACAAGCCCTTTGAGCTCTGCCCTGGGTCAAGTCCTTCCGTTTGGCCTTGCGAGGTGAATGGTAAGATTGTACTTGCTCATTGAGGCATTTAGCTAAGGCAATGACCGTAGGGAGTAATTGTCAATGTGACAGCGAAATACTGAAGTGTACCTTTGGAGAATTTAACTCTGGCAGTTAGGCCTTTTGAGTTTTTATTCTTGTGCTTAGTCACAGCCAATCTGGCATGCATTCCCCTCAGCATGTCAGAGAGGGCATTTGTTCCTTTATTAGTGTCCCAGGACGCAGTGCGAGTTCCCATTCGAAAGGGAATGTCTCGGGTTACAAATGTAACCTTGGTTCCCTGAAAAGTGAAATGAGACATTCCAATGAGAGGTGCATCTCGTTTCCAGGCTTCTGGACTGCCTGCATTGTCCTTTCAGATGAAGAAATGGATGACATGTTCTCTAGACGCTCTCTTTATATCTCACGGTTGCACTAGGAGTGACGCCATATGTTGTTGCCGGCCATTACAATTGTCACGTTTAAACACATGCTTCAGACACCGGTCGGGCTTAGGGTTTCTCCCATTAGCATCCTAGGATGCAGTGTCCTGTTCCCCTTCTCAAGGGACCAAGGTTACATTTGTAACTCGAAATGTAAACACATTTGACATTCACCAGAGCACAAAAAACAAATATGCACTGGAGCATTTACCAAATCTGTTTCATCAATATGATCTTATTACAGTATCGACTGAGGGTGCTCTTGCTTTTTCCTTTGAGGGTGTTTAGCACACAACAAATACATAATGATATCTGTAAAACAGCAATACTTTATCTTATAGAAAACAGCAGTGAGGTTTTCAAACAATGAAAGCGCCCTAAATCAATTATTGACCAAAACAAACTATTCATGATTCAAAAATGTATATTTCAAGATCAATGCATATGCACTGGCAGGATTTGCGATTGATGCAACGAGTGAATCGTTACACCCCCTAGTCCTTAGTTTAAAACAACTGTGTTATAAAGACATAAATGTGTCATATGCACCTGATAGTCAACGGAGATGCCGTTGGGCCAGCTAATGCTGACGTTCACCAGCACGGCTCGATTTGATCCATCCAGACGAGATCTTTCTATGCGTGGATACTGACCCCACTCCGTCCAAAACAGATACCTGCACACACAACCACCAATGCTTCATTCATGCAGCAGAAACTCACAATAAAAGACAGGAAGTCAGGGTTACGCAGATCTCACCCTTTCTCGGGATGCACAGTAATGGCCCGAGGTTTGTCCAGTCCTTGAGAGATGACCACATATCGAAACGAGCCATTTAATCTGGCCACCTCAATCACATCAAAGCCCTGGTCCGTCCAATAGATGTTTCCTACAGCACAGTGCAGACAGGAACAAGGTCGATTTATGGATCAGTATTGTAATAATGCTCTGAATGCATGTGAAAGTGTCAAAAGTGCTTAAAACGCACCGGCGATCCAGTCGACAGCGATGCCCTCCACGCGCCCGATGCCGTTAGTAATGACGTCCTCTCTCCACGTTTGATCTCTCTTAGCTCTGCTAATGGTGCTCAAACCCATGTCAACCCAGTAGATGGTGTCATTATCTACATGACAATAGAAAGAACATACATATGAATTATAGTGCATCCCAAAAGAGCATCATGGATGTGCAGCTGATAAATCTGTGGCAACTGCATGATGCGATCATGTCAATATGGACCAAAATCTCTGAGGAATTTCCACCTTGCTGAATCTCTGCCACGAAGAAGCAGCTATGAAGGCAAAAAAGGGTCCAACCCAGTACTAGCAAAGTGTACCTAATAATGTGGCTGTAGAGTGTATATCTGAAAACATAAATCAGGAGTGTTGAGACTCACCGGCATGAAAATCAATCCCGACGGCGAGTGAAGTGCCTGAAACCGGTACCAGGGCATCGGACTTGTCTGCAGGGTCCAGTGGGATTCCTCTAATGCCCTCATGAACAGAGTACAGCAGGAATGAACCCACACCTGAAATCAACACAGCAATCACAGATTATTCTACTACAGACAGTTTCAAGTCCACAAGTTTGTGGTTATTAAGGGATTTTAATTCATTTGAATGCCTTTCTTTCTTTCTTTCTTTTTTGTTGTTGCTACTTTTCAAATTCCCTCCTGTACAGATTTAGTTGTTTTACACTTGTTTTCCCCTCCAAGACTAATCCTAATATTCAAAGGTGTTCAAAAGTTTGTTCAAAAAGTCTTTTCTGCTCACAAAGGCTGCATTTATTTGATCAAAAATACAGTAAAAACAGAAATACTGTTAAAAATTATTACAATTAAAAAAGAAAATTATTATGTCATTTATTTCTGTGATCAAAAGCTGAATTTTCAGCATCATCTTCACAAGATCCTTCGGAAATCATTCTAATATGCTGATTTGATGCTCAAGAAACATTTCTTATTACTATCAATCTTATTAGTATCTCATTATTTTTGTGGAAAACGTGATACATTTTCACAAAAAGTTTCACAAAATGTTGTGAAAAAAAGCTTTGAAAATTGTGATTAAAATGTTTCATAATGTTTCAGAAAAATTCTGTCAGAATTCTCCTTTGAATTATGTATATGTACTGTAAGTAGGCAGTTTAGACTTCCATAGTTAGAGAAACACCTTTGAATATTCCTACAATAAAAGGAATTTTTTTAATTTACTGAGCTTTTTTTTTTAAATACTTAAAAATACTTTTAAAGCATTTGTTGAGTCTGTAGATATTAAAGAACAAATGGATTGATAATTGCAGAAAAACTAGTAAACCTACAGTATTCAGATGAAATTATTGAGCAGTTTGTTGCTCCTCTGTAAGTTTCTTATGGTGTTTCCAGCTGTTCTCTGAAGTAAATGCAAACACTGGGGTCTATTGTCCCTCCATGCCATTTTCCCAAAAGGAAGTCACACATAATTGACAGTTTGAATGTCAGGTGTGTGTGTGTGTGTTTGACTCGTACACTCGCAGGACTGCTGTCCGCTCCTCTCCTATGTGTGTGTGAGTGTGTGAGTGTGTATGTGCGTGTGCGTTTGACTCGTACACTAGCAGGACTGCCGTCCGCTCCTCTCCTATGTGTGTGTGCATGTGTGCGCGCGCGTGTGTGTGTGTGTGTGTGTGTGTACCCTCGCAGGATTGTTGTTCGCTCCTCTCCTATGTGTGTGTGTGTGTGTGTGTGTGTGTACCCTCGCAGGACTGCTGTCCGCTCCTTTCCTATGTGTGTGTGAGTGCGCGCGCGTGTGTGTGTGTGTTTGTGCGGGTGTGCGTACCCTCGCAGGACTGTTGTCCGCTCCTCAGGCTGTATCCCGCGGTGCACATGCAGGATCGGCTGGAGGGAGACGTGGGCAGACACAGCTGAGAGCAGTCACCATTGTTGTTACTGCACATGTTTGAACCTGATGATAAACACGGTCAGAGAAACGCAATTCACCAAGGGGACAGTTTCAGTACAAAAGCCTGCATCTATTCAAAAAATACCCACAATCCAGTTTAAGCAGATGCTATCTGCACTGATACTGTTTCAGTATTTAAATTAAGGCAAGGTCATTCTTTTCAGCACAAACACTCCTTTTTCTGTGCTAATAAGTCTCTTTTGTAGATTGTTCCTTATTCATAAAAATTACATACTAGCACAATGAACTGGCCTGGGAATTTCAATAGAGTGCATTAGTGTTGCCCAAATTTTCGGCGGCGTTGGTTCCTGATTTATTTTTTTCCATTCATTTTTTCCCATAAGGATTTTAAGCCGTGAATCAAAACAACCAGCAATGAGGTGAATCACAACATTACAGACTTTGATTGGAAGCAAAAAACTATTTGTCAAAAAGACAAAGGTACAGGACTCCGAACTTAATGACTTTAATGAGGCAAAGAACCAAAATCCCATAAAGCATTGCCAATGACATTATCAAAGTGAAAACAATGGAGAAATATAAAACTATTCACTTAAAGTTGTTGATTATATTAATAGAAACAATACATTTAATTTTGAATATATTTTATATATTATATTTATACTTATCAATGCTGCAATCAGTTTTGCTACTGAATCGCATTCCTCTGCGGTGGTAACATCGCTGTTTTTTAAGTAATTAAACTCACAGACTCATTGTTTGTCAAGAAAGAAATGTTGACAGACTCAGGTAATTCACACACGTATCTGTCTCTCGCTCTCTCTCTCTCTCGATAATTAATTCAAATAAATGCTATAGTATTTCATTCATTCAAATAAATGTGATCTCAACACACTACTTCATATCTGTCTGATTTAAAGCGACAGAATGCTAGATATAAAGAGACGTAACTGACAAAATTACCATCATTTTTATCCTTCCAGTCAAATATTACACTGCAAACATCATTAACAGCTTTAACTTGTCAATGCAGGAAAATTACCATGGTATAAGCAGGAGAATCCACAGCTAGCATTTGAATACACTCCGCTTCACTTCGGGCTGTTCTTTGCCTCCATGTCATGCATTAAAATCGTTTAATGCACAGCTAGCTGTGGATTATCCCTTAAATACATAGTATTTTGCCAGCATAGCGAGAGCGACTCAGCATAGCGAGAGCGATTACGTCATTTGCTGGTGCTTCATGGGAGTGGGCGGAGCTAACGAGCTCTTTTGGCACAATTTGCTCGCCGCAACTCTCTGATTGGTGGAATTTTCTGTACAGCATCATGGGTAATGTAGTTTTTCACCACAAATTCAGTTGTTAAATATGATTATTTTAAAAATAAGTTGAAATAATGTGGGCTCATGGCTTCAGCAAATGCATATACCATCAACCAACAACCTGATAACTCACAGTAGGGCTGTCTTTAAAGACTTATTATAAGTTATTGTTAAAAATAAATTTCCTTATGAAAAAAATATAGCTTTTACTTCCGGGAACAATCAGCCCAGCACAGATTTTTTGGGTGTCACTTGAATGATTCCTTATACACTGCATGCAAATGATTGTTGAACCTGTCTGCACGGTCTCATTGTAGATCTTCATGTGCATCATGGGAGATGTGCTGTTTCTCAACACCTTCCAGTCTCCTCCATCACTCTTATCACACGTGCCGATCTGGTCCGTGCCCTGATCCGCCCACCACAGCTTATCACCTACACAACAGCAATCACATCATTATTATTCAGTAAAAGTCAAGGAGTTACAGGATCTTGCTATATTTACCCATGATAGCCAGCGCAGAAGCTTTGTTGAGTTTGCCTTTGACGGCGTCTAACACCTCGAGTCCTGACCCGTCCAGCTTGCAGCGGTTAATGGTGCTGTTTCCAGAGCTGACCCAGTACAGCTGCTCCGAGTCAAAGTCTATGGCCAAACCTGCGGAACAGAACGCAGACACGCTTTATAATGCTTTCTCAACCGGTTCAGAGCAACTAATGAGGGTTTTTACGGCTATATACTGAACAAGTTATCATGAAGAAGATCATTACACACATGGGGTCTCATTTTCTAACCATGCATATAAACATATTGATGGTGAGATCCAAAACTGCGTGTGGATTCATGATCAAAGTCTTACAGAAACATGGAAAGTGTTAAGTCAAAATTGTTGTATGTTTGAGTACAATATAACCACATGCTGAAAAAGTCACACAATGTAACCTCCATTATTCCTGAAACTGTTTCTCTAGTACTACTAATCACCTTTTAGCCATCACCTCACTTAACAAGTGTTTTAACTTCCTTGAGTAACTAAACACAGAGCTCAACAGTTATAATGTATTCTTCTTGCCTAGTTAGCCAGTAGTTGATGATATTACGTCATCTAGCGACATTTAGCTACTTTTTGAGCATCTTTAGCTACAGTCAATGTTTTTTGGGAAATGTAAATGTATAATTTTATATTTACTGTACATATATTGTTTTATATTATATTAAATCAAATTAAATATATCAATAACTACATTAGTAAACATGAACTAACAATGATCAATACTTCTACAGCATTTATTAATCTTAGTTAATGTGAATCTCAGCATTTACTAATACATTTGTAAGATCAAAAGTTGTATCTGTTGACATAAGTTAATGCACTGTGAATTAACACTAATATAAATTGTTTTATTAACTAACATTAACAAAGGTTAATAAACGCTGAAAAAAAGATGTTGCTCATTGTTAGTGTTAGTTAAATGCAGTAAAAATTCTCACTTAAAATGTATTGTTTTTAATATTTTGTTATACATCATTTTTTTATTTATTTAATGATTTATTATACATTTTGCACATAAAAAGTATTTTGTTAATTTATTTTAAATTATTATTACTATGTTCACATTTGAAATGCAAAAAAGTTCACATTTGAAGTACATGTCGGAGCCATAGCCCTTTCGAGGTCCTTTCCCAATTCCTGTTTCCTTCTCTACTAACATTGCTTCCCGTCATCTCTACACTGTTTTATTTAATAAAGACTAAAATAAGGGCTAAAAAAGTATATTATCAAAAAATGTAAGACAATATGGTTCTACAAACACCGCAGACTGAACTCCCTGATTCTCTCACACTGGCAGTGTTGTTGTTAGCATAGGAAATTGCTATTCGGTGGATGATTCAGATGTTATCCCCTGAAGGTAATGTATCTGTCTAATTAGTTTTAAGTCCTAATGCGGTTCTACAACCCAGTACAATCATGTTGTAAGCTTTGTGAGCCTGAAAGCCCTCAGAACAGTCTCTTCTCTCTCAGCGCTCACTCACCCACTGGAGCTTTCTGATCGGTGAAGATCACGGTATGGTTTGTGCCGTCAGTGTTGGCCATGCTGATGTTATCGCCATCAGTCCAGTACAGCTTCCTGGACAGGTCAAGAAAAGACATAAGAACAACTGTTATATTGTTAGTAATATTTCAAGATTAAAACTTACTGGACTGAAACAACTTAGGTTTACTTGATTAACCATACAGGTGAAACTCGAAAAATTTGAATATCGTGCAAAAGTTCATTTACTTCAGTAATTCAACTTAAAAGGTGAAACTAATATATTACATAGACTCATTACATGCAAAGTGAGATATTTCAAGCCTTTATTTGTTATAATTTTGATGATTATGGCTTACGGCTCAATCTTATTTTCATAATATTCTAATTTTGAATTTGGGGTTTTCATAAGCTGTAAGCCATAATCATCAAAAAAAAAAAAAAATGCAAAATGAGTGTCGAATGCACAGATCCATGTCTGATATGGGCTACATTTAAAAAACTCTTATAACAAAGTTGGAATGTTGTCTCTTAAAGGGATACTCCACCCAAAAATGTAAATTCTGTCATCATTTACTCACCCTCAAGTTGTTGCAAACCTGTATGAGTTTCTTTCTTCTGCTGAACACAAAGGAAGATATTTTAAAGAACGATTGGAACCAAACAGTTGTTTGGCACCATTGACCTCCATAGTAAAAAAAAAAAATACTATGGAAGTCAATGGTGCCAAAGTTCCAATCGTTCTTCAAAATATCTTCCTTTGTGTTCAGCAGAAGAAAGAAAATCATTCAGGTTTGCAACAACTTGAGGGTGAGTAAATGATGACAGAATTTTTTAATTTTTGGGTGGAGTATCCCTTTAATGTTTTTGCTGCAAATTTTATATATATTTTTCTTTTTCATGAAACCCCCAGAGCAAATGGACAATATCCTAAAGCCTGTACTCGGTCATGATGTCGCCCAGTAAAACATGAGAAAACAAGAGTGCATGTGGTTGCATCCTGTTATGCATCTAGGCCTTTAGGATGTAAAGCATGTAGGAGGGCAGGGTTGCGTGTGTAAATGTCTCAAGTGTTTGTTGCACAAGTGCGCTCACCCCAGTATGGGATGCAGCACGAGGCAATGGGGCTTGTCCAGGCCTTGAATAACAGCGTTTTTGAAGGAGCCATCCAGTCTGGCCACGTTGATCTGTTTCTTATTGCCGTCATAGCTGGTCCAGAAGAGATTGCGTGAAACCCAGTCCACCGCCAGACCATGTGCATTGGGAATATCTGATCACACGCAAAATAACCATTTCCAGATATGAATTGTTTAAATCAATATAATCAGATATAAGACACAGAAATCGAAACGTTCGCATTCAGTGCATTTCCACAGGGATAAACATCTGGACGAACAGAAAGACAGATGGTAAAGTGTGAGTCATTATTTCATCATAAAACCCAACATGTCTGTAATTTGGTTTTGAGGGCTGTGCTAATTTTACTTAAACAGCACTCACTAAAAAACTATCGACTGTAAACACGACAGCAGTTCTGCACTGTACATAATGACTAAGATTCTCATTCACACAATAACAAGATTTCAACAACAACATCCTGATATTCTAAAGCCTTATGTGAACTCAGAATAGAATTATTAGATTCTCTCAAAGGGGTAGTTCCTCTTTGTCGCCATCTCTGTTCGAAATCTGCAATTGCAGTTATTAGCGGAATTATCAACTTTACGTGGGTTGTGCCTCGGATCGGCACAGCGCGGATGAACACAATGTTTTGAGGAGACTGAGGCTGTCGGTCGCCGCGCTGGTGTGGATATTGGCATTCGCAATCACAGATTATACTTTTTGGAAGTATGACCAACATAAGAATTTTCACCGGAAAATGTCTGAACAAGTGAGTAATTAGGGCTATTATTAGGGCTACCTGTAGTTCAGTTTCGCGGAAATCCACCAGTACCAATGGAGTTAAAAACATTATTACAAGCTTTGAATCAAGCTACGGAAAGCAGAGAGTTATGAACACTGGCTGGTTATGTACTTGCTCAAAAAAAAATTGGGGATAATTTTTAACCCCAAAAAGTTACGGACTGCAGCTTTAATCACCTCCATATCGTTCCAAACCTGTCTGACTTACTTTCTTCTGCAGAACACAAAAGAAACTACTATTTTGTCCATATCACGAAATTCATTGTGGTCCAAAACGACATTGACTTTCATTGTAAGGACAAAAACACTAAGACATTTTTAGTGTTCAAAGTCAATGATGGCAGCGTCGACAGTGAAAATGATTATAATGTACGTTAAGTGTTGTTCTAACAACATTAATTTATATGATTTCCGTTTTCAATGAGTCTGTATGAAGTCATAATAAATTTTTTATAATTCTCATATCAAGTATCTGCTTTGGCATTTAAAATTGTAAAATTGATAGTCTAGTAATATCTAGTAAATTCATCCACTAGCAAAAGAAATTCCCAATATTACACCAACTTAGAAAAAGAGAAGAAATAAAACCGATGTTTTAACAGTTATTTTCTGCTGTACATGTGCATCTGCTTTTAGTCCAGTCAAGTTGATGAATGTTGTACCTGCAGACACCACTGTCTCTATTCCTGTGCCGTTGATGAAGGCCCTCTTGATGGTCTGAGTCCGAACATCCGACCAATAGATACGCTTCTCCAGAGCGTCGTAATCCACAACCGTGACGTTGTCGATGTCAGGGACGGTGAAGGAGATGATGTAGTTGTAGTATGGATTATAGATGTCCACTCCTCTTATCTCAATCTGACGAGCGTACAGTAGGAACTGACGTGACTCTGGAAGAGAGACAGAGACAGCTGTCATGACTGGAGACAAATCGAACCAGACAAAAGGTCACTGAACAAAAAAAATCCCCAAGGAAATGAATTTAAATGCGAAGATCCATTTACATTTACCAGTACCTTTCCTGTTGAGTTTACAGAAATTTCCTTCAACCCTAAAAAAAACCCTGTGAAAAATCAATACAGAAAATTCCTTCATATTAACACAGTGCATTCTTAGGGTGTGGTTGGAGTTTATGGGACCAAAGAGAAAAACGCACTCTCTTGAAACAGCATATTTAAAGAAAAGTTCAAAGTTCAAGAGAAATGTATTCTGACATGTATGCGCAATAGACTTCGACTGTAAGAGCATTACTGTAAAAAAAAGAGTCTATTTTAAGGGACAAGTCTATTTTCTAAGGGACAAGTCTATTTTCTTCAATAATCAACAGTAGGTTAGGCTGCATGAGAGCGAGATGCCAAGATATCGATCGTTCAGCCAAAGCAACAACAGAAAAAAACATCTTTAAAAGGAATTCTTCATCAAAAATTTTATTCTGTCATCATTACCTCACAGTCATGTTGTTCCAAACCCATATGACTTTCTTAATTTTATAAATCAAAGAAGTCGATATTTCAGTATTTAAACAAATTTTAGAATGTATAAAAAATTAAAAAAAATTTTTTATTAAATTATTATCTTGCTCTTGTACATACTATATAATGAAAGTGAATGGTGACTGGAGAAAATCACGATAAAAGCTCCATTAACCTGCCATATAAAGTTGACCTATGGTATAAAGATTTAAAGAATCTAAATACAGTAAGCAAGTTTGTATGAATTAACTTTATACTACTCTATAATGCTTTCCATGCTATTTTTGGAGCTCCACTCCCATTTCACTTTTATTGTATGAAAAAGAGCAGCATGGACATTCTGCAAAGTATGGATAACACTTTATTTCGATTGTCCACTTGACTACTAACTATAAGTAACTTTGCAACTACATGTCAATAGCAGTCATTAGAGTAGTAATAGACTGTCTGCTTAATATCTGCTGACACTTTATTTTTAAGCTCCTCAACAGACATTCTACTGATAAGTAACTTTGCAACTACATGTCAACTTATTCTACTAACCCGAACCCGAACCTAACAGTCTACTAATACTCTAATGAGAGTTAGCTGACACGTAATGAAAGTTAGTTGGCAAACTGACGAGACTCAGCACAGATTCTGTCAGGATGTAAATGAATCTGAAGATGATAACAGGTCTGTTGCGCCGCTGGCTCGAGCTCGAGTTCGTACCGTAGCAGGTGTGGTTGTCTTCACTCAGTCTCATGAGGTGAGGACAGGCGCAGGAGAACGTCTGGTTATAGTTGATCAAGCACAGGTGAGAACATGGACCCAAACCACCGTTAGCAGCACACGGGTTCGGCGCTGGAGAGAGAGGTGAGACAGACAGAAATAAAGAGGAGGTGAAGTATTGAGCTTTATTGTGTCATTGCCACATTCAAATTTATGGCCGAGAAAGACCAAACTGTCACGTTTTCAATGTGTTTGAGGTCTGTTTTGTGATCTTGGTTTCCCCTGTCTTTGTGATTTTTGGTTTAGTCCTGTTATTAGTTCAGTTTTGTGATCTTGTTCACCCCCGTCTTTTGTGATTTTGGTTCAGTCCTGTTAGTTTTCCCGCTCTGTCCAATTAGTTATTCCCTTCACCTGTGTTCAGTTAATCATCCTATTAGTCCCTGTTCATTTAAGCCCTGTTTTCCCTCAGTGTTTGTTGGTTGTCGTCGATGTATGGTTGAGTGTCTTTGTCCTAGAGAGTTTGCCTTTGTTCCTGTAAGTTGAGTTTTTGAATAAATCAACTATATTGCAGTTATCGTTTCCTCGTCTTCGGCAACCTGCACCCAAACCTGACACAAACCAGCTGAGACACTGATGACAGACTGATATGTCGGCCAAGCTGTGCAGATTATGTTTGACTATCTGAATCTGCACATACTTGGCTGATTTAAGATATATATATATATATATTGAGAGAGAGAGAGAGGTTTGACAGAGAAATCCAAAGGTTAAAGGTTTAAAACAGATAGAGGAACTTCTGAAAGCATGTCTAAGCCAATTCATACCCTCTGTCTGCTCCCGTTAGACATTAATAAACAGATGTCTGTCTCTATAAGATGAAGTCACTGAGCTAAACTATCATGACAAGTTTATTCACAAGCTGCATTATTAAGCGCCAAACACCATCAACGTGTGTGTCCATCAAGCCGACTGGCTCTTCCCTCAATTTGACCCACAGTCTTAAAGTTTACACAATAACTAATCAAACAATTAAAAGTAGACTTGAAAGTAGGAAATGATCTGTGATGTCCAGACAACAAGCCACTTTTAAAAGCTCAAAATGAATCTCCATGTTGAATATTGGGGTATCTGGAATCAACTGTGCTTGAGGAGATAAATGCCACAAAGTGATCAAATGAATCTTCATTATTATTAATGATACTTCATTAATAAGCATGCCAAAAAAAGGAATTGCTGAGAAAACTTCAAAGAAACCTCATGCACCAGATTTAAAATTGTCCTGAGTAACACTGTCATGTTGAATTTGTTCATTCACTAATTCACTTATATAGCAAATAAATGAATCAAAGCAACTACATATTTCTTGTTCAACAAATGTTCAATAAGTAACACAATAAATAAATCATAAATCATTTTGGCAGACATATAAATATAAAGTATATAGTTTTATAGGTCACTTAATATGTTAAGTGAACTGTGTTTGACTAATTGAGACAAGATTTGGGGGAATTTTGTACAGCAGGGGTGTCCAATCCTGCTCCCAGGGGGCCACTGTCCTGCAGAGTTCAGTTAGACCCAATTAAACACACATGAACCTGCTAATCAAGGTCTTACTTGGCCTAATAGACACTTCCAGGTAGGTGTGTTGAGGAGAGTTGGAGCTTAACTCAGCAGGACAGTGGCCCTCTAGGACTGAGTTTGGACACCCCTGGTATAAAGGCTTGTTCACACCAAGAACAGTAACTGTAAAGATAACTATAATGATAACTACATTAGCCTCCACACCAACGGATGATATAGTTCTGTTAATAATACTTGTTAATAACACTTGCTGTAGTTTTGTCATCTGCCTCTTTAAATGCTTTTTAAAGTCTTTCAAGTGGATTCTGATTGGTTGTCAATGTCGTTCATCAGCTGGGGAAAAAGAATTACAACAATATTGTTCCTCTGTGGTACCCCCAAACCAGTTAAATCCAAACCCTACCCTACAGGCAATTTCATTGGTCAACTCAATCATCCAGTCACCGGTCAATGAATTTGACTTCATGTATTCATTTTCTCAGAGCTGAGAAAATAACAAATAATGTGATTGAAAAAATCACACCAATGGAATCAAATTTTGGAATCCTTTAGAATCAAGCATTTCAAATCAGCTCTTAATGGAAAGTTTCCGTGGTGGTACAGGGATGGAATTAGATTGTTACACCATGGTACTTGTGACATATACCACTGTGACATGTGACATATACATGTGACATATACCACTGCTTTGAAACAGGAGTTAGTAATATTGATATAGGAGTAACTTTGAAATAAAGTTTGAAGATTACCTTGCGGTTGTCTAGATGGGTGGTATACCTGCAGATCAAAAGGTTGTGTGTTTGTTCTCTGAACCACAGTGACATTGTTTCCTGTCCATTTGTTGGCTTTGGCCAGTGTGTTTGTGCGCCAATCTGTCCAGTAAACCTCTCCGCCGTACATCGTCACAGCAAACGGATGCGAGAGATACTCGTGTCCTCTGAGCACCTCGATCAGTCCTGACCCGTCATACTTGGCTGAATAGATTGCATCCGATCTGAGATATAAGACATAAATAAACCATTTCCATGCTCATTCATTTCTGATAGGAAGCACAAAATAAGAACCAGCTAATTAGGGTTGTCGGGATGACTAGAGGCTTCCAGGAGCAGGATTGGATACCCCAGGTTTAGGGATCGGGAAAGGGTCAGGGCCACTCTCTAGCAGAGTTTAGCTTTAGACCTGATTAAACACACCTGAACCAGCTAATTAAGGTTGTCGGGATGACTAGAGACTTTGTGTAAGGTATATTAGAAAAGGTTGGAGCTAAACTCTACTGTAAAGTGGCCTTCAAGGAGCAGGATTGGACACCACTAGTTTAGGGATTGGGATAGGTCAGGACACTGCTTGGTTTGTTCTAGGACGGGGTGTCGAATCTTGCTCCTGGAGGGCCATTATCTAACAGAGTTTAGCTTTAGACCTGATAAAACACACCTGAACCAGATAATCAAGGTCTTCAGGATCACTAGAAACTTCCAGTAAAGTGTGTTGGAGCTAAACTCTACAGGACAGACTTGCCTTCCAGGAGCAGGATGGGATACCCCTGGTTTAGGGATTGGGGAAAGGGTCAGGGCCACTCTCTAGCAGAGTTTAGCTTTAGACCTGATTAAACACATCTGAACCAGTTAATTAAGGTTGTCGGGATCACTAGAGACTTCCCGGAACGTGTGTTGGAGCTAATCTCTGCAGGACAGTTGCCTTCCAGGAGCAGGATTGGATACTCCTGGGTTAGGGATTAGGAAAGGGTCAGGGCCACTCTCTAGCAGAGTTTAGCTTTAGACCTGATTAAACACACCTGAACCAGTTAATTAAGGTTGTCGGGATCACTAGGATACTCCTGGGTTAGGGATTAGGAAAGGGTCAGGGCACTTAGTTTGTTCTAGGAACAACTTCCATTGATCCAGGAGCATGACCTACTGTACTCTCTCAGTGCAAAAATGTGTAAAATACGGCGGTACCCTTAAAAGGACATCTTTGTTCCTTATTTAAATGAATGAATGAATGAATGAATGAATGAATGAATGAATGAGGCATTTATATAGGCTTTCATATGTACTACTGTACACCCAAAGTGTTCAATCATATCAGGGAATCTCTCCTCAACCACTAGTATTTAGTTCATACTAGTACCTTAAAGGAACGTACTACTACTAAAATATACCTTTTAAGGCTAGAAAAGATACAAAGTTGTCATTTTAAGGATACTGCCCCAGTGACAAGCTGTTGTACCTTTCTAAAGATACAATAAAAAAAAAAAATTATAATTCCAGAGAGAGTACGGGTTTAGTACATCACATTAAACATTACCTGGCATCTATCCACAGAATGCGGCGCTCCAGGTAGTCCACAGTCAGTCCGTTGGGCCATCCTCCACTGCCCGTCTCCTTATGGATGGTGCGTCTGCCATGTCCACTCATGGACGCAGCCTCTATCCTGGGCATGCTGGCGTCCCAGTCTGTCCAGAATAGGATTCTACAGAATCAGAGAACAGATGAGGGCTTTTTCTACGCTGCTTACAAAAGTTTTCTTAGTCTCAAAAACGAAAAGCGGGAGAATTCTTTATGGAGCTGGCTATTACTATCATTACTGAATTATTTTTCTGAATTTGGACAAACCAGTGGTTCTCACTTCAAGGCACCCAATTCTCAAGACAATATTTGAAGGTAATTCTGGTACTTCTGTTCTAATGTCAAAGCTGCTTATTTTCAAACTTTCATTTAAAAGTAGGAGTGGCAATATATTAAAATGATTAAATAAAAAATCATAAATTTATTAAAATAATTAAATTACATTTTCCAATAACTGAACGGTCTTTAGTGTTTACGCTTTTTATTTGAAAAGATTTTTTAAATTTCCACGACTTTTCAGAACTTTTTTAAATCCTCTCATACATTCATGTTTTCCAAGACGCTAGATTGCTAGATTGAATAAAAGATGAGCAAAGCTGGATATATAAACTGGCAGTAACGATTTTATTTAAACAAATTCAAAACAAAACACTGGACTCAAAACATGAACAGAACAACCGGTATACTGTGATGAGAACGGATAATGAACTGAAAGCTTAACAGCTTAAATACACAAAACAAACCATTGCAATCAACAAAACAAGCCACAGGTGTACAACTTACTTAATCAATTCTATGGAGAAACCATAGAAAGAAACTGAACACAGGAAACTGAACTAAAACACGTGTCAAACCCACCCAAAACAGATAGACATACAGATTATCCCTTACAGAATCCTGATTCATAAATAAAAATGGCAGTTGTTAAAGAAACAAATTAAAATAAGAAACAAAATGCCAGCTTCCATCTTAATTTTTAGCTGTTTTAGATTATGTTTTGTCTTATTTTAAATTCATTTAACCCATGCTAATTCAAAATATGACTAAGTACTATAGTATAAATAATATTAAAACAGCTTACTACACAGAAGGGGCTCAACACAAGTTTCAGAAGTGGTAATGATGGATAGCTTACCCCTCTCTAGGGTCCAGAGCGATGGCTCGCGGATGCTCCACATCTCCAGCTAGTAGAGTGGTGCGCATCGTACCGTCCAGTTTGGCCACCTCAATCTGATCTAGGTTACTCTCCACCCAGTAGATGTTTCCAGCGATCCAGTCTACAGCCAGACCCTCAGGAGTAGCTAATCCATACTGGATCACCACATCAAAACTGGTCAGTGCTGCTGTGTGTGAAATAAAGATGAAGGAAAGAGAGAGGAACAGGGACAATATATGTACAAGGAAACATGCTAATCATAGAAGAGGTGTATTCAGACATATGAACTGTACTGCATTTATATGAATTTTTGTAACTACTAGTTTAAAAAGAGGTATAGTTAACTCACCACCATTCTCTGACAGCTTCCCACGGTAAATTTTGTCCTCAACAACATCAGTCCAATAGAGCGAGCTTTCGTTGAGGTGGAAGTCGAGAGCGATGGTGTTCCTCAAGCCTGGCACTAACACGCTGAACTCTCCTTTGTGAAGATCAATCCGTCGGATCTCATGACGGTTGGAGAAGATGATGAAGGGTTTAAATGGATCTGAAAATACCAACAATGAACTCACTGAAAGAATGCCATAAAACGCATGATTCGCTAAAGTCAGGCATTGAACTGGGTAAACCCTCTGACATTTTTAACATGTCTGTAAAATGATGTGAGATTGGCAGTCACATACATGTCTGTGACATTTCCTCTGTTTATCTAAATTATTTTCTATTTCTCAAAGGAATGTGAAATACGTCCAGCAATACATAATTCATCATTTGATTCGCTAAGTGGGCTGCTATGCCACTTCCTGTCACAGTGAATCTTCTCCCCCTCCTCTTTCTTCTGGCATTTACATTCTTTCATTACAAAAATAAACCACCAATAATGCTGCCAAACAGTTCCCCGCCATTTTCAGCATGCTTTCTGGCACAGAAACTTAAATTTTCAGTCTTTGAAGGAAAAAAAGTTGCAATGACTTTATAGAAGACCACCACTTGTGAGCGGTTGAAAGTTTTCCTTTAGTACACATAGTTGTCATCTTCTGACAAACACCCTGAACCACGACAGTTTTCATATCTATTCTAGTTATTTATCGGTCTTAACCGATTCTCTCCATCCGTTTTTGGAAATCTTTTAGTATGTACTGTCAAAAGCTAGCCTGGTTAAAACCAGACCATTCTCAGTTATAACTGAGTTATGGTCTGGCAAAGCATCATAGACAAATCATTTCCAGAGGGGCGTCACCAACGGACGTCGCGGATAGACCTAAACCCAATCAGAGCGATGAAGGAGATGATGTATGCAGAGCGCCGGAGAAACATCTCCGAGTGTTGTTCTTTGCTCGGTTTTTAACAAAAGGGAAACGTTCAAATCGCTTAAAACAGACGCGATAGCTGATGCGAACGTGTGATGTTCGACGGCAGCATCCATCTTTGTAATGTAGGCTACAAAATCATGTTCAAAATCCCAGCGCTGTCGTCATCGTGTAAAGCCCGCCCCAACGTTTCTGATTGGTCCCGCGATTTCGGCGGATTGGAAATGGGCTTGAATGAGCTCTTTGCCAGACTAACTTTCAGAGCAAATCTAAATTTGCCGGAAGTTGTCTGGGTTTTCCCAGGCTAGTCAAAAGCATTTCATTCAGAAACTATTTTCAATCACATACATATATATTTTATATATGCATGTAATTTTTTTGTTTTAATCTCATACATTTTAACTAAGTGAATAGATTTATGATCTATAAATCTGGTTATTGTGTATTTAAAACACATTCAGTTTATTAGCACTATTACAGAAATCTTAACCGATTAATTTATATATGAGTGATAAGTAAGCACCACATTAAGTTTATTAGTTTATGTAAAAAAAATCCATAACCAAAATGGATGGAAATTTTAGATGCTATTCAAATACATAAATCTTAAATTAAGGCCTAAATATTTTGTTGAGTGTATGTATCTCACTAGGATTGAACAGAGCGGATCTCACCTGTGCTCCTGCAGCTCTCCATGTCAGGTTCGAGGGCCCAGCCATCATAACAGGAGCACTTCACATTGAACTTGTCCTGTTCACAGCGCTGGCTGCACTTCAGGTGTTTGGCACAGAAGCCCTGGATCTGACACGTCTTGTTGTCGGTGCCCAGTTCCATGCCAAGTGGGCACGAGCACAGAATGCCCTCGCCCGGGGCCACTGTACAGTTATGACTGCAGCGACCATTGTCCAGAGAACACAGATCTAAACCAAGAGAAACAATACAGTTAGACAGTAACAACAGAGGAAGGGGACATAGGAAGAAAACACAATATGGGATTGTTATTACATCAGTACTGATGTATTCAATATAGACTGAAAAAAGCCTTGACATGAACATTGTAATGTATGTAATTACAAAATAAATAAATACACATTTAATGCTATAGTTTCAGTGATGATGTACACGTATAAAAGACAGATGTTCTATGATTTCTTTTTTTTTTTACTTGCAGTATACTTACCGGTAATAAACTCATTACGGTAACACTTTACAATAAGGTCTCATTTGTTAATGCATTATTTAACATGAACTAACAATATGAAATATGTTGACCTTTGTTAATGTTGGTTTTGGACATTTTCTATATGCAATTCATACATACATACATACACATACTTAAATTATGGCCTAAATAAGGCAATAGAGTTGTGCTCCAGATGCATTTGTTTTGCACTCAGTGAACATCATCTCATGTAACAGCGATGAATCTTACCACAGAGTTTTTCATCGGAGCCGTCGGGACAGTCGTCTTTGCCATCGCAGAGTTTCTCGGCGGGCAGACAAATGCTGGTGTCATTAGCACACACGTGATGGGAGAGTTTACACACCAGTTCCTCACAGTTATCTTCATCTGAGTTATCTTCACAGTCACTGTCACCATCACACACCCAAGCCTTACTGATACACCGCGCTACACAAAACACACACAAAATATATTCTTGTTAACATGTTAACTGAGGAAAACTACAGTGATGTTACTTAATGACCTTGTGACCCAGTGAACAGGGAATTCTGGGAATGACCTTTTCTTGGATCCACTTTATATTAAGTGTCTTAACATAAAATAATAATTTGATACAAGGCACTTATTTAGTAAATATATGTTTATGATGTACTTAGAAATTAATTATGTACTCATGTAATTACATGCAGGATTTTAAAAAAAATATATGTTTAAATATACGTATATAACAATGTTGAACCCACCACTTTACCCACACTTAAACCTACCCATACAACCAAACCTTTCCCTAACCATACCCGTATCACAGCTCAATAGCAGCACATGTTCTGCAATACAATATGAACACAAAAAGTACATTGAACCTAACATTTTATTTTTATTTCACTACATAAAGAGATGGAAAATGAACCTCTGGAAGCAATTTTGAGTGATGACTCAAATGATGTGGTCAATTTGATTTGAGTTTCATTATTGCCTCAACTCATGTTACTTAGCATTTTTCTCTGTATACATTACCAAGTCTGAGATGATTATGACCCATTCACTCATAAACGCACTGTCTACTCATGGATCACTAAATCTCAAGATAATACTGAATCAGTTTTCTGATTGGTCTGAGAACATCAGACCATTCAATTTAGAACAAATCATCTATATTTTCTGCATCATTACCAGAGTCCCTGCAGCCAAACTTCACTGCTGGATCACACATGTGCGTTACACCCTCGCAGTTCTTCTCATCGCTCAGATCCATGCAGTCAGTGTCTCCATCACACCGCCAGCGGAGGGGAATACACAACCCGTCCACACGACACTGGAACTCATCTGTGTGACAGCCACCGGGAGGACGGGTTGCTGTCGGGAGGAAAAAGAGGAATTAAACAGAGAGTGCATAGCAATGTCCAAACAAATATATTTTTATTTGTGAGATAACATTTGTGAACAATCTATAGTTTCAAACTGTTTGTTAAGAGTTTACACTGTAAAAAAAAATCGTAGATAAGGGTAGCTTATCCTGGAGGGGAGAAGTCAAAAACTGTAGGTGTACCTCAGGGTTCGGTACTTGGCCCCTTTCTCTTTTCAATATCCAGGCAAACGGATTGTCATGCTAATGCTACACCAATGACAAGCAGCTCTACCATGAATGGCACTTTCATCTCCAAATTTGTGAAGACAGGGCTCCTTGTCTTCCCAGCTAGCTAGATAGTAATTCAACACTTTTGCAACATCAAGAAGTAAGCTAGGATCTTTGGCAATAGAACCGTATTAATAGAATTTCCTACTATTGTTTATCTGTCTACATCTCTGTCTTAACTTTCCATTTTCTAAGGAATCTTGGCACTTTTTGAAAAGACACTAATATTTAGTAAAATTATTGATCTGTCTACACCGATACTGTCAGATGAGAACAAAACTTGAACTGAATTGATCTCGATGATGACACTATTGTCTTCTGTAGAGCTGCTTTATAACTGAATTTGTTTAATAATTGATGATTTTTTTTTAAGTTATTGCACTGAATTTAATCAATATTATACTGATTTGAGCTGAATAAGGACACTATTGTCTTTGTAGAGCAGGATTTGAATTAGTCTCATATTTAATAAAGTTTTCATTCTGTTATTGTATTCTCTTATTTTCCTGTTTATTACTGTGATGCTGCTTTGAAACAATCTTTACTGTATAAAATGCTATATAAATAAAGGTGACTTGACTTCTCATGTTACTGTCTCTTTAGGACGCATCATTTATGCTGTTTTATTCTTCATTTGTAAGTCATTTTGGATAAAAAAACAAATGTTAGAATTAACATAGGTAATTTGTGAGTTCTCCAAAGTCGAATAAAACTGTTATTGTGGTGGTTTTGTGAGGTGGGATTTGTTTGTAATAATCCCTTCTTAAACTCATCATCACAGTGTAATATGCCTCATATCTGCCTCTAATGCTAACAGAGCGGCTGGAAAACACGTTTATCCCCAGGAGAGAGAGAGAGACAAGTCTATATTTGGGTAAAATGGCAGTGGTGTATATGAACACAAAGATTCCTCATTAATTATCTCAAGATGTGCCTTAATGTGGTTATTTCTGTGTAATGGCTTCTTTCATTTCTTTCTGTGACACAAATTTGTTTCATAATTGAGGAATTTTGACACTTTTATTGAACAGAGTTTGGATCCATGATTATATAGAGGCCAGAGTTATGCATAACTCTAGTTGGTTATGGTGAGCTTTGGTTAACCTGTAAACCCTTAGATCAATGGACTCTCCAACTCTTTCAGTCACCATTGGTCTCTCTGAGACTTTTCTCACTAGTATATTTCCATTGTGCCTGGAGTTGCTGTACAAGAGATGGCCTTTTCTAAACAATGAGCTTGAGGATTGGTTCATCTTTCACTTCCTGATAATTGAATCAAAAGCAGGGGCTGCTAAGTGCTTTCGTATCATTATGTATTCCCACTTCAACACATTAATGCTGCCTCAGAATTAGTCTAAAAAGTGTTTTTTAGAAGGCAGCATCAGTTATGGTGTGGAAGACAGCATTAGTGTGATGAACTCACCCTGGTTAGTGCAGTTTGCGTGGGTCTCATCACTGTAGTCGCCACAGTCGTTGTCTCCGTCACAGGTCCAGTAGTCGGGTATACAGCGACCACTGTTACATTTAAACTGAGCGCTGGAGCATGAATGACTACAGCCGGCTTCATCACTGTTATCACCACAGTCATTGTCTGGAAGAGGTTAAATGGTCAAATGTATGCTATGATCCCCTGAAATATAATGCATGAAGTATAAGCCATATTTTAAAGTACACCACCAGTCGAAGGATTGGACACACTTGAATAAATTCATGTTTCTGACAATCAGGAAGAAAAACTGTCGATATAAAGGATTTTCCTTAAAATGTGTTTTGCAGTCAAATATAAACTGTCAAGGTTACTATCGTTAACGAAAGCTAAAACCATAAAAAAACATTTTCATTAACTGAAATAAAATCTTAAAAATCTAAACTTATTTCATTTCAGCTAGTTGCTAACATTTTTCACTTTCATTTAGTTTAACTTCAAGTACTATAATATAAAATTCTGCAAAATTCCCATACTGCAATTTGCATTGTTTCACAGTTTTGATTTCTTTCAGTCTATTTGATGATTATTATTATTAACATTAAAGAAAGAACAGGTGTGTCCAAACTTTTGACTGAAAATAAAAACTAAGTTTCAATCGCTTTAAAGAGCTTATAAGCTGCCTTTAATACTTTACCAATATAAAAGAAGCAGCCATGCTGGGAAACATTTATCTTAGATATACATGGAATATCCATGTCCATATAAACTATAGGCTATGATTTAATAGAATTCATTTGTAATACAAATATACAAACAATGACATTTAGACTGAAATATGAGTATTTCACATTAATATAACATGGTAAATGTGGCAGCTTGTCTTTAGACACACATTTTACACAATTTTGCAACATTTTATAAAATTAATAATAAACATCACAGAAACTGCATAGATCACACATGCACCACTGGGAATGAACACGGGTTAATATTTAATGCTGAATCTCTTCTTATGGATGTTAATAGTGATGTTAGTTAAAGTGAGATGGGCAGGGGATTTATTTGTATTTTTTTACCATTTTGGGGGAAGATTTTAGAAATAATGAATTGCTGCAGATATTTTAGACCTTTCAACAGCTTTAAAGGTATTTCCTGAAATCCTGTTGAGACGTCATTATAATGTTATAACACAAGTAAATTTATGGTGCATGTTGATCTATGCACTAACCGGTCGGGTTCGGACAATTGAACTCATCAGAGCTGTCCCCACAATCCTTTTCTGCAACACACAGCCCATGTGACACAGGGGGAGGGGCAAATGGTCAAGAGAAGAGGACATGACGTTACACAAAAGACACATGAAATGATCAACAAAGACAAATGAGGGAAAAAGTGCAAGGGACACAAAAAGAAAAGAGAACAAAACACTTGAGAAGCTCACCATTATCACAGCGCCAGTTGATATTGATACAGCGTCCGTTATTACAGGTGAACTGAGTGAGCGGGAAACAGGTTGGGTATGCTGACGACACAAACATCATCATAAACAATCAATAATAACATCGAAAATTAACACATCTCATATAATCAACAATTAAATGCAACATTTAACTATTTTAAATGTGAGTTTTTACTGGTTGCATGTAAATATGAATATGACTTTACATGTTTTTAAAGTGGTCGTATCACATATTTTGATTATTTACACTGCACTGAATAATTGTCCTAATTGAAAAAAAAGTTTTACACAAAGAAATAGTATAGTAATAAATAATAAATGAAGTTTTGAGTTTAATTTATCCAAAATGTGCTTTTTCATGAGCCATGAAAAAACCCTAGATGAATAAACCTAGTAAAAACAAAATGTAATTCTAAATATCTAAAACATTTACAAAATGTAAATCTATAAAATGTCATAAAACATTCCCTTCAAAGTTGTAATGGACAAAACTAGCACTGAACTAGTTTTTCTAAAACTATCACATGCATATTAATGGCTGAATTGATTAATTTTAATAAGCTGGCTGGCACCAACATAAAGCAACATGATTTACCGCAGGACGCAGGCTCATCGGAGCGGTCCCCGCAGTCATCATCCAGGTCACATGTCCAGGAGATGGGAATACAGCGGCCACTGGCACAAGAGTACTGGTTCGGAGGACACGTCCGAGCTGCAATGGAGAACCAAAACTGAACAAATAAAAAATATTATATATAGTTATTATCATATATTATTATGGCCTTCGTGTCGTCTGTAGAAAAGCAGCAGATTTAAAGTCCTTCTCTTTCTAGAACAGGAATCCATTCCCCACTGCTTTTCTGTGGAAACAGTTCATCTTCAACATGTTTGCCATGACATATTCATTTTCCAGAGCACTCAATATGGAGTTTGTTTTGAAAACCCGATGTTTTATAAGTGGAGTCATACGTATTGTGCAATAATAAGGGTTTATTTATTTTTATAGTGTCCACCAGGTTGGAATTCTTGGAAGGGAATCTTTTTTTGAGGGTCTTGGTTGAAGAAACAGGATCTAACGTTATATGCAGCAGTCTTTACTAATCACAAACTCAAACTAACAGAAACACTTAAGATACTCAGAATTCTAATACATGGAGCAGAACAACCAAGCTTACAGAAATGTCGACAGACAACTAGACAAGATTAAACTCAGGCTTAAATACACAGGCTAATGAGAGGAACTAATGAGACTGATTAACAAGACACATCTGAACTCAACTAACACAATCAGTAACCAAGGATACAAACAGGCGGGGGACGGAGGAAGACGACAGGTTAGAAGATTAACTAGGAAATAAACTGAGGCTGTGTCCCAATTCGCCTACTTATACTACGCCCTAAAAGTATGTACTCTTTTTGTGAAGAAAAAGTACATACTTTTGAGTGTGTAGCAAAAGAGTAGGCAAGCTTTGGGACATACTACTTCGTCATCTTTAACAGACAGATCTGTCGCGTGCATCCTGTCACCGTAAACTGCCCTGTCAATTATCTCGTCACAGTTAAAATCCTCCATTCAATCTAATTTAATTTCTTACCATTTCGGAGAGAAATGTAGCACGTTCATCTGCCAGTCGTGGGTCTTTCATGCAGACGTAACACTCTCCTTTGCAATTTGAATGTAAGGATGCATTTAAAAGTTAACGGCTAAACGTATCTTTACAAAAGTTCACAATGCTGCTGCAGATGCAATTAAATGTAGCCAACATTGAATAAACCTCTCCGGGAACCATCACCTTATCGTGGTGGAGAGGTTTGGGTACCCCTGTGAGCCTGCAGGCTGTGTTGTCTGGAGCCTAGTGCTCCTGGTAGGGTCTCCCAAGGCAAAGTGGTTCCAGGTGAGGGGGCAGACTAAGAATGGTTCAAAAAGACCCTAATGAAGAAGCGAGGAAGAGGAGGAGAGACCCTGCCCGGAGTGGGTGTTTGTTGTTAGACTTCTGTGCTAGTCATGGATTGTCTATAACGAACACCATGTTCGAACATAAGGATGCTCATAAGTGTACATGGTACCAGAGTACCCTAGGCCGAAGATCGATGATCGATTTTGTTAACGTTTCATCTGATTTGAGGCCGTATGGGTCGGACACTCGGGTGAAGAGAGGGGCGGAGCTGTCAACTGATCACCACCTGGTAGTGAGTTGGGTCAGGGGGTGGGGGAAGAATCTAGACAGACCCGGTAAGCCCAAACGGGTAGTGTGGGTGAACTGGGAACGTCTGGAGGAGACCCCTGTCCGTGAGATCTTCAACTCGCACCTCCGGCAGAGCTTTTCTGGCATCCCTGTAGAGGTTGGGGACATTGAACATGAGTGGGCAATGTTCAAAGCTTCTATTGCAGAAGCTGCAGCGGGAGGTTGCGGTCTCAAGGTCTTAGGTGCCTCAAGGGGCGGTAACCCTCGAACACCGTGGTGGACACCGGTGGTCAGGGAAGCCGTCCGACTGAAGAAGGAGGCCTTCCGGGATTTGTTGTCCCGGAGGACTCCGGAGGTGGTTGCAAGGTACCGACAGGCCCGAAGGGCGGCAGCTTCTGCTGTGGCAGATGCAAAGCAGCGGGTGTGGGAGAAGTTCGGAGAAGACATGGAGAAGGACTTTCGGTTGGCACCAAAGTGTTTCTGGAGAACTGTCCGCCACCTCAGGAGGGGGAAGCTGGGAACCATCCAAGCTGTGTACAGTAAGGATGGGGGTCTGTTGACCTCAACTGAGGAGGTAATTGGGCGGTGGAAGGAACACTTTGAGGAACTCCTGAATCCGACTGAAACGCCCTCTCTGGTAGAGGCAGAGTTGGAGGCTGATGGGGGAGTCTCATCAATTTCCCTGGTGGAGGTCACTGAGTTAGTCAAACAACTCCACAGTGGCAAAGCCCCAGGGATTGATGAGATTCGCCCAGAAATGCTAAAAGCTCTGGGTGTGGAGGGGCTGTCTTGGATGACACGTCTCTTTAACATTGCGTGGAAGTCAGGTACAGTGCCCAAGGAGTGGCAGACTGGGGTGGTGGTTCCCCTGTTTAAAAAGGGGGACCAGAGGGTGTGTACCAATTACAGGGGTATCACACTTCTCAGCCTCCCTGGTAAAGTCTACTCTAAGGTGCTGGAAAGGAGGTTTCGGCCGATAGTCGAACCTCAGATTGAAGAGGAACAATGCGGTTTTCGTCCCGGCCGTGGAACAACGGACCAACTCTTTACTCTCACAAGGATCCTGGAGTGGGCTTGGGAGTATGCCCATCCAGTCTACATGTGTTTTGTGTTCCCCGGGAGATACTGTGGGAGGTGCTGCGGGAGTATGGGGTGAGGGGGCCCCTTCTTAGGGCTATCCAATCCGTGTACATCCAAAGCGAGAGCTGTGTCCGAGTACTCGGCAGTAAGTCGGACTCTTTCCAGGTGAGGGTTGGCCTTCGCCAGGGCTGCGCTTTGTCACCAATCCTGTTTGTGATATTCATGGACAGGATATCTAGGCGTAGTTGTGGTGGGGAGGGGTTGTGGTTCGGTGAGCTTGGGATCTCGTCACTGCTTTTTGCGGATAATGTGGTCCTGATGGCATCATCGGTCCGTGACCTTCAGCTCTCACTAGATCGGTTCGCAGCAGAGTGTGAAGCGGTTGGGATGAGGATTAGCACCTCTAAATCTGAGGCCATGGTTCTCAGCAGAAAACCGGTGGAATGCCAGGTCCAGGTAGGGAATGAGTCCTTACCCCAAGTGAAGGAGTTCAAGTACCTCGAGGTCTTGTTCACGAGTGAGGGGAGATTGGAGCAGGAGATTGGCCGGAGAATCGGAGCAGCGGGGGCGGTATTGCACTTGCTTTACCGCACCGTTGTGACGAAAAGAGAGCTGAGCCGTAAGGCAAAGCTCTCGATCTACCGGTCAATTTTCGTTCCTACCCTCACCTATGGTCATGAAGGATGGGTCATGACCGAAAGAACGAGATCGCGGGTACAAGCGGCCGAAATGGGTTTCCTCAGGCGGGTGGCTGGTGTCTCCCTCAGAGATAGGGTGAGAAGCTCAGCCATCCGCGAGGACTTCAGAGTAGAGCCACTGCTCCTTTGCATCGAAAGGAGCCAGCTGAGGTGGTTTGGGCATCTGGTAAGGATGCCTCCTGGACGCCTCCCTAGAGAGGTGTTTCAGGGACGGCCAGCTGGGAGGAGACCTCGGGGAAGACCCAGGACTAGGTGGAGAGATTATATCTCCACACTGGCTTGGGAACGCCTCGGGATCCCCCAGTCAGAGCTGGCAAATGTGGCTCAGGAAAGAGAAGTTTGGGGTCCCATGCTGGAACTGCTGCCCCCGCGACCCGACCTCGGATAAGCGGATGAAGATGGATGGATGGATGGACATTGAATAAATACATTTTCGTTAGGTTATATACTAATAGTTAATCACTTTAACCCCTTTATCTAAACCTCTCTACAGCCACACAACCGCCGGACTCGCGCGTCCTCCATGTCTGAAGTGTTTTAACACTTTTCACTCGTGTTTGTAGTTCTAACCGTCCAACGCGCGATGGGTTGTGGGCAATATCAGCCGTCAGAGTGTGCATCGATCTGCACTTCGGATTCTGACCGGATATAGTAGACCATCCGGGTCTATTTGGGACACTCATTTCAACATACTACGATTTGGGACGTACTAATTCTATTTTCGAATACTATTTAGGACGGATAGTATGAAATTTCTGTTTTTTTTTTTCTTTCTTTCAGAGTTTACAGCTTTTTGTGTTTAAGGCTGTTTAATGAACGTAAATATCACTGTACCAAACCTCCTTCCAGAGACCTTGGCATCGAGTGTATTGTCATAATATGATTTTCTAATTTGCATTAGATGTTATAAAGCTAATGTAAGTTAATAGCAAATAATCAATCAGTTTATTTATTGAGTTAAGAATAAGCTTCTTCACATTATCAGTCCAGTGAAACAACAGTTTATTTTTTCCACAAGATAATGTGTAACTGCCATAGTAACATTCAACCCAATCACTTGCATTTATCAATCTTATTCACTTCCTTATCAATCCCTGTATTCATTTAGTAGTTGTTAATTACTCTTGTTTATCTTTTTGTTAATAAAATCCATTTTATTACACTTGTGTCTTTCTTGTGTTGATAACAGTAAGAAGTTATACAATATCTTATAAATCCTTCAGATTGGTCATTTGACAAACTCCCTCCAATTTATTCAACTATCTTGCTAGATTTTACTTTACTCTCAAGGTGAGAATGAAAGAAAGCATTATCTGACACTCTCACACTGACTTTAAAGGGAGTTAGACTAAAACTCACAATATTAATGTGATGCCCACTGTGGGACCCCCTAAACTCTGGTGCCCATCGTGAGGAACTATTACATTAGTTGTGCCCGTGTGAGACCAGATATTACACTACATTGCAGTCTAGAATTTCTTGCAAAGACAGAATCATAGACTGCCATGCCCTTAAAATAAATACGGTCTAAATTAAAGAGCGCAAACCATACAATTCAGCTATGAAGTCAAATATAGTACAACAGTTTGCTAAAGAGCCCAGAACTGCGTCAGATATACCATGCGTGATAAACTCTATAGTTATACATGGTTGTCTAGGTATATTTCAGCTGACTCATGACAGAACATCAAGGAGAAATATTTTCATCTGATACCTTTATACTTTATTTTCCAGCAATTTTTCAGCAATATCGCATGAGATGGAAATTCAAGTTCCAGCTATCAGTTTGATGATTAGTGTAGATTTAAACCTAGACACTTCATGTCTGAGATGGACTACGGCAAAGTCTGTTGGACTTGTGTGTGTGTGTGTGTGTTTGGTTATGGATGGATAAGATGTGCACCGAAAAAGATTCCGACAACCTACACTCTGTCAAAAACATAGTCTTTGCAGAGTGAATTTTTGGGCTTAGTGTGAAGAACGTCATAGAGCTGCAAATTCAGATTAAATGCAAACAGAACTTGACTGTGTGTGTGTGTGTGTGTGTGTGTGTGTGTGTGTGTGTGTGTGTGTGCGCGTGAGTATGCGTGTGTGTATGAGTGTATGTGTGAGAGTGTGTGTGTGTGTGTGTGTGTATGAGTGTGTGTTTTTGTGTTTGTGTGTGTGTGTGTGTGTTTGTGTGTGTGTATGAGTGAGAGAGAGTGTGTGTGTATGAGTGAGAGAGAGTGTGTGTGTGTGTGTGTATGAGTGAGAGTGCGTGTGTGTGTGTGTGTGTGTGTGTGTGTGTGTGTGTGTGTGTACCTGAGCATGTAGTGTTAGACTCGTCCTCGTCGTTGCCGCAGTCGTTGTCTCCGTCACACAGCCAGCGCATGGGGATACAGCGGTTATTCTGACACTTGAAGCGATCCGCAGGGCACGTGTGCTGATCTACAGATGGACAAAACACAACCGCTGCATGTGTGTGTAGCTTCATGCAAAGAGCTTGTTGAACACATGACGTGTGTGTTCTTACGGCACAGTTCAGCGGCCTCGTCGCTGTTGTCCAGACAGTCATTATCTCCGTCACATTTCCAGCGGTCTTGAATACAGCGGTTATTCTTACAGGCGAACTCTCCCGGCTGACACTGCGGAGGGGGGATGTACGACGGGTTTGCTGTGAGGAAACACACACACACACACACACTAAATGTAAGTAAGTCTGCTGAAGGCCAAGCTCTGTGAAAGAAAACATCTGAGGGGTTTCTGTTTCAAACATTCAGACACAAAACCCAAACCGCTTGATGCCGGATTCGGCTGATTGTATCAACAGTCGGTCACAGATTAAAGCCTAAAATGATGCATTATCTGCCAGTGTGATCGAGCAGCTGCCACAAACAGATTTGCTTCTGCTCAGCAAGGCTTTTCTTGCGTTGTTCTCTGTCAGGACTGAATGAACTCTCTTATCCCGCTTTATTTGGCACATTTCTCACCTGGGTCACTGAATGGTTTCTAATGAAGTTTCTAACATGTTATTTCCTCAGTAGTAATTAACCCTCTGATGGACAGATTTTTAAGCCATTTTTAACCATTCAGGCAATAATGTTAACTGTATAACTGTAATATTTAAAAAAATAAAATAAATACCGATATCATGTTTGGTAATGCTACACATATAACAACATAGTAAAGAATCCAGTGCCAGTGACTGTCTGTCTGATTGATACTCCAACACAGTAGGTGGGAGTGTTGCACCTTAATGCCACCCTTCATAAAACAAAGGAGAAAACGGTGCAAAACCTTACCAAAGCCCTATGGCATCGCTGTCAAGGAGTAATTAGCTAGTCAAGTGGATTTACTTGTTGTAAAGTTAACGAAAGTTATCATGAGGATTGTAATGTTTAAAGCAGAAATGTCAATAGACCAGGAAGATTTTAAAATGAGCCGTTCATTCATAAATATGCAAGATCACTGTGAAAATACAGACCGGAAGACAAAAGACAACGAGCGCAGCGCTGAAAAGGGGCGGAGCTACAGAAGGTCTATAGTCAACAGCACGTGAAAAGAGTTATATGTCTGAATTCACAGTGCTCATAAAAGAAAAGGCAAAAAGTACCAATAACCTACTTGTGGCGAGATTCTTAAATGTGCATTTGATGGACACTTTACAATCTCATGAGGACACGGGGGAGAATTCAGCAGTAAAGCGACGCAACTGACTGTAGATATTGCAGATATTTTGAACTGTAGATCAAAACTTAAATTATAAAAAAAATTTGGTGAATTCTGTCCTTCAAAATTACATTTTAATATCATCACATTTCTGTAATGGCTGTTGAGTAACTTGAAAACTTTAAAAGCAGTGGTATTTTTTCATAAATGAAAAATAAATATTTATTTCACCAAGTTGTCCCTATAAGTATATTTACAAAGATTATTTAATGACCGGACGTGACAATTCGCTTATATTAACACATTATTATTTAGTTGGTAAATATGTATGCAGTGTACGCTTGTGTTACCTTTACAGCTGATGTTGTCTGCGGGGTCCAATAATTGGTCCTCAGCACAGGCACATGACCTGCCAGTGGGAGTGGCCAAACACAGACTACTACAGCCACCGTTATTCGCTCTACACGCATTACTTCCTGTGATGAACACACGTAAGAATAACATCTGATGAAGACATTCCATAGCCAAACCATAATGGATACTGTATTTATTTATTTTTGCACAAAAACCAGGGCAAAAAACATTCTGTTACCTAGCTGCTGTTGGGCATCGTACATGCGGATCTCAAAGATGGGTGGCCGTTCGTTGCGTAGCAAAGTGACCGTTTTGGTGTTTTGGTCCAGTTTATAGATGCTCCCGCTGCGGTACTCGTTCCAGAACAGGAAGTTTTTGTAGTGGCACAGGCCGAAGGCGTGGTTCAGTTCCTGTCCGTCATAAACCGTCTAAGCAGAAACAATATGATGTTACATCATCGACAACTGGCAAGTAAATCGGCTGTTTTAGTGTTATCTCTTGTTTTTCATTCTTAAATGCAAACACGTGTGTGTATGTGAACATCATCGATTAGATCAGCGGTGTGACAGCACCTTGCGTGCAGAGGTGTTAAGATAAACCATCTCGATTCGGTCGTAATAAGCATCCACCCAGTACAGGATCCCCTGAGGGATATCCAAACTCAGGCCGTTGGGCCACAGAACCGTCTTCGAGGTCAGAAGAACGTTCCGGTTGGTTCCGTCCATCCAGGCCCTCTCAATCTTCCCCCGCTTGCTCTCCTTTGGGTCCTCCTCCCAGTCAGTCCAGTACATCCAGCTGAAAGAGATAACAACGTTTTCAAAATGCATAGTTCTGACTGGGAAAAATTAGATACTCCTTCTTTATAAATTGATTTATCTATTGAGCATTAGTGTATTTTAAATATTGCTGTTGCTGCTGTTTTTTTAAAGCAATAAGCCTCTTGAGGTTGTAGATTACCAGTCAAAAGTTTTGGGATAAATACTTTTTTTTTTTTTTTTTTTATGCTTTTGAGTGTCGAGAATGTTTCGAGAAAGTCTCTTCTGCTCACCAAGGCTGAATTTTTTTTTATCAAAAATACAGTAAAAACAACAATACTGTGAAATAGTATTACAATTAAAAATAAATGCTTTCAATGTGAAAATATTTTACTATGTAATTTATTCCTGTGATCAAAGCAAAAAAATGTAATGAAGTAATTAATACTTTTATTCTAAGGACACAAAGCGACATTAAAGACATTTATAATGTTATAAAAAATTTCACAATTTTCTAAACTTTCTAAAACTAAAAAAAATCAAATAAATACTGTCCTTTTGAACTTTCTATTCACCAAAGAATGCAGATTTTTTTTTCATGTTTTTACACAAAAAATATTAAGCAGCAAAATGTATAATAATCATTATTAATAATTAAGCACCAATAATAATTGCTAAAAATCAAGCACAAACTCAGCATGTTAGAATGATTTCTGAAGGATCATGTGACTAAAGACTGGAGTAATGATGCTGAAAATTCAGCTTTGCATCACATTTTAAAATACACTCACCTAAAGGATTATTAGGAACACCATACTAATACTGTGTTTGACCCCCTTTCGCCTTCAGAACTGCCTTAATTCTACGTGGCATTGATTCAACAAGGTGCTGAAAGCATTCTTTAGAAATGTTGGCCCATATTGATAGGATAGCATCTTGCAGTTGATGGAGATTTGTGGGATGCACATCCAGGGCACGAAGCTCCCGTTCCACCACATCCCAAAGATGCTCTATTGGGTTGAGATCTGGTGACTGTGGGCGCCATTTTAGTACAGTGAACTCATTGTCATGTTCAAGAAACCAATTTGAAATGATTCGAGCTTTGTGACATGGTGCATTATCCTGCTGGAAGTAGCCATCAGAGGATGGGTACATGGTGGCCATAAAGGGATGGACATGGTCAGAAACAATGCTCAGGTAGGCCGTGGCATTTAAACGATGCCCAATTGGCACTAAGGGGCCTAAAGTGTGCCAAGAAAACATCCCCCACACCATTACACCACCACCACCAGCCTGCACAGTGGTAACAAGGGATGATGGATCCATATTCTCATTCTGTTTACGCCAATGTCTGACTCTACCATCTGAATGTCTCAACAGAAATCGAGACTCATCAGACCAGGCAACATTTTTCCAGTCTTCAACTGTCCAATTTTGGTGAGCTCTTGCAAATTGCAGCCTCTTTTTCCTATTTGTAGTGGAGATGAGTGGTACCCGGTGGGGTCTTCTGCTGTTGTAGCCCATCCGCCTCAAGGTTGTGCGTGTTGTGGCTTCACAAATGCTTTGCTGCATACCTCGGTTGTAACGAGTGGTTATTTCAGTCAAAGTTGCTCTTCTATCAGCTTGAATTAGTCGGCCCATTCTCCTCTGACCTCTAGCATCAACAAGGCATTTTCGCCCACAGGACTGCCGCATACTGGATGTTTTTCCCTTTTCACACCATTCTTTGTAAACCCTAGAAATGGTTGTGCGTAAAAATCACAGTAACTGAGCAGATTGTGAAATACTCAGACCGGCCCGTCTGGCACCAACAACCATGCCACGCTTAAAATTGCTTAAATCACCTTTCTTTCCCATTCTGACATTCAGTTTGGAGTTCAGGAGATTGTCTTGACCAGGACCACACCCCTAAATGCATTGAAGCAACTGCCATGAGATTGGTAGATTAGATAATTGCATTAATGAGAAATTGAACAGGTGTTCCTAATAATCCTTTAGGTAAGTGTATATTAATATAGAAAATGTTTATATAAAATATATGCAGCCTAGGTGAGCAGAAGAGACTTCTTTCAAAAACATTAAACATCAACCAAATAAACCTGTAGTGTGCATAAGTGAGAGTTTTGGTCAATTAAATTTATGATATGACATTTGTGTATTAGCCCACAAATAACCCAACAACTGCTATTCAATTCAATCTAGAGCTCACCCGTGCCGAGGGTCCACCACAATCGCTCGAGGATGGGTCATCTTGCCCTCAATGAGAGTCTTCCTGGTCTGAGAAGCTTTCTCCAGCCGAGCAACACTGATGGTCTTCTTGGGACCATCATCTGTCCAGTAGAGATTATTGGCCATCCAGTCCACAGCGATTCCTTCAACAGTGTGAATACCTGGAAAACCACACACATAACCAAATGAAGAATACACACCAGCAATAAGATGAATAAATGAATTAATTAACATTTTTAGCACCTTCTTTAAGGATGATGTCTCTTTCCGTGCCATCGATCTTCTGTCGGCCAATCAGGTAGCTGGTGGCATCAGCGAAGTAGATGAAGTTACTCTGTGCGTGGAAGTCCAGAGCTCGAGGGTTCATCAGGTTCTCGATGGGGATCATGTATTCATCCTGAACTTTAGGGTTTATGTCCATACCACGGATAACGCCCGGACGACCCTTCCCGTACACCAGGAATAACTCATGCTCAGGCTCTGGGGATTAGATACCAGGGACCGAATATAGTGAAAAGTGAGTCTATGGTGACGGTACTAACTTGTTTCTTACAATCAATTCCAATCTCTGCTTCTTGTCTTTTTCAAGGTCATGTGTTCAAAGGTCACTCACAGTTCACAAATCAATTCTACCAATAGTTCATTGCATATTCAAAGCAAACAGCTTGAAATCAATATTGGGGCTAAAATGGTAAAGACCTTCATCTCTTTGAGCGATTCAGCTAAAGTGTGGGTCAAACCTCCAGTCTAGATGATATGCATAATCACTAAGGAACTATGTGAAAGAAAAGTGCGAGAGTTTGAAATAACAAATGCTCAATGAAGCTGAGCCAATCAAACGTTTTCATTTTAAGTAGGCAAAACTATTGTAAATCTGATGGTGAATTGATAGATGAAGTAGAATCTGATTGGCTGTGATGTCACTCACTCTTGCATGATTTGCCATCGTTGCCCAGGCTAAAGCCAGACCGACAGCGACACGTCCGACTCTTGTGGCTGTTGCCCAACAAACAGATGTCTGAACAACCTCCAGCTTTCCCAAACTTATCGGGCTCACAGGCATGACTCCGCACTGAAGAAAAGTAACAAGAGAGTTCGAGTGAGCTGGAGCTTGACTGTGGTGTAGTGGTTGCATTTTTAAACGTTATATATGTTACTGGCTCAATCTATACAGCTGAGCAATAGATGAGAAAGAGTTGAATACCAGAGGGCTGGCGTCTCTGGTGGTAAACATGTAGAGCTCCTCCCTTGTCCACACGGGTGACCACTTGATAATCTGAACTGTTGAATCGATTGACGCGGATCACACTGGTCTTAGGCTGCATGTTGGCATTGTCTGAGTTTGTGGCATATAGATAGTTCTCAAAGACTGTGAGCCCATAAAGATGCTCAATCTGAAAAAAAAAAAAATTATTCAATTATTGTTCAATTAAAGCTGCTGTAGGTAACTTTTATAAAAAATATTTTTTACATATTTGTTAAAACTGTCATTATGTCCTGACAGTAGAATATGAGACAGATAATCTGTGAAAAAAATCAAGCTCTTCTGGCTCCTCCCAGTGGTCCTATTGCCATTTGCAGAAATACACGCTCCCGATCAGAGCCAGGAGGAATGTCTTAGCAGTGTCAATCACGCTCGTGTACGCGCTGATCACACCCCTCTCTTGCACAGCGCGAGCGCGAGCCGTCGTTCAAACTTAAGATTGCCTGCGTGCTGCAGCTGTGTTATGACGGAGAAACAACCTAAACGGCCAATTCTCGAGTGACACCTGCTCATAAAACAAAGAGGTAAAAGGAAAAAGGCTGATGACGATAAACAAGCGAAAAAGAAAGAATTACACAGAGCCCATTGACTCGGTGTCAAAACTCTAGCCGCATAACATGTAGATAAAATGTCACGCACTCTGCTAAGCAACAATTGAAACCTGCTAATTCACTGGCTTGTCATGTTGCTAAAATAATGTACTAGCACACCTTATCTAGCATTATATATCGCCAGAATAATTACTTACATACTGTAACGTTAGTTACCATTATATTAACGTTATCTTACTAGCTATTTATAACTAATAGAAAGAGTGCAACGTTATAAAGTTACATGTAGGCTATTGCAAAATACATAATGATTTGAGGACCAAGTTTGTAGTCAAAGTATGGGCAGGCCGTAGTCAATGTAAAGCATATTGTTGACGTTTAGTCCCTATTAGTGAATGTGCCATATAACTTTTTATCCGCTGTTATCGGTGGCCCTGTTTACTAGCCTGCGCGTTCACGACAGGCTCCGCTGTGGAGGACGAGCTGTGGAGGGAGGGCTGTAGCGCAGCAGAGAGCAAGGGGGTGGCACCTGTAAGTTGTGCTTGTTCAAATTTTCAGGCTAAGTCAAAGTTTTCTCAAAACTCCCTACTGCAGCTTTAATTCTATTATTTGGGAAGTTGCGCTTGCTCTGTTGGCTTGAGTGAGCAAGATACACACATAAACACACAGATTAGCCTCGGGCTGAGCAGCGAAATGTTCTCCATAACTCAAGCAGAGAGGAGGAAATCAGGCTAATATATTTACAGAATCTGATTTAATAAAATGACTCAGTAGCACTAATGAAACAACACTGTCTCTCCCATCTACTAAAGCATTTATCACAGTAAATAATGCTAGCCACTATTAGACACTCTCACAATGCAATGGATTAAATGGTAAATGTTAGGTTCAATACAGCTGCTGAAATGTAAAGTGGATGGATGGATGGATAAACAGATGGTCGTTATGATGGATGGATGGAGGATCACATTAGAATGGATGGATGGATAAACAGATGGACGTTATGATGGATGGATGGACATTTGAATGGATGGATAGATAGACGGATCAATGGACATTAGGGTGGATGAATGGATTGGTGGATGGATAGATAAACAGATAGACGTTACGATGAATGAATGATGGATGGATATATAAACATATCAACATTATGATGAATGGGTGGATGGATGGATAAACAAGTTACGATGGATGGATGGATAAATAAATCGAAGTTACAATGGATGGATGGATGAATAAACAGATTGACGTTACGATGGATGGATGATGGATGGAGCAACAGATGGACATTAGGATGGATAGATGTTTGAATGGGTTTCGTTCCATTTTATCTCTATTGTAACACTTTATTATAACATCTGTTGTTTTCAAATGTGCTTTATTAATAAACATTGACTTGATTTTTGACTTGACTTTGATGGATGGGCAGATGGTTAAGAGGTGAATGGCTGATGCTAGAAGTTTGGATTGATAAAATAGATGCATGATTGATGGACAGATGGATGTTTGGGTGTCTGGATGGATGGCATGTTCTGAAGGTGTGTGGGATCTTTTTCTGTTCACTGTAAGTGTTTTTGAGAAGATGGAAATCATGTTATCATTGCTAAATGTTAGATTTACCAACTCATTGTCATTGAAATGATTCAAAACAATGGAGAAATGAGTTATTGAGCAACACATTCTTGTGCAACCACATGTAAAACATTTGATCTTGGTATTTGCTCCTTACCAACAGTCCTTGAATGATGGTGTGTCTGTTTTTGCCTTCATAGTCCACTACCTCGATGTAGTCCAGATAAGCATCAGCCCAGTAGACCAACCTGTTGACCAAGTCCAGGGTGATGCCATGTGGGAAGACAATTTTACTGTCCACCAACTTTGTTCGGTTCTGTCCATCCATATCACAGCGTTCCACCTTTGGGATCTGTCCGTAGTCGGTGAAAAAAACCTTTCTGTTGAAGATAACATTGAGAAAGGAGAAAGGAATCATTATACATGAGTACACCATTTAGCAAATACTCTGGTTTTTAAAGGTAACTGCTTAATATTCAGCTAGCTAGTTTTTCATACCCCATGGCTGGATCCAGAGCGATGCCTTTAGGGTTGTAGAGTTCTTGATCCAACAGTGTCACACATGTGGTTCCATCTTTATCACATACAAAGATTCGATCATCCACGTCGTCGACAAAATAGAAGTTTCCCGTAAGCCAGTCTATTGCCATCTGCTCTACATCTGTAAAGAACAGAGAATGAAGAGAAATGTAGGTAAAACAGAAATCAAGTGTTTTATTTGTTCACATGCCCCATTCTATTAATTTATTATACAGTTAAGTTTATATAAGTTTTAAATCTCAATTTAAATTGGGAGCACTTATTTTGAATCATTCCAAAAATAAGACCTTACCCCTTTAACAGTTGTAAAACAAACTGAAATCATTCATGATTGCATTCAATCAAGAACATATGATCAGTCACAAGATATGCTAAAACCCTATGTTGTAGTCGAGACCAGCTCGTCTGAGTCAAGACAGAGACCTGAAGATGGTCGAGTCCGAGTCAAGACAAGATATATGAAAATTTAGTCTAGGACTCAAGACTCGAAGTCCAAATTCTTGTCATGACCTCATAAGCATGTGAATTTGTTCTTGACTTGGACTCAACCCTCAACCAAATCTTGACTATAAGATGAGGGGCATTTATTAAGAAAGTAAGCATAAAAGAATGGTAAGCATGCATTCATTTATATGCAAATAAACACATGTAAACACAATGGTGCCTGACTGGCGCTGATTATTCATTTACCAACCATGCAGTTTTGTGGTTAAATGACTCTGTGACTCTATTTTAAAATAGTGCTAATAATAATACAGTGGTCTCACATCCATGTTTCTCTTTTTCACTTCTACAACGACGCTCTTTCTCTTTTAAACAGCTGAGTCAGGGGACTATCTGAAGGCATGTTACACAATTTCCCAAAAAGTTGTTTTAACAGCTGCGATCGCTGTGGCTAACTGTGGATTCTTGCTCCTTTGCAGCCCCCCACCTCTTCAATACGCCCCATTCTGACCTTAAAATGTCAAAACGTCTCAATGTATCTGAACCTCTCCTCCTTTAACCCCAGACATCCATTTTTACCAAATCATACTTTTAGTGGGATGTTGCACATTTGAACATCGAGTGGCTGTGAAAACGTGGCACAGGAAGGCATAGAAACCATGACTGTTGGGTGAAATTGTACAGGAGATGCAGGAAAATCTAGACAGATGGAGAGATAGAAGGCTCAGGGGAGGAGCCAGAGACAGTGTTGGCCTCTCTTGTTTCTACAAAGGAAAGTTGGCCATTGTGCAAGAGCCAGACGTTTACCAGAATCAAGGGTTGCATCCCCAAAGGTGTTGTTTATTTAAGAGCCGAGTCCTGTCTAAACTTTTCCAGCTGCCCGGACTGAAAGCCAGTGATTAAAAACACAGATCAAAAACACTAAAGATTGGAGAATAGAGCAAGTGTACTGACGGTTGAGGAAGACGAATGGGTCTTAGAGCAGCTGCCGTCTGAACAATGCAAGAATAGAGGAACGCCACAGAGAAAAACCAGAGAAACAGTGGGCTGAGGAACCTGGCTTCAGTCTCATTGTAATTCCTAGTAAAATTGTAGGTCTCACTGGAAGGAGGGTAAGAAATTCCACTTGTGACACAACCTTCCCTCTACACTGAATGAAAACAAATGGTCAAATGGCTCTAGCTCTCATTTCCTGAGACAGCTTCATATGAAAATGCATTGAGCCTAACAAACAAAGGCCTGTATTTACATCTTGAACCTTATTTTATTAATAGTGGAGTTTGTTTAAAGCTGTTTCTCAAACGGCCTTGACATTTCCAGAATAAGCTCAGGAGTTCAAAACTAAAGGCATCTGGCGATATGACAAGTGCTCTGCCATTTGTTACGCCATGTCCTGACCAGCCAGGTTTACAGCTATGAAGTAAGTAATATGTCTGTCCATATTTAAAACAATGGATGTGTTTGACACAGTTGGATTCTATTGTTTGCTGGCTTGTGCTTTTATAGGGCAAAAACACTTTATGGAGCAAGTTGCTTGGTCCTGATTTGATTCCACCCTCTGATCCATTGAAATTAATACATTGCTTGGCAGAATAATTATGAATTTGCCATCAATAAATTATCATTTTTTTCTCTTATTTATAAAACCTTGCAAGGTATATGTAGTAATAGTTTTATAAAAGCTGTGCCTTAACGGCCCATCACTATTGTAAAATTAATTGAAACCAAGGAGTTTGAGATCCTGTCCCAATTGAGTCCCCTCTTGTTTCTGTCTCCAGTCAAACAGTCTTAACAAAAATAAAGGCAAAAATGCCCACAAATATGAAATAACTGGTGGCTGTTCAAGAGTTGTTAGCTTCCTTTTTCCTTGTGTTATGTCCCTATGTTTGTACAACCAAATTTTAACCCACATGATCTTGATTGTGTCTGGTTTGTCTTCCCTAAAACCCTTTTAGTTACTCACTGAAGGCAATTTCTCTGAGGATAAGAAGGAATTAAAATGCATTATTCTGTGATTAGCATAAATAAAAGCATTAAGAGCAGTTCACCTCTGCCAGTTAGGCTGGATTGCTTCCAATTGCAATAGAAGAACTTCACACTGCACACCAACATAATGAACAGAAGTCTGATGTGAAACTAGAGATCATTGGTTTGGACCAAAAAAGGGTCCAAGACTTGCTGACACCATTCAAATGGTTCACATTAAAATAAAGAGAGATAAAAACCAATAAAGCAACAGTTAAGTCAATCAATAAACACAGATAGGTCAAGCAAAGCACAGATTGTCAGAGAAAAAGGATGAGGGTTAAAAAAAAAGAGATTAAAACCAAAACAATGCCCTGAATGTTGGCGGAGCCAGAAATGTGTGGCAGACGCGGTTAAGCGTGAGCCGATTCAAGCACATGATCGTTTAAGAGGCTTTCCGGAAACTTCTGTACCACGCAGACCGTATGTCAGAAAGCCGCTCCCTTCTGCTTTCCCCCACATTACTTCATCGCACATCCTGTCTTTCCGCTATTTATGCTGAGACACACCAAATTACCATGCAAAAGAGGACTTTACTGGAATGCTGCTAGTCAATAAACACTCCTGATCTCTGATGAACATGCACATGACCATTTTGTTCCACATTTTCCAAGATACTAAGAGACACACACGTTTCTTTAAGAGAAAACATAGTGATGATGTAAAGACCGCAAACAGAGGTGGTGTAAGCATCACATCTCCACCTGTACATGTCAGTTTTCTATGTTTTCCTGATAAAGCTCCAGAGCCGCAGACGGATGGGGTGTTGGGTCGCCTCATGTCAACCACAACGTCTGGAAAATGTTCCACAAAACAGAATATAAATATGCTGCCGCAAACCCCAGCAACCTACACAAACCACTCATAAAACACACACATAAACACAGGCACATATGGACTTATGGATCATGGCTTCTGGAAGAGTGCAGTCCAGACAGATGTTGTTCAATGGGAAGTGTCTGCATAGTGTATCTCACAGGCTGAACTCAATCTGTCCTAGCAGATTCAAGCCACATATATGAGCACACGTGTGTTTGAGTGAGACCATGTTAAAATAGCTTAACTTTTTAAAAAAGGTGTCTCAAGTCAGGTCTCGTTACATTTTGTGGAGCTCCAAAGCTGATTTTCAATGTGAGACAGTGTCCTGTTTTAATTGCCCAAACCTATTTTCAAAAATTTGAAACTCAACGTATTTACAGCTGCAATCTAACATTACAGATATCGATACCATCATTTGCGATTTCTTCATGCATTAAAACGTCTATTTCCATGAATTCTACAATAGTATCTTTCCGTTTGTTTAAATAAAAAGAGAATACACCCCTATACCACACTGTGAAAAGAAGAAGAGTGGAAAACATCTGGTCGCCTCATCTGCATGTCACGCTGAGGTCATGAATCACGGCAAACACATTTCCTGTGTGACCCTTCCAGAGACCGCCAGCTAAAAGAGATCTGAACCCGGGTTCACGACAGCATTTCTAGAGAAGCGCTTCAGTTTGATGAGCTCTCTTGAAAGGAATGTCATTCGAACAGATATCTTAAAAACTAAATGGAAAATGGTGCAATAATCTGCAATGAAAATACCAAATCATTATAATGACACTTTTTCAAGTTATTAAATTACTCAGTTTTTAGCTTGAGAAGTAGATTTCAAGATCACTATTTCTACCCGTTTTCACCTCTTCATTATTATTCTCCCTTTAGTTTTTTTTTCCTCACTCACGCGGCAGGCAGCGCTATCTTTAACTGGCAACAGGAAGCCAATGATCTCTTTATCGCTTCTTAGTGAGGGCATAGTGTCGCAGTCAACCCTGTGACCTTTGACCTGTGAGTGTGTGACTGAGAAACATGTTAAAACTGCCAAGAACCTGGACGTCCCTGCGGCATTCACACTAACTAGCACTTAAACCCAAAGACAGGCCCGAAACATACAAAAGTATGTGAACACAAACACTCGTTCATGTCTGCATTCTTGCGTAGAGTACGTTTCTGGCCTAAATCTCCATCTGGACGGCTACTGAGTGCCAGCGTTGTTGTAAGACCCAAAATATGCACTCCAGGTTAACACAGTCATTTCCTGTCTCAAATAGTGATCCAACAATAGAAGATGACCAAGAAAACAGAGACAAAACAGAAAAAATAAGAGTAAAATATTTTTTTTTGGTGTTGGATAAAATATATTTCTATACCGATGTATTTTTTTTTTTTACTGAGCGAGTTGTAATGCATTCTGGGATTTCAGGAAGATTAAGGAAATGCTGCCTTGGAATTCACATTGGCTTATCATGAACTGCATGCGGTCTTTGATCGCTTTGAGTTATCAACTTATGGTATGTTTTGTAGTACAATGGCTTCTAACATGTCAAAATATTGGGGGAAATTTAGATTTCTCAAATCATGACCTCTTTAACGTTTCAAATGATGTCACTATGGTTTGAGAAACAGCTTCTCTCTCTCCCATTCTCTCTCTCTCTCTCTGATGTTGTAAATCCTTGCAACCTCTGTCAATCCCAGTTTCTGGTCATTTCCCAAACTTGTTTTGTTTCCTTCCATCTGAAATCTTTTAAATCTTTTTCCCAGAACTTCATTCATTCCACTTTTCATCTCTTTCATAAAAACTCAGAGGTGAATTAACTACACAGTTGTGGCACTTCTGCACATTTTCTGTGAAAACCAGCATCTTATTCATTAACCACATGAAACCCAGTTTAGACAGCCAGTGAATGTGCTGAAGCAGCACTGCACCATGCATGTCAATGATATTGTACTATTAACGCCCATGGAAAGTAGTATTGATCACTGTAGAGTGAATCCAAACAGCACAGGCAGAAAAACTACACTATCGGAAGTCACAAAAGGAAAATATGAAATATTTAAGATGATCACCAATGAATGGCTCTGTTCAGAAATGTAGGATTAGTAAAGATAAATGGCTGATACTGGTGGAAAAGTCAACCCTGTAAAGCTGGACATATGAGATCATTTTCAGGAAAATATTTTTTTAATGGAACAGTTTATTGAACCCTTGAACAAAAAAAAAATTTTGCAAGTGCATTTTTTGTCAAGTATCTTATTTGGCTTTAATGGATCATATACAGTAGTATGCTATAGGGATAATATGGAGAAAAATATGGGGAAAAAACACACGCAAAAATATGCACTTTGGTGCAGATGCTGATATTTATATGACCAAAAACCAAGATGAAATTCTGATCGCCTGTAATGTAAATCGAGCAGATCTTTAATAGCAGACTATTTACATAAAATGCATATAAATGCCGTCTTGGTTACTGTTGTATCCTCCGTTCCCTGGTGGAAGGAACGAGATGTGGTGTTGATGATTGACACTAGGGCCGTGTTTACACCTGGTATAAAGATGTGTTTTTTTTAAAGATGCGATTAAGTCACAAGTGGACAACACTAAATGCAGGTGAATCTTGAAATATTACTAATCTCAAAAACATTGTTCAAGCATCTTCATTAATTCACATGAATTCCCTCAATTCTAACAACCCTGAGTGAGAGAAGTGGTTTGCCATGTGAAATGGCGTCCGAGTGACTTACGGTGTAAGCTGAGGGAGATGTTGATGGTCCTCTCATCTGTGAAGCTCTTGAGTCCTGTTATCTTAGCGCACTTCAGGTGTGTGCCCGCGGGGGAGTCGCCCACACTGATCCAGCAAACCGTTTCCTGTGCGTACAGGAAGTCCATGGCTGTGGTCTGCTTTGTGCTTGTGTAGAGCGACGGGCTGCTGGAGCCGCTCAGAGACGTGATCTGGATGTTCTGAGAGTTCGCGATCACTAACACGGGGAGGCGGTCCACAGGCACTACAGCAACAGGAAGACATCCGTTCAATCGCAAATATAATAGCAGTTCGGCCAATAATAATGAATTGAATGGCTGGCTGATTCGGATACATGTATGTGAGCGCAACGGAAATGGAGAATCCGTATTTTATCTTATCTCGGACTGTTATGTTTGTCTTACCGTTCTTGGCCTTGCAGGAGCGGTTGTCTGGTTGGACTAGATAACCTTCCACACAGGAGCAGGTGTACGAGCCGTCTGTGTTTGTGCACGTCTGACTGCAGGTGCCGTACACCGTGCACTCGTCGAAATCTGAACACACACAGACACAATAAAAACCACATCAGGGTTTCTGTCTTGGAATCTGATTACGACTTTTTAACTTACAATTCGGACTTTTCTTCTCACAATTGAGAGTTTATATCTCAATCTTTTTGTCTCACAATTCTGAGACAAAAACTCTCAATTGTGAGATGAAAAGTCATATTTAGCTTTTTAATTCTGTGGCGGAAATAAGCTTACTGACTTTATATATCGATCTTGCAACTGTGAGTTTATATCCCACAATTCGGACTTTTTTCTAAGAATTGTGAGATAAATAGTCGCAATTACCTTTTTAATTTTGTTTTTACAATTATTTATCTGTGGCAGACACAAGCTTTTTTTATATACTAGTTGTACAATGTTGTACTAGTAAGTATTACACAAGTAAAAACTTGCCAATGGGCTAAAAATGAATTTGTTTCCAGATATATTCTCTGAACATAAGTCTCATTATTTTACACAATTTTGTCACTCCAGTAAATTTAACTTGTTTAAAAGATGAAATTTGACTAACAAATAAGACAAAAATACTGACAAACAAAGTGGGCAATAAATGCTGTAGAAGTATTGTTCAATATTAGTTCATTTTATCTAATGTAGTCAAATAATGTTAACAAATGAAACCTGTTTTTTTGGAGAGTAATCAAATGAAAAAAATTAGATGTCCTAAAACAGTGTGGCATGACATACTGTAATTTGCTCAGATTAGTTCATATTACACAATAGAATAATTTATGTAATTATGTTAAATATCCATGTACTATACAAAAGGTTATTGTACAGTCAGACTGTCAGTATCTTAAAATAAACAATTAAATATCTTTAAAAAATATGAAAAATAATTTGTGACAATGACTAGCTGGCGGTACATATTTCTTTACATGATACCCGGTTAAAAATTCTACATTTTAGTGAGTGCTGTTTATTAAATTTTTTTTAAATGGGTTATTCCAATAAAATTAAAATAATGATCCACTCTCTGGAATGTTTTTGTTGGTGTGAGTGTGTGTGCACATGCAACCGACCTTTACAGGTCTTTCCGTCTTGGCTGATCTCGTAGCCGCTCTTGCAGAAGCACGCGGCGCCGGTGCGAGTGACAGCACAGTCGTCCTGGCAACCCGCGAGAGAGCAGTTCAGCGCCAGCTCTACAGAGATCACAGCAGAGGACAGACAGAGGTCAAACACAACGGACAAACATACTGGACACTCACACTGCTGGCTGAAACAGATTTCAGGAAGACTGCATATGAAAGCATATGATGCATAAAATCTCACAAGCTCTATTTGTACTCAATCTAGTACATCACATCCTAGAATTATAATGTAGCACAAGTAAGGCTTTAGGCACTAGAGTCCCGCTAACATGACGTCTAATACACAGTTATTCACCAAAGGGCACTTTCATAGTGTTGGAATACACAAAAACTTACTATAATATATAAGAAATTGAACAAACAATCTAAGCATCTGTTTGAACCTGGTCGAGTGAACTTGGATCATACTGTACCTATAGGGATTGAACAAGTGAAAGCACCAAGAAGGGGTGGAAACATTCATAAACTTCTGCTACAGAGGGAAGCATTTTATATATAATCATATACACTTTCCCCAAAGGGCCTTAATTTGGATTTTGATCTTAAACCTTTTTGGTGAATTGTTTTATTTTTTCCTCCTCTTCCCTTTGATTTGGTGTTCGTTTTCAATATTTGTATTGGTGAGGTTATTCTCAACATTTTTGTTATGTTGGTTATTATTTTGGTTTAATGAGTCTTATAATTAGAACAGGCGTGATAAATCATGTTGATATAAATTGTACCTCGTGTGCACTTGTTTTTATACCTGACGAAGATCTTCTGGTTGAATATTTTACAGTTCAATAAATTGATTCTGTTGCAGCAGCAGTGGCAGTGTGCGACTTTTGTTCACTCTACATTTGCTTTTGTTAACGCTATCGGGCAGTAGGTGTACGTTATTTTAAAATGCAATGTAGCATTGAGCTTTTAGTGCCACTCACTGGACATTTCACTTTGAAACTGTCGCGAAACGTATTGTAATTTTGCAGAAATGTTGCCACAAGTACGTCTTTCCAATGAGCCTGGGCTGCTATTTTCCGTGCAATGGCATCTTTAACTGATTTAACAAACCACAGAGTGACTCAAATGATCAGGGATGGGCGACTTCAGTCCTGCGGAGTCCTGCAGAGTTTAGCTCCAACCCTGGTAAAACTCCCCCGCCCTTCGCTTTCTAGTAATCCTGAAGACCTTGACTAGCTTGCTCAGGTGTGCTTGATTAGGGTTGGAGTAAACTCTGCAGGACAGGACCGAAGTTGCCCGTTCTGCTCTAGATGACCAGCTTCAACAGCTCGCAGCAACTATGCTAATGCTAACAGCTCTTTATGTAGACAGCTAACATGGTGAACAAATGTTCTTTCAGTAATGTTAATAGAGCGTTCGTTCAAAGTTTTCTGGTCTTTGATAATGTTTTCAAAAAGTTAGCACCAAAAAAATATTTATGTTCATGGAACTTTTTTTTACCTGAAACGTGAGTTTAGCTGGATGTTAACTTTTTTTTAAATGTCACTACTTGTTTCAGAACGTTCAAAGAACATTAAAAAAACGACAAAATGGAATGTTACCTTAACGTTCGCATAACCAAGAAAAAACGTTCATAGAACAATATTTCATCATTAGCTTAGCAAAATGCTAAAATGTCACACTCTATTGAAAGCAACAGCAAGTCAAAACAACAGAGCAGAAATTATATGAGTATGTTTTGATTTGCATGTAGGTGTGTGTGTGTGTGTGTGTGTGTGTGTGTGTGTGTGTGTGTGTGTGTGTGTGTGTGTGTGTGTGTGTGTGTGTGTGTGTAAGCATGCAGAGTTGAGCATATGCAGTAAATTCATCATTGCTAATCCTTAAGAGGATTGAGTAGAAATTTGACAGGGATTTTGCCTTAACTTAACATTTCATCACACTATGGAAAAGTGTGTATATGTAGCAAGTGCTCTGATGGGTTACAACTGATAGAGCCAAACACTTTTCACAGAAATTACATTTCAAAGTTAAATCAGTCCAGCTTTGTGCATTGCACCTTTCTTATAAGCATTATGTGAAACAAAGTACAATAAATCTCCATTTCATTAGGCAATTACCTAGTTTGATATTATTAAACTATTAAATCATATATTTATATAGGTATTATATCAGCTGGTCTCCCTGTTCTCTAGATAGGCTATTGTTATAAACACTAAAAATGTAAAATGTTCCTGTCACTCAAACAGTATTAACAATGCCAAGATCATTTAGATTCTTAGTGATGTTAAAACTGTCCAACTTGAATTAATTTGCATAAAGTCCAAATGCATAAAGGTAAACCAATTTTTCTTTTAACAAATCATGTCACACTATCAGTGTTTTTTTATTAAGCTATGAAAATATCACGTTGGAAGAATGACTGTGTTCTGTATTTGTCTGTGACACACAGTGGCTTCGAGCATCAAGCTCTGAGCCGCTAATGTCTCCTGTAGTTTTCTTCATTCATGCACCTTCTGCTGACCAGTGAACTGTTGACTGTTCACCGTTCCTCAAGATATAAGGTCAGATCGGATAGTCTTCAGTTTCAATGACTGACTCTGTATCGAGTATCTAAAGTGACACATGTCCTCATACATGAAGCCATGCAGAGATAATAGCATGTTTCCAATTCATGAATGTGATGATTGGGCAATTCAATGAATAAAATGCATTGCATTAATTTAAGCGGTTTGAAATCACTGCATCTGGCATTGGGAAGCTAATGTGTAACAGCAGATTACAAAGCTAAAAGCCACTCATGATGAAGAACTTGGATGAAAAATGCGATTGGGTCGTAAAAACATACCAGAGTTTGCAGTTGTTGAGGACTTTGAAAACAGACAAGCTACTGTCACGCCACTGAGAAATGTACATATGTTAGTACCGTACATATGTTAGTACCAAATGTTGTCATTTTAAATCATTTATTAATCTATTTATTGATTTATTTGGTAACGCTTCCTTTTACAGTCCTGTTACCCATGTACTTACCATGTACTTATTATAGTAATTATAATTACTGGGTAATAACTAGGTACTAACCCTGAACCTACCCCTAAACCTACCCCTAACCCATGTACTTACCTTATATTAGCCAGTACTTTCTAAGGTAAGTACACTGTAAGTACACGTAAGTACTGTACTGTAAAAGGAAGCATTACCATTTATTTATGTGTGTTGTGTATGACAGTATAACCAAGTATAAACAAGTCATACTGTCTAAGTACAGGACGGAAGAATATCCTTAAATGTGGAAAGGGTATTAATTGACGATTCTTCTTTTCTTTTCTTGGAATCATCAGAATGGTTGTGAGTTAATTTTGTTGATTGTATGGGCATTGGAAAAGCCCAACATAAATATGTATCAATTGTTTTCTTGATTGTAGTACTGTAACTACTGCACAAATGTATAAAAGGGGGCAGGCGTTAATAAGCTTAAGCTTCTGCCTACTCCTTTTGAGCATCATATTCACGTTTTTATTTATTTATTTATTTATTTTCTTACACATTTATTGCTCATGTATCCTTCTTTAGTTTGGCCTACTATGCTGACCCTGGTTACTAGATAGAACTTTGTGGATACTAGATGCTCAAATAAAAGCAAATAATAATAAATAATAATAAAACAGTGGTAAAGCCCAACACTCAACAGGCCTGATAGACGTTTATTCCCATAGAAGGTCAAAACACATTGTGGGATGGAGATCCTTCAGGTCATGTGTGCGTTCAGTACACAGCATTACACCACTAGTCCCTCTGCAATCTTCTCTCATCAATGCACACTCACGAAACACCATGAATTTTTAAGTGTGAATCTTTATTTGATGATATTTCAGCCAGTGCTCTGGCATCTTCTCAGACACACCTGATGATGAGAGAATATGTGATGCAGTCGCCACCGAGAACCAGCAGCTTTGATGTCAGCATCAGCGAATAAACAAGACTTAATAAAAACTGCAGAAATCCCTCTGGATAAACTGGACACATCGGTGTAAAGCTACAGGTACTGGGAGTAGGACTGTGGTAAAATGTGTTACATTAAAAAAAAATTTTTTTAATGAATATTTATTATTGTATTTGTTTAAAACTAGGGTGCAAAAGAAATATAAAATGGAAATTGTCAACATTTACTCATATCAATTACTAGAGATGCTCTTTTCCATACAATTAAAGAGTGATTTTTACTGCCAACTTAAAGGGATAGTTCACCCAAAAATGAAAATTAGCCCATGATTTACTCACACTGAAGCCATCCTATGTGTATATGACTTTCTTCTTTCAGACAAATACAATCAGAGTTATATAAAAGAATTTCATGTCTCCTCAAAGCTTTATAATGGGAGTGAAGCCCAAAAACGTACATCCATCCATTATAACAGTAATCCATATGGCCATATGTGTTAATAAAGGCCTTCTAAGGCGAAGCGATGCGTTTGTGCAAGGAAAATACTAATATTTAAAACTTTATAAACTATAATCACTGGCTTCCGACAGACAGGCATACGCATCGATTTACGGTGGAAGTCGAACCCCTGACCCGACGCACAGCGTAATGACAAACACAGAAGTGCAGAGGAAAGAGCAAAACAAAACACCGGTCGCGAACTAGCAATTTTGAAGAGATATGTCAGATGATTTATATATAATAGAAGAGGAGCTTCATTTTTTTGCACAGCCCTATTTGTTTAAACCGCGAGCTTACGCTACTCCTACATCCTAAATGCGCCACGGGTTACTCTTGTCGAGTTGCGTAGTATGCGTACTGTCGTCTGGTGTAATCTAGTTATTTTAGATTATAAAGTTATAAATATGGGTAGTTTTCTTGCAAAAACCCATGGCTTCGCTTCAGAAGGACTTTATTAACCCCCCGGGGGCATGTGGAGCACTTTTATGATGGATAGATGCACTTTTATGATGGATAGATGCACTTTTATGATGGACAGATGCACTTTTATGAAGGATAGATGCACTTTTATGATGGACAGATGCACTTTTATGAAGGATAGATGCACTTTTATGATGGACAGATGCACTTTTATGGACTTCAAAACAGAAACGGCCATTCGCTGCCATTATAAAGCTTGGAAGAGCCAGGACATTTTTTTTATATAACTCAGATTGTATTCGTCTGAAAGAAGAGTGTCATATACACCTAGGATGATTTGAGGGCGAGTAAATCATGGCCTAATTTATATTTTTGGGTGAACTATCCCTTTAAGTATATAAAATAACAAAACAGTACAATAAATGTGGCCCATACAATGGTTCTATATTCCCAGATTTCTGAAGTCCAGGGTTTGAAATGAACTTTTCACTCATCAGCCAATTTGGCTACTCAATTTTTAAGTTACCAGCCATTCAGAACTTCTACTAGTCAAAACAAAAATGATCAGAAAGAAACCAGATTATCAATGTCACAGCTTAGATTTAAATACAGCCTATTTATTATTAAATCTGATTCTGACTTATTGTATTGCTTTAAGCTTTATGACAGTCAATCACCGTTTATGATCACTGTACCTGTCATGATTCTGCCATCATGTTCTTGATTTTACTAGTCTTGTGGCAGGATCATGGCAGAACCATGTTTTGTGTACAAGCGCATGGCCTGTTGTTTGGGCCATGTGCTTGTGTTTTCTCGTTACGTAACCCCGCCCCCTTGTTATCCTCGTCTTGTCATTATTGTCTAGTCAGTTTCACCTGTTCTTGTCATTAGTGTCTCCCTATTTAATCCCCTTGTGTTTGCTGTCCTGTATCGGTACATTGTCAACTAATATGTGTAACTCTTTGTAAGTACTTTGTCTGAATCTCGTGAAAAGTATTGCGAGTTTGTGTAGCTGTTTGTTTTTTATGTTCTAGTCTTCAGTCAGTATCTAGTCTTTATTTATTATCTAGTCTTTGTCTTGCTTGTTGCCTCTAGTCTTGTTTTGCCCCCTCATGGGTTTTGTTTTCTCTGTTTTGTCTTCAATAAATTGTGTGTAGAGCATTCAGTCTGCTTTTGGTTTTGTTTATCTGCACCTTCATGACAGAATGTACCGACCAAAGAAGAACCCAGGAGACCGTTTGTCCATGCCCAGTGTCGTCCGGACCCCCTTGAAGAAGTCTGGTTGTCTTCCCCCCTCAACAAGATGAGTGTCACCCTTCCATACTCACCCGAGGGTGAGTGGATCTTGTCAAACTTCTCTCGACTGTATGACCATTTCTACCGGGAGGAGTCCGAGGCAGCATCCTCGAGGTCTTCACCTTCTGCCTACCTATCATTCCCGAGGGTCGAATGATAGGCGTCGCGACGCTTGGGGACCAGGCTGGTTCCCCCACGACTCCTGGCACTCCATCTACCCCCTTCGGTCTTCGAGGGAATCGAGGGAGACGGTCCTTGTGGGACTTTCCTTCAGAGTCCTCAGCAACGGAGTCAATCCTGCCAGAGAAAGCCCCTCCTTCGCCCGACACAGTTCCCGCTGTGCTTCCCCAACCCGTCTCCGTTCCGGATATGGTCTCTGCTTCCCGACCTAGGAGGAGAGGAGCCTTCCCTCCTTTGTCAAGCGCTGACCCAGAGCCCACTACTGCAGGCGCTGTTTCAGAGCCTGTTACAGCAAGCGCTGTCCCAGAGTCGGCTACAGTCGATGCCTCTAACGTTACTGAGTTGGAGATGGATAGTGTCGAGTCCGATTCGACTTCAGGGAGCGCTGGTTCCGAGGCCGATACTTCATCAGGGAGCGCTGGTTCCAGGTCTGTTGCTGAGAGCCTGGCGCCTGTTCCTGCTCTTCAACTGCCTGTTACCCCACCTGTTTTGTTGCCTCCTGTTTTCCCAGTCAAGTTTCCTGTCCTGTCATCTACAGTACCTGTGTTTCCACGGCCGTCCCTGTCATCATTAAGCCCCGGACTGTTTCCACCAAGACCTCTCCTCGTGTGTCTCCGTCTAAACCTGCCCAGAGTCCTCGTCCTCAGCCCTCATCCCATTGACCCAAGACCCCCAGTCCTCCCATCCACCCTGGACCTCCCCCCATGAACTCTGTTTCCTCCACCCCCTCTGCCTTGTATGTTGTTTTTGATGTTTCACCCGAACCCGGTTATAGTTTATTCTTGTATGCTGTTGTTGATGTTCGCTATGTTTTGTTGGTTTTTGTCCATGTCTCGTTCAGTCTTGTCTTGTGCTTAGTGTCCCTTTGGGGAGCGTCTGGAAGCCGCTCCTTAAGGTGGGGGTTCTGTCATGATTCTGCCATGTTCTTGATTTTCCTAGTCTTGTGGCAGGATCATGGCAGAACCATGTTTTGTGTACAAGCGCATGGCCTGTTGTTCGGGCCATGTGCTTGTCTCGTTACGTAACCCCGCCCCCTTGTTATCCTCGTCTTGTCATTATTGTCTAGTCAGTTTCACCTGTTCTTGTCATTAGTGTCTACCTATTTAATCCCCTTGTGTTTGCTGTCCTGTGTCGGAACATTGTCAACTAATGCGTGTAACTCTTTGTGAGTACTTTGTCTGAATCTCGTGAAAAGTATTGTGAGTTTGTGTAGCGGTTTGTTTATTTTGTTCTAGTCTTCAGTCAGTATAGTGTTTATTTATTATCTAGTCTTTGTCTTGCTTGTCGCCTCTAGTCTTGTTTTGCCCCCTCGTGGGTTTTGTTCTCTGTTTTGTCTTCAATAAATTGTGTAGAGCATTCAGTCTGCTTTTGGGTTCGTTTATCTGCACCTTTATGACAGTACCATTCAAATAAAATAAAGGGTAACACTTCACAAGGTTTCATTAGATAACATGAACTAACAATTAACTGCACTTCTACAGCATTCATTAATCTTTTGTTAATGTTAATTTCAACATTTTCTAATGCATTATGTAAAGTTGTATTGGTTAACATTAGTTAATGCACTGTGAACTAACATGAACAGACAAGAACAGCTTTATTTTTATTAACTAATGTTAACAAATATTAACAAATAGTTGCAAATGTATTGCTCATTGTTAGTTCATGTTAATTAATACAATTAACTAATGTTAACAAATAAAACCTTATTGTAAAGTGTTACCTAAAAAAAGAAATAAAGACAAAATTCTCTGTGACTTCTCTTATAATTGCCTTGAGTTAACTTTCACGTAGCAATAAAGACATGCAAGGGCGACGCATCATGCGGCACTTATTAGAAAAAGTGTCCTCTTAATTGTCTCCTATGGGCTCCAGTGGAGCAAACCAGACGGGAAACACCATGCCTTGGACATCTCGATAGACGACTCGATAGACTTTAAAATTTTAAAGGTATAGCGGAGGATCTTTCCGAATTTTAGAGAAGACCCGCCCTCTCCAATTTTATTTAAAAATGCACATGCACAACACTCTATTTGGGAATCATACAATAGAGAATCATACAATTCGTAGACACTTTTTCTCTTGCGACCCTCAGACATTTGGAAAAAACCCGGTGAGAACGGCGAGCTTCAATGAATGGCTGAAACCGTAGCTCACCACACATATACACCTGAAAGTGCGCATGCGCAGAAAGCGAAAACTACCTAGGGAAGAGCACGTACGACGGCCTAACGTAAACATATCACCAGAATGATTGACAACTATGAGGACCAATAGTCTTGATGATCCACCCGGAAAAAGAAAATCCTCCGCTATACCTTTAAAGACAAGCCACTGCGTCTTTGTGCGACCCTATTTACACGTTGTTTTGCTAATGTTTGAGGATCCTTTTAGTGAAAGGTTCTGATCGCTATGCCATGCAAAATAATAGAACATCATTTATGAAGCATAACCCGCCAAATTGGCTAGTGTGTTAAAATGCGTTACCCGTCACAGTGTATTTTCATCTACGTTTGACAGGGTGGCGAGTGTTCATCTCAAACCCTGCTGATCTTTAATGAACAGTCACAAGACGAGCAGAGCCAGTGTCATTTATGTCCCTGATCTCAAATATGATGGGAATCATGCCAAGTTTGTAAATGGCAATAACATTTCATTAGGTGATCTAACTCTAAATTTGTAATTAACCTAGATTTGTAATAAATCTTGAACTCAAGCAGTTTCTGTCTGTATGGCTCCAGGTTTCAGTAGAGTGATTTCCTCTGGTTTGTTGTCCTCTATCACCTCGCCAGTGTGTTCATGTCCAGACGGGTTTGTGTCACATCACTGGAGATCACCCGCTAGATTCATGCATAAAGAGAGACACTACAGCTGTGAGAGAGAGAGAGTGTGTGTGTGTGCATATGGGGGTGAAGCTAAAATAGGTAGATCAAGGTTAACTGCATTTGAAAAGCCCAGGAATTTTCCTTTCCTTATTTGCACTATTTGACCTGTACATTGAGTTCAGATCTTTGCCCAAGTCCTATAAAAAACCTACATAAAAAACTCAGATAAAAAAGTCATAAAACTTTGTATTTAAGGGTTCTGATGCTCCAACCGACAGCATGGTTGTGTGTGTGATATTGTTTTTTACAATAGTTTAATAAACAATAAGTTAATATCAAGTAACGTTGTACATGTTGCCAGTCAATTTGTGTATTTTTGATCTGCCAACAAAATAATTCCAAACAAATTCAAAGCAGATTAACCATTGTGCATCAGTAGTAAATACATCAGCTCCTGAAAATAGTGTTTTTGACCAAATCAGTTGAGTGAATCATACAATGATTCGCTCGAAAAGACATTGAATTGTTTAGCACATCAAACGTTGAGCCAGCGTTTAACACTATTAAGGCCCCGTTTACACGAAGGGAAGACGCAGATATTTGGCCGCTCATTTACACGAAAACCCTGTTTTTATCACAGAAAACGATTATTTCTAAAAAACTCCGGCCTAAGTGGAGATTCGTGATAACGCCGGTTGTGTGTTGCCGTGTAAACTGGGAGAAACGGGGTTTTAGGTTCTCAAACGTCACATTATGCGCCAGAAAATGCTTCACGTCACATGAGCGAGCGCCCAGTTTGGCAGAGTTATGATGGCGCTCGACGGCGTATTTATGCGGGTTGATGTAAATGACAACTTTTTTGAAACCGATGTTGTGTGCACGATGTTATTATTGAAAACGGAGGGGGGAAATATTCGTTTCTCTAAATACCCGGCTATGTGTAAATGTGATCCAAGTGTCACTGAATGCTGCTAATCAAATCAGTACATACATGGATTCATGTTTTATTGAGATGCGTATATACTGTAGATATGTAGTTATGTGGATACCGTGCGATTAAGTTCACCAAACACAACAGTGGGCGTTTTCTTGTGTTTCTGGAAGATGTAACGCACCTTGAAACGTAGTGTTCTTGAGTGAAAAGGAGGATGGAAAATCTTGTTTTTACAAATATTTGGCTTTGCTAAGGTCATAAAATAACCTTCATAAACATAATATAAAGATCTTAAAATGCATTTTACGACCCTTTTAACTTATTTGGAGGGGGAAAAAATCACGCCTGGAGAAATGTTGGGCCGATAGTGAATATTCGATAGTGAAATTTCCTCATATAACTCAATACTTCCATCAATGATGGCACTCTGTCCTGGTCCAGAGGCAGCAAATTATTTAATAACACATGATTATTTCAAAGGAATAACCGTGAGCTTTACAGTTGGGAAGCGGTTGCTATTATATATCGCATGTGCGTTTTTTTTGTCCAAATTGTATGTTTCTTATTTAAACCAAAAAATGTATTATTATTATTTTTTACTTTGGACCCATCTACTGAGAAATACATTTTTCCAATGGTCTTCTGGCTCATGCATGTGGTATTTGGCAATTGTTATCCTGCATTTCTTCTTGGACAGAAGAGTCTTCCTCTTTGCTGCAGTCTCCCTGCTGTGCACATCACTCTTGCTCAGTGTTTGTTTGATAGCCTCATGAATATGAATCTAAGCCAGTGCAAGAGACGCCTGTAGATCCCTGTTATCCTGCGGTTCTTTGTGACCTCCTGGAATATCATATGTCGTGCTTATGGAGTGATTTTTCTGCCTGGTCACTCCTCAGTAGAGGAACAGAGGTGTTGCACTTCTTCTCTTTGCACACTATCGCTGATGGACATCATTCTCTTCACAAATACTTCTCCAGCCTTGTGAGCATAAAAACTTTTTATCCGAACTTTTGATTGAGGCATGGCAGTTTCCAAAACCAGGCGTGATGAAGTCCAGATTTTGATAGAGACGATCCAGATTTATGTTCTTTCTGTGAAGCAGAGCTGCTAAACTCACACCAGATTTATACCACTAAAACAATTGAAACGCCTGAATCCAATTATGTTTGAAAATGAACAGAAAATCTTGGAGGTTCACATATTTTCCCAGGAATGATGTTTACTCCTGCATCATTCCTGGAGATAAATAAGAGAAAATATACTATATATCATTTTTTAACTGAATTCCTTCTATCTATTGATAGAAAACTTTAATCACAATCTAGATATGAATTATCAGGGAATTCTTAAGGACTTCTTAAATTTCTAGCATCACTGTATTTTGTTTGTTTTCCGGTGGAAATTAAAAGTGCAGATCCATGTGTGAGACTGACAGTTAAGTAGAGAGGTTTAAATAAAGGAGTTTGAGTGATTATATCAAAAATTATAATAATATTATTCATACTTTTTAATATTATATATAAATACTTTTCATTTGGCTCAATATTGTCATATTGTCATTTTGATACAATCTTTTTATGAAGGTCAAAGTTGTGTGGACTTTCAATGGATGGAAAAAAATGATGTGAGAATAGTGAACATATTTTAATTTGCATTCCAAATATGTGATGGGTTTGCAAAAACATGAGGGTGAGTTAATAAAGTTTCAACTTTGTTTCTGTGCCAAGCTTCATTTCTACAGAAAGACTGATATGACTAATATTACTGCTCTCAGTATATGAGCGAGCAGTGTGTGTAAGTGGTGTGTTACCTCTGCAGTGCGCACCCTCGTCTCCTCCATCAGAGCAGTCGGGGACGCCGTTACACAGCTTGCTCATGTGAACACACAGGTCTGAACCCAGACACTGATGTTCATTGGGAGGACACCGCGACACACGGTTATGAGGACCTGAGAGAGAGAAGATAACAAAAGCATTAAGATGATGAAACAACAGCCTACAGTGCTTTCAGAATCTCCATGTATATTGCTAGATTGCATTTTGTACCACATAGCAAAGCTGTAACCATATCTTGAACATCGGTGGGACAATATACACCTAATTACAGCTTATTTAATAGTTAGTAAGGTATTTGTTATGTTTAGGTATTGGGTGATTAAGGGATATAGAATATGATCATGCAGAATAAGGCATTCATATGTGCTTTTTAAGTACTAATAAACAGCCAATATCCTGGTAATATGCATGCTAATAAGCAACTAGTTAATAGTGAGAATTGGACCCTACACTAAAGTGTTACCGGACTTTTTAATTAATGGATTAAAAAGGATTTATGGAAATTAAGAAAAAGAAATAAGAAAGGTAAAAGAAATTTCTGTCATCCTCTGTTTGTTTCCTAGGTTACTGATTGATTAGAGTATTCTGTTCAGGTGTGTCTTGTTAATTATTATTAGGGACTGTTCGTTTTTTATTTATTATTTTTTTAACGTCCTGTTTGACTTAGATCTTTGTTCCGGTATTAGTTGTGTTTAGTTGTTGTGTAGTGCTTTCTCCTATGAATTCCTGTATTGTAGTTGGTGAATTAAAATAAAATTTCTTTGGTTTTGATTCCTGCAAGTGCAACAACACAGCTTGACAATATCACTGTCGGCCGTTTAACATTTCCATCGTAAAACGGTTGTTTACACACATTTTCTTTCACTGTTTGCATGTGAATTCGCACTGGTCTTCTTTGAACAGAAAACGGTCCCTCTCAGTGTTTATGGTGGTTACGGCCCTTGAACAGGAATTCACGTTCATAGCGTAGGCAAAATATTTTGAAAGAATACAATTTACTGTGGTGACACATGGCATGTGTTATTTTTAAAACGGTGGTACATGGGAAATTACCTTTTCTCACCTCATGTAACATATGCATCATTCTGTGGTAATTGAGTTTCTTGCTTTCATCCACAATTGGTTAAATATTGCAGCTTATGGTTTTATTATGACTGTGTCCATAAGTGTGAGTCATGTGTTTGTCTTTGAGTCACTGGATGAGCTGTCTTTGTGTGTCTGAGCTCTCATCCGCTCTGGACTGGACAGAAACACTGGGCGTGGAGTGAAAAAAGACCAAAAGTCTCCAAATCATCGACCAGAAATGAGCGAACGTGTTTTTGCAGAAAGGTTACGCGAACACAGCAGAGTTTGAAACAATAAATGTGCCCTGAACGTCTAGTTTACTGATGAGATCATCAATACAGCGCCAGCACAAACACACACCAGCGATGCTGCATTCATTCACTGCTTTATCACGCTATGACACACGGGTTCTATCGAGGCGTGTATGTTTTTTCTGGTTGTTAAAATATATTCTCATATCCCAGTTTCAGTCAACTATATTGTTGACATCTTGAAAGTTGCTCTGTTTGTTTGAGCAGTTCAACATGTCAACTTCTGAATCAACCAATGGGTTTTACAGCTCAACAATGAAATATTTGGGAATCTCGTTAGTGACGTTTGATTAGACTTTTAGTTTTTAACATATTTAAGTTTTTAGTGATGAGAACAAACTCCTAACCTATTAAACTTGACGGGCGCTAACAACATAAATGATATCTCAAATCATTTGGTTTGTTGAGGACAATACAGTTATTTTGTGACCAGACATATGATATGGTAGAGGATAAAATGGGTAGACTTACAAGCAACTACTGAGAAAACCCTAGCAACACCTTAGCAACCACCCATAGTGTTTAAGGCAGAAGAGAATATGGAGGTCAGCTAGTCTACACAGAACTTTAAACAGCGATGAGGAAGATTCATCGTGATTTTCTCAACTTTGCTGAATGGAAACACCTCAATGCGAGGAGTTTGCATGACAGAGAGCGCATTTACTCAACAGAAAGCATGCAGAGACTGTGAAGACATGTGTCCAGGTTCATGAGGGTTCATATGACGGACAACAGAAGTCTTCATAATGTTGTGAAATAATGAGCATAAACCGTAGATAGGGAAAAGTGATGTCCAGAGGAGATATTTGTTTTTAATGACTCTACAAGTTCAATTAAAGCATCAAAATATTTGGAAAATATTTAATTTATATATATATATATGATGGAAGAACAAAACATTTATCTGACAAAATTATATGCAAAAAAGGCAAACAGCTACAGGTTACTATGCTATTTACTATGCAAAAAACAAACAAAACCTCAGATGAAAAAGCATTGAATACAACATAATTAGTTATCAATATTTCATTTGTTCTCTCTTGTTTTTGCATGTATTCATAATTTCTTTGTATGACCAAAAATTATGTTGACACAATTTGGCACGTTTCATTGCCTTATTATCACAAAAACAGCACAACTACTGCTTACAAACTCTTTAACACATTGTTAATAATATTTTAACAAAGGGTGAAGATATAAATGGTCCTAAGCCGGACATCACTTATGGCCACTATACTGTACTGTACATGTAGACCATATACTGGCACGACTGTAAACTGTAAAAGCGACCTGCTCTGAAACTGTTGTGGTTATGACATCATAACCTTTTTGCCAATGAATTGTTTGATATTAGTAGATAAGTGTTTTTTCAAATTAAAATAAAATATGTTTTACATCTTTCTCACTCACACAAATAAAGCAATTTTTAGCAATGAAAAACTCTAGATCAGAGCATAACTAGAATCATTTTGTATTCTAGTGCTTTTCCATGATCTCTCAGGCCTGGAAATCACAAATTAAAAAATGTCCTAATATTTCCAGGACTGGATTGTCAATGGGAATCCTGTCATCAAATTGATCAGATGAACAGATGTGTGCATTATGTGTATCTGTATATTCTGATCAATCGGATGTAATCAGCGGTACATAAAAAGCCCATTTTACGTCTAATTCTATTCCCTAGTATCCATAGTTACATAATAATTAAAACAACAATACGAAATGGTAAACAAAAGGATAAAGTTATTTAGTACAGATTCAGAACCATGATTTTGTTTCCACCACTTTTCCAATGAAAACATAGCTTGCAAAACGCGTACAGTAAAACACACAGAAAGCATCTCCAATCCCTCATTATTCATAATCTAATTTATACATGTAACATTCACCTCACTCATTCACTACTGCGTTGTAATTTTAGATGATTATCTTATACAAGATTATTATATACTTTGGCAAAAACATTCAGAGAGCAAGTGGAAATGGTTCACACAAAAAAAGTAAAAATTACAAAATGTGCAAAATATTTTGAAAGAAACAACAGCATTGGAAAATGAAAAGCCTTTGGCATTGTTTGTGTCCCAGGGGTCCCGTAAGTGTGCAGGATTGTGGACACTTGCACAGGCGTGTGCTGAGACCATGAGCCTATTGTAATATTATGATCACATGTGGCGTTCCAGAGGATCTGAAGGTGAAACACTCGTCGTCAAGAAACCCTCAGGAATAAGAGCATCACATGGGGAACGTGACCCGAGACCCTGTGACAAGACCACATGTCACTCTCACACACGGGCCAAACACTGAGATTTGGAAATATAAAGACATGAATGTGGAAAGCTAGTGCAGTTTTCACATGCTGAGTCTCCTTTATTTCTCTTATTTATAGATAACAGATGCTTGAAGTTCCATATGAGGAAATTCAATCCAGGTAAAACGATTTAGAGCAAGGGTCAACTATTTAGTGAAGGCGGATTTGAACTAATAACAGGATATTTGTCTTAAATATCAGGTTGACACTTGTGTTTTATCATTTTGTATAAAAGAAAAAAATAACAACAGTATCTATATTATAATGTTATATCATTCAATTTCTGTTACTTCAGGCAATAACAAGGGTTTGGTATTTTTATGTTTTGATGTTTCATGAGTAGTTTTGTTTACTAACATGAGCAATTATATTTATACTAACTAACATTGACAAAGGTTAACAAATGCTGTAAAATAAATTGTTTAAGTTCACGTTAATGCATTTATTTAAATAATTTCTTACATTCATATTTCAAACGATAAACAACAGGTTTATGTTGTGGTAAATTACCACAAAACTTAATGTGTGTTTATACAGAAATTGCCTTTCAAAAATAAATCTACCCTGATAGATATTCGTTGGAGTAAACAGTGAGAACTATAGCCAGGTCTGCCCTATGTTACAATGCTAAATGTGCAGATTTGTCTTTACACTGAATATATTTCTTCCTTTTTCTTGCAGGTGACCATAATCAGTCAAAACTGTCAGGACATTTCCCAGTCTGAAGACCATTAACTCACAATGCAAGCAATTATGTCTGTATCACATATAGCTGCAGCTGCTGATAATTATATAGATAATACAAAAAAATACAAAAAATAGAAAAAGAAAATAAATCAGGGCTGAAAGCAACACCAAAGCTTTAATTTTTTACAAACAAAACCCATTATATCAGCCATGCAGCAGCAGCGAAAAATCAAGAACCAATTTCATTGCAATGGTTCCAAGTGATAATCTCTTCTTTATATTATCAAATCAAAATGCATCAGCTTTAAATAATGTACATTTGAAAAACTGTAAAAACGTTTCTGCAGTTTCTCTACGACTTCTGATCAAATTTAGCCTTGTTTCTATTCTGCACTCTGTGGTTGACCCAAACCCAGCACCGGTCAGCCATATAATAAATCTCTGACTGTCATCTGGCCAAGCGCAAAACAAACCATACACCATTCTGCAGCCAGACTTACAATACACCGGCTGTGCTCAGTCAGAGATATACTCCTGCTTACTGCCCAGTATCCATATTTTTTAAGTATATATTGCATTTCTGTGCAACAGTTTCTAAACATCTGGCAGTCCAAATAATGGATCAAGAAACATATGATAAAAACGACTATTTCACAGACCCAAGAGTATTTCAATGTAATACTGGTATATAGCATTATAGTTTTGTGCCAGTGCCAATAATTAGCTTATCTTCCATCAACTTTGTATAAACTATAGTGTTATGCGTCATTGCCCTTACGTCATCCGGTATAAATAAGCATTTGTTCTGATAACACCATTTTGAGACCGAGACTCAAAGCTGATTCGGCAGCCACCGTTTGTGTTTTACTGTGATGTTTATCGTGGGTAGCAGCCAAAGATCTGGCAGAAAATATTCATTCTTACAATGTAAAACACACAGTTAGAGTACAGAATGTGTGCAAAAAGTACCATATAGATATCGCTTAGGTCTCTGCTCCAATGCAAGTGCGATTGTTTTCATCTCAGGTCAAAACTGCATGTCTGAGAGACAATAGCACTTCTTCTCAACAAGACAGACATAGGTTGTCACTCACAAATGGATGTTATGCATTATGTGTTTATATTCAGAACCCCAACTTTAAAATGGGCGTTAGTAATGATGGGTTGTTTAGCTAAATGTAAGTATTTTTGCTTAATATCACAACATCTGATATATTGGCCTCCGCGACTCATATCAGTGAAATCTTCCCCTCAAATTGTCCATGTCAGTCATTTCTCATAACTCATGCATATAATAGTACAGTAATGGGCCATTCCAGGTCACTGGAGCATTCATGCGTGAATAAGATCAGTGCATGTCTTACTACTCTCCTTAATTGTTCATTAACTATACAAAGCAGCCAAAACAGAACATTAGAAAGTTTCCACTCACGAGACGAATCATCAGCAGTTATTTGACCAAATATAAATATTCTATACAGGCATGAAGCATTACTGACTGATGTCAGAAGAGCACATTTGGTTTAGGTTCCATAAGCAATGACATAAAACATGCGTTTGTGCATCCTATAGAACAAAAACAACACAATCATGGTGCACAACAGAGGCTTGCCGTTGCTCGTGTTCTGGGCATGCCAAACTATTATTCAAACAAAAGACCTAACCACACTAACTATTACTAACATGTGTTTCTCGAACAATTGTTTATTTTCAGTCCCTCCTTAGATGTCTGCGGTTTCCAGACGAGATTAATGATCCATAACAAGAACTCATTTCACATCATGAATGAGGACCGGATGTGACCTCTCGATCCCTCACAACATCACGCAAACCGTCCACATACCAGCTCTGCTGAGTGTTTGAAGAGGACTCATGGGGTGTGATAGCCTGGTTAAAACCAGACCATTGTCAGTTGTAACTGAGTTATGGTCTGGCAAAGCGTCATAGACAAATCATTTCCAGAGGGGCGTCACCAACGGACGTCGCGGATAGACCTAAACCCAATCAGAGCGATGAAGGAGATGACGTATGCAGAGCGGCGGAGAAACATCTCCGAGTGTTGTTCTTTGCTCGGTTTTCAACAAAAGGGAAACGTTCAAATCGCTTAAAACAGACGCGATAGCTGATTCGAACGAGTGATGTTCGACGGCGGCATCCATCTTTGTAATGTAGGCTACAAAATCTACAACTTTATCTATTCTAAAATACCATATTACATATTAGACTCATGTTAAGCATTGCTCTATTTTAACCGATTGTATGCTCTTGCTGCAATGGTAACATCTTCATGACAACAGTTCATAAAAATTGGCCAGATGAAAGTATTTTCTTCTTTAAAAAAAAGAAAAGAAAAGAAATAAGGCAACATTTGAAAACCAAGTATAACAGAAGCAACAGTCTCTTCACCCAGATGATAATTTTTGACGTTTGAAGTTTAACGGCACATCAGTAAAATATGAAGGCACATGTTTTCAAAGTTTGCTGTGTCAATACATATGTGTCAGGGTTCTGTCACCTCTGTTTGGTTTATATCTAGTTTGGTGACAGAGCTCTGACATTCCCGGTGTGTCATGTGTTGGTGTTTAGTCTGGTTTGTTGTTAGCACATGGCTTGTCTTGTATTCCTTGTGCCATGTGCTCTCTTGTCAATTGTCTGGCCCCTCCCATCTTGTTACCTGATTATTGATTGATTTGCCCCACCTGCCTTGTTCGTTACCCTCTTATGTTTGTTTCCCTATTTAAGCCCAATTTATACTTCTGCTTCGACCTCCCGCCGTAGCTACGTCGTAGGCGGTGTGTAGCGCGCGTATCCTTCGGCGTACCCTGAGGTGCAGCTCTCCAAAAATGTAACAACACGTCAATTCTACGCGGACGCAAGCGCTGTGATTGGTCTTCTAGAACCGCTCCCTCGGGTTTCACATGTTCCCTCTGCGTGCATCAACGCGGACAACGACGCAGAAGTATACATTTAAAACCAACGCGTAGTCTACAGCGTAGAGGCTCCGGCGTAGGTCCGACGCAGAAGTATAAATCAGCCCTTAGTCTCTGTGTTTGCAGTCCTGTGCTGGTTCGTTGTCCAAGTTGTCAAAGTTCCTCGTGTTTCCTGATCCTGCCTGTTGTTGTTCTCGTTTTCCCCCACGAGGGAGTTTTGTTTGTAGTTTGTGTTTGTTTGTTACTTAATAAATATACCCATTTGTTTCTGCACTTGAGTCCTCGCACCTATATCTACCCATTCCGTGACAATAGGACTATATAACAAACTTTCTTTCGTCTGCGGCAGGGGTAGACGTACATTAAGGGTGTATTCACACCTGCCTTGTTTGGTTCGATTGAATCGAACTCTAGTTCGTTTCCCCCCTTGGTGCGGACCTTTTGGGCAGGTGTGAATACAGCAATCGAACTTGGGAGCGGACCAAACAACCGAACCGAGACCCAGCTGAAGAGGTGGTCTCGGTACGGTTCCAAACGAACTCTGGTACGGTTCGTTTACGGTGTGAACATGAACCGACCCAACTGCAAGAAAGCACTGCGCCTTTGAGTTAACAGGCTTCCGTAGTCGGAGTTGCGTTATGGGAAAGTGATCTGTTGTAGCCTACTACATTACATCTGTTGTGCGTCTTTCTGCGCGTCGTGTGTGCATCATTGGTTTGGAATGAATGAATGAGTGTGTGCATCAGGACATTCACATACAGAGCGTTCTCTTTAGTCTAAACGCGCATAGATGCAAAAAAAACAAACATTTGCAGTTCATATAATGTAACGATAGTTACAATACAAGGATGATGCTGCGTTAATTTACGTTAAGCCTTTTTTGAACTTCCTGATTTCCCTACTTGAGAATCCTTGTCCAATGAATGGACGACCTTAGCACACGTGTGGTTTTGTTTACAAATGTTGGTTCACTTGCAAAAAGAGCAGTGTGAAAGCGAACCGTAAAAAAAAAAAAATGTATTTGGTCCGGACCAAAGCAAGTGAACTATCGGACTTTCCTGGTGTGAATACACCCTAAAACAATCATTTATTTATTTCTACTTTGCCTTATGTATAGATTTTATTATGTCACCCTTTTCCCAGACACAAATATGATTCTTAAATTTGAAAATCAATAATAATAAAAAAATTATGTATTTAAAGTAAATAAAGAGAGAAAACATAGACCATTCAATATTTATAGTGTGAAGTATTTACCAACACTTTTTAAGGTGGTAATTCAGTGTTACAGTGAATAAAGGCTGATTCACCATGTTTTATGTGTCTAACTGGAGTCTACTGTATTAAGAACCCTAGAGAAAAAAACCTATACGAAAATGTATTTAAAATTAATTAATTTCATACTAAGTATACTACAAATCCATTAACATATTTACTGATATATCGCTTGACACTTACTGATATAAATATTTATTTGGACTACTTTATTGCACAATGCACATTGCTTAATATTAAGCCTAAAATGTGTTTTGATATCACTATTATTAAGGATAGTATGATCTCTATCAGTATTTAAATGCAAGATATTTAAAGTGTACCTAAGTATACTTGCAATAGTTCCACTTTAGCACAATCAAATATACTTAAATATAGCTTTAGTTGGACCTAAGCACTATATCCGAATAACTAAAATGACTTGTTTCAATTTAACAGACTTTAAGTATACCAATTTAGCATAATAAAAGTACAATTGCAGGATATTTATATTAAGTATATAAATATAAATGTATTTTGTAGCATACTTAGCATAAAATAAATGTATTTCAAATACATGTTAGTATATTTATTTTTCACTAGGGAAATGATTGTACATTAGGATGACACCATAAAGACATTTAAAAGTCAATAAGGGATCTTGAAATCAATTCTGTGTGACACGTAGCCACTGAAGGGATTTAATGTGATACCTCAGGCGAGCACGAGTCAGCATTCTTGCAGCTGCGTTGAACTCTTTGATAAGCCAGCCAAAACACTTCTGCAGCAGTTAATCTCGTATAAAATGTGTGAATGAGTTTCTCGCTTTCAGTCGGGGAGAGAATTTTGCATACTTCAGAGATGATAATATGCTGTTTTATAAACATTGTTAAACAGAGTTTCTTAAAACTGAAGTTGCTGTCAAATACGCCGAATTCTTGATGTGATTATTGGGCTTCAAAGATAAGGACGCTAAACAAGGTATAATAGATGTTTCTCTGAGAATACTCTATATTAATCAGGTTGTATAATGTTCCAGTACAACCACAAATGTATTTTTTCTGTGCCATCCAGCAGGGTAATAATTGATTTGAGGAGATCAGATGATAATTACATCAGCTAATGGAATCAAACATATGTAATAAAAAAGTAATAAAGGACCCAGGATTGAGCCTTGGGGGACGCCTCAAGATACCACATGGCTTGTGGAGGTGTGTGTATAGTTCAACATACAGTACTTATCCTGAGCTACTTAAACAGGATTTAAACCAGTATTGGATTGGACGTGATAGGCCAGCACTGTTCTGCAGTCAAGCAGAATCTTGTGACCAACTGTTTTAAAGTCAGTACTGAGATCGGAAATTGCCATATGAAATCACAATAATGTGAAAGTAGCCATGATGTGTTGCTGTGGAGGCGGTTATGTGTTAATAGGTCCCACAGTGGTGTCACAACATTGAGGAAGAGAACAGCTCATATTTGTAGTTTGGTTTGAATAAATACTCTTTTTGAGTTTAAAAAAATATTGTATGGTTTAAAAAAAAAAGAGGTGTTGCAAAATTTAAACCTAGAGGTGAAGAAATAACAATAACACAGATCAGAGACAGATCTGTAAAAAAAATAATCCACCTGTTTAATTAGGCATTACAGATCTGAAACAGGTTTGCCACCTCTTGCAAAAACTACGGCTGAAGCCGTGTGTGCTAGAGGGAGAGAATCATTCATTCTCCATTTAAATAGCACAGATATTAAACTCTTGAATGAGTCTGCTAACCAAGTAGTTGTGTAAATTATTATACATTTTATAGAATTGAACCTCTAAAGATAAACAGTTGATATTTTATGCTCGGTTCATTTTTCCAGCTGTCAGATGTTAAACAACAGACTCTTCTCCTCTAAACACAGCAGGTCAAAGCTCTGCTGTGAGATCATGGCTCAGACCTTCAGCGCTCTCACCGTGAGGCAGATCTACATGACTTTTACACACGTGCTACATCGACTGCAGCTCTGGGATAAATAGAGAGGTTTAGTGGCGGGTACAGTGCAGGGTATTGCTTCTAAGAGGTCAATGTTTTCTTATAATTCTTGATTTTATCTAATTTAAGTAAATGTTTTCAGAATTTCAGTTTATTATATGGAACAATTTCGTTTGCCCACAAAGGACTGATGTTCCATTTAGTCAAATTACGGAAGTTCATATTGACGAATTTGGAAGCTATAAAAATGTGATTTGCATTCAAGTGATTCTGGTTAGAGTTAGATGTTATATTTTACAGTATATTTTGTCAGTAACTGACAAAATATAAACCTCAGGGTGAGAAATGAGTCTACCAGCACAGTCTTTAGGTACCTTTATTGAAATCATCATGATATTTATGATTTAGTTACCATCAAAATTAAATATCAATATGTAATACTTTGAATAAATATTAAAGGGATAGTTCACTTTGAAATTAATTTTTGGTATGTTTTAGCTTACCTCAAGGGCATCCAAGATGTAGGTGTCTTTGTTTCCGCAGTAGTTTCAATTTTGATATTTTTAGGTCAAACCGTTCTTGTCTGTCAGTCAAATAATGCAGGTCTATGGTCACCACCTCAAAGAGCATGCACAGAGAAGTCCAAATTAAACATGATTTAATGACTCGTAAATGTAAGTACACATTGATGGTCTAAGACAAGAAACGAGCGGTTTGTGTGAGAAAACGAACAGTATTTATATAGTTTTTACCTCTTGTAACCACAGCCACGTCCAAGTGATCTGAGGGCGCGGGCGCTTCGGTCTGCGCAAGCGCCGGAAAGCGCCGCAAGTGATCTCTCGCGCGGTTGCGAAAAAATCGTCTTCCATTGCGATTTCCTGTATAGCTAAATATGTTTAGATCTTCACTGTGAAAGGTAACATTTCCGAAATCTCTGTGTAAACAATGAGTGACGTACACGCGTGAGAGATCACTTCCGGCCCTTGCCGTAAAAGACCGAAGCGCCCGCGCCCTCAGATCACTTGGACATGGCTGTGGTTACAACGATCTAAATACTGTTCGTTTTCTCACACAAACCACTCGTTTCGTGTCTTAGGCCATCAATGTGTACTTACATTTACGAGTCATTAAATCATGTTTAATTTGGACTTCTCTGTGCATGCTCTTTGAGGTGGTGACCATAGACCTGCATTATTTGACTGACAGACAAGAACGGTTTGACCTAAAAATATCAAAATTGAAACTACTGCGGAAACAAAGACACCTACATCTTGGATGCCCTTGAGGTAAGCTAAAACATACCAAAAATTAATTTCAAAGTGAACTATCCCTTTAAATATATGGCAGAACCCTACTGTATATTGTTCTGATTATTTTGAAATTGGCAAAATAGACCTCTAAGACACTTTTGAGTGAGATCTCATTTAAGATGGCTTCTCCCGTAGATACAAGAAAGATATTGCCAGACCATACAAACATACTGAATGTTATGTTTTAATAAACTGACTTTTGACATCCGATGATAAAAGGATGATAATTATTTTTTTTCTTAAAGGCATATCACTGTTCTCATCTCATTGAAGCCCAGGACCGGAGGTACAAAGCTGTTTATTGTGTAGTGTTGTCCGCAGCTGCAGTGGGCACAGCGACAGACTTCACTGCTAGCCATGGCATCTTTCACAAAAGACACAGTGAAATCCAGCCACGTAAATAAATAAACCTCTTTCATGGGGCCGATCTTCCATGATCTGACACATCTGCACTGAGGAATCCACAAACAGAGCACGTTTCCACACACATCCCACTTGATATAAGTGGTATATTTCAGTTTAAATTCTGTCATCATCTCACTTTCATGTTATTCTAAACCAGACTTTCTATCTTCAGTGGAACACAAAATAACATGTTCAAGCTACATTTTCCTAATAATGAAAGCATGAAACAATTTAAACAACTATAACAACAACTATACAAGTATAAAATGGACCAAATGTTGTGCATGAAGACACGTTGCCTCTGGTGTGACGTTACTGACACCAACACTCTGGAAAATAAAGGTTCTTTATTGGCATCTATTGTTCCTTTAACATTCATTAAACCTTTCCAATGCACAAAAGGCTCTTAATGGTGTAAACATGTTCTTCGAATTGTTAAAATGTTTACTGAAAGGTTCTTTCGGGAACCAAAATTTTTTGGCATTGTTGTGAAAAGTCCCTTTTGGAAACTTTATTTTTTAGGAGTGGCATTGTGTCTCACAACTGAATGTAAAACAAGTTTGAATTCATGCATTTATGAATCAGATTTGATAGATATGGCGAATATTTCCAGTAAAACTCGGCTCCTCGTGTGGCTTCTAAAGACTTGGAATATAGTGCTCAAGTTAGATGTACTTTTATGATATTTTAATGCTGTATTTTTGTCCTTTTAGCTTGACCGTAACTGGTCATCAAATACGTTTATTGTATGGAATAGAGCGGCTCAGAGATTCTTCAAAACATCCTTTGTGTTCCACGGAAGAACGAAGTAAATTTTGAGTAAATGATGACAGAATTCTTTTGAGAGCAGTGGAACATTTATTAAAGCAGGGAGTTTGACGTCACGTCGGCTCTCAAAGTATTAAGAAAAGACTGTCTAATTTTAATGCAAAGAGCGTAAAGGAGCTTCAATAGCCTGTAGCGCAGCTAAAATAGAGAACGCTGAAGACTAGGGTGTCAGTTGTCTGTGTGTGTTGAGAAAGAGAGAGAAGTTTGAGCTGAGAAAAGCAGATCATGAAAAAACAGCAGTTTTCCTCCATTCCTCTGGACGGGGTTTTAATGACTTCCAGACTGAAGGCATTTCTCCTCCTCCTCTCCTCTCCTCTCCTCCTCTTACGGAGCGGATTCAGCCTTTACCCAACACTTCTGAAAGCCACGCCAGCTCTTTAGAGAAAGATAAATTATTTCAAAGCATGTAATTGGTTGTGACGAAGGAGTACAAACATTCCTTAAGTCCTAATGCTGCTTCATGAACTGTGGCATTGTTTTCCAGGGCCAGATTTCAAGTAGCAAGTTAATTCTAATTACGTCGCTCCCCTTCCCCCGCTCGCCTCATGATAAACTGACGCCACACTCTTTGCTTAGCGCGTTTCCATTAGGCGGCCCTGTCAAAAAGGGTGAGACACTTCACACTCGCGTACTTCACACACACCGCGAGTCGAAAACTCTCACCCCAACCTGAGATTTGAAGCTGTTGTTAAATTGATCTTCACTTTCTTGCATTTGAATGATTGTAAATCACGTGCAGTGCTATACTGCTTTTTTCCAATAGTTGTTTGCCTACTTTATAGTTTCCCGGAAACAAGTTGCATTTTAGCACTTCGGGTTACATTATTCTGAAGTCTCATTCAAACTTATTTATATTAAAGATGAAATCTCGTTAAACGGGGTGTATAAGAAAATAAAAGTAAAAAAAAATTATGATTATTTTTTTGAGGTTATTTCAATGATTAATCCTTTAAAACATATTATTCTTGTATTGATCCATTTATGATGTCTATTGTCTATTGTCCATCTATTCTAACTTACCTGGAATTAAGGTACAGCTGTATTTGCATAAGGTTTAGACAGGATGGAAATACTTATTTGGCCATTTCTGCTTCTGGGCTGGTTCACGCAGGAAGCGTTTTCGCTTTGAGAAAGTTTACATTGAAAAATAAAGTAGCGCAGTGGAACGGAAAAATGTAATTTTCTGGTACAGGATGAGAGCTTATTAATTAAGAAACCGATTATTTATTTGTGCTAATTATTATTTTGTTATAATAATTAATATAATATATTCATTTATTAACTCTTCGTTAGTTTAGTCTTAGTTTTTTTATTTATGTTGAAATCTCCATTTTATTTCAGTTTACGAAAAATGCTCTTTGACCAATAGTTTTAGTTTTTAGTTTTAGAATTTTGTAGGAGCGGGATTGAAAGTCCGTCCCGCACCGACCTCTAGGTTGTGATAAACACAAGCTCAAGATATTTTCATGACATTGAATACATCAGTAAAACCCTTTTAGTTGTCTTGAAAATGGCGGTTGCTAATAAGTGTGAAAATGTTAATCATCAACAGGGAAACTCATCTACTCACTAGTCGTTTTTACAGCCTAATTGTGTTTATAATCGGGCTCTTGCTAACTATTTCATTTAAAGCCTACGTTTAACGACTAAAAATTTGCCAATTCAAACATATTATATATATATACAGTATGTTGGAAAGTCAGATTGGGGCAAACAAACTAGTTGAAGTGGGAACATAGATAATTAAAAGAGGTTGTTCGTCAACTGATGGCATGTCAGCTTTGTTGATTATAATGGTGATCTAGGTTTGTTGCATTTCACTGAATGTAGAAAAAAGGAAAACAGATACTCGCTGTGTCCTCATAAAAACTCACCATAAACAGATATAAGCAAGGCCACAAGAAGTCAATGTCATTGGAACTGATCAGACTAAACAAGCAGAGCGAAAGAACATGTGCTTCAGGTCAAAGTCATCTGGGAAACAGAATGACCACTCAGAAAAACCAAACAGCGATACGTCCTATCAGAAACACATAACAGCTGCGCACAGTCTGCGGTGGGACTCGCAGCACTCAGATTTCATTCAGATCTTCATCTCAAATCACTGTATTTCTATGAAAAAACAAAACAAAACAAAAAAAGCTCAAAAGGAAGAATGAGGAAACAGAAAGTCATCCAGCTGGGACTCAAACCGAGGAGGATAAATCTATTGTGACGCTGCAGAAAGATGCTGCAGTGATTACCTGAACATACTGCAACAATTACTTTACTTTTACCCTGTTACAATGACCCTGCAGGACTATCAATGTACTCAAGGTTTAAGATGCAAATAAAACCATAGATCAGCTGGTGTGAGAGAAACAGTGACACATACAGACATCTGTGGCTTCGTCCGATCCGTCCGGGCAATCCTTCTCCCCGTCACACCGCCAGCCTTTAGAGATGCACGTGACCTGATCCCTGCAAACAAACTGCTTGGGGCTGCAGGTTTTTGGAGCTGCAAAAAAGAAGAGCCAAAACAAATAATGTTAACAATGCATTCAGCTATTAGCACCACTTGTCAGGGGGGGAAAAGCATATATGTGACACACATGTGTCCAAAATCCACTGAGATCAGAGTATGAATGTTTGTGGTCTGGACAGTGTACGAGGATGCCAAGTTTTGTCAGTTTACCGCTAGTTGCTTATGTCTATTTCAAAACAAAATGATCGCAGCCAAGCCTATCTGCCCGCCAGACTGTTCTTCCCCAGCCTGGCCATTTCCTCTACAAGGCCGAAGTCTGACTCCTGCTTGCTTTACTCGTTCTATTCTGGTCCAATAGAGTTCAAAACAAACAAATAAATATAATAAAAGTCAATGTCCGATTATACTGACATCTGCTGATACAGATGCAATACCAATAGTTTGCTGGTAATGTCTCGAGCTTTTGTGCTGTATGATTTGAATTTTCATTCTGTTGAATGCTTAAAGTCCCGATGAATTCATACTTACTTTGTTTGCCTAAATTGATCGTTTTGTGGTGAACAATTCATCCATGCAAGTCAATCCACACAAAAAAATGTTTTGGCTTCATAATCTTGAATCAAAATCAGAAATTTCCCCTCCCGTCTGCATTGGAGGACCTTCCCTGATGACGTAGGTTCCCTTTCAAGGGAACTTCGAGCTGCGTTTGAGACGCGGTGGGAACGCTCTGCGTGATTGCGTCATGAAGCACGTGTAAAATCAGTCCAATGGAAGCCCGATACGTCATAGGTGACGTCATAGACCAGGAAACTATAAAGCACCCTTGAAAACAGACCGCGACAGCTTCTGTTGTCTTCAGTAAGCGCTCTCTGTTACTCTGTCCTTGTCTATTTATTGTTGTCTGTCCGATCATTCATATATATATATCATTATGGCGAGCAAGCAAGATTACAAACGTTGTGTTGTCCCTTGCCCTCGTTTCATTACGGGTGGGGACACACATCAGATGTGTGTTGCTTGTTTGGGAGTGGAGCATGCTCAGTCGGTCCTCGAGGGGGCTGACTGCGAGCATTGCATGAGTTTGTCCATGAAAACTCTCCGCTCTCGCCGGGCATTCTTTGAGGAGGATGGTTCGGTTCGTGTTCCCCGAGGTGCGGGTCCCGCGGCTGCCGAGGCACTGCGGCGGCGTTCATCTTGGGGTTCACATATGGATTTAGTAGCGGGGTTTGAGACGGGCCCCGCCCTTTCTCAGCCCTTACCTGCTGGATCCGGTGTCCCAGCCCAGGAAGGAGCCCGCTCTGCGGTTTCTCCTCCCCAGGTTGAGACACCACTGTTGCGGCTATCCAGTTCTGAGGAACTGGATGTCGTTGATATGGGGGAATTTGAGTTTTCGCCAGCTCATACCCCTGCTGATGAGGAGCTTATGGAGGTTTTATCTCGTGCTGTTACTAAATTAAATATTGAGTGGCCAGCTGATGATATTGATGTTGAATCAAGAAAGAGTCTTCTAGATGAATGTTATTTACCATCTAGATCACGACCTCCTCGTCGGGAACTCCCGTTTTTTCCTGATCTTCACACTGAGGTGTCCAGATCGTGGAATAAACCGGCGTCTTTCAGAGTTCATAATCCTCAAACTAGTAATTATAGTAAAGTTAGAGGTATGGATAATTATGGTTATTTGACGATGCCTCGTGCGGAAGAGACGCTTGGGAGCTATCTCTCCCCCGAGTCAGCGTCATCACTGAAAGCCCCGACGTTACCCACCAGACCATTAAAAAATACATCAATGCTGGTGGGTAAAGCGTATTCGGCAGCAGGTCAGGCTGCAGCATGTTTACATACGATGTCGATTTTACAAGCTTATCAGGCTGACCTGCTGAGGGACATGGATGATTGTGAGGAAGTTAGTGCTGAGACTGTTCGTGAATTACGTCGCACAACCGATCTATCTCTCCGGGCCACCAAGGAGACGGCTAAATCAGTTGGCCGTTCTATGGCAGCCCTGGTGGCCACGGAGCGTCATTTATGGTTGAATCTTTCTGAAATCAAGGATAAAGATAGATCTGTTCTTCTGGACGCACCGCTTTCTCCTACAAGTCTGTTCGGCGATGCTATAAATTGTGTTGTCGATAGGTTTCAAGAAAATAAAAAACAAGCGGCTGCGTTTCAGAGGTTTCTTCCTCGCCGGTCCAGTGTCCCCGAGGCTGCGCGTAATATAAAGATAGAGCAGCCTCGTCCGTCTACGAGCTCCGCACACAGATTCCAGCAGAAACAGAGCGTCGCTGCTCGGGCTCCTCCGCAATCTGGGGTTCCCGAGTGGCGTTCGCAGTCCAGGCCTGGTGGGGGTAGACAGGATCTGAGGACTGTCATCTCCAAGAGAGCCTGGACTAAGAAGAAGTCCTGACGCCGAGTGTGCCAGGCTTCTGAGGGTGGTCCCCTCCAAGGAGGAACGATTCCGAGGAACCGTTTCTCTTTGGCGCCCTCCGGGGGGCGATTCTCCGAGGAGAGTCGCAGCGTTGCCACGTCGGTTGTTCCCTGCCGGTTCGCCGTTTCAGGGCACCGAGGTGTCAGCGTCCCCGTACAATCCTCTGAGGAGGGTTGTAGAACGGTCAGTTCGGTTGTTCCCTGCCGGTTCGCCGCTTCAGGGCGCCGAAATGATTGTTCAATCAAATCCAGAGGCCAGTCTCGAGGGACTGGTTCCCTTATCAGAATTTCTGGCAGCGTGGAAACTTCTGCCAAATATTTCTTTATGGGTCCTGCACATAATAGAAAAGGGTTACAGAATTCAGTTCGGTTCTCGTCCGCCCAGATTTCAAGGGGTCCTTCCCACAGTGGTGGACCCGCAGCAGGCTCTGGTTATGGAGCAGGAAGTTCTGACACTTCTTCAAAAAGGAGCGATAGAGAGGGTGCCTCCTCCCTTCAGAGAGTCAGGGTTTTACAGCCGTTACTTCATTGTTCCGAAAAAGGATGGAGGGTTGCGTCCTATTCTAGATCTGCGCCAGTTAAACAGCAGAGTTCAGAAACTCAAGTTCAGGATGCTCACACTCAAGAAAATTGTTTCACAGATTCAGTCCGAGGACTGGTTTGTCACAATAGACCTGAAAGACGCTTATTTCCATGTATCTATCCATCCTCATCACAGGAAGTTCCTGAGGTTCGCTTTCGGGGGCGAAGCTTACCAGTATCGGGTTCTGCCGTTTGGCCTAGGTTTATCACCCCGCACCTTTACAAAATGCGTGGATGCAGCTCTGGCTCCCTTGAGACTCCAGGGCATTCGCGTATTAAATTATATCGACGATTGGTTGATTTTAGCTCAGTCAGAGCAGTTGGCGGTTCGGCATCGAGATGTCGTTCTGTCTCACATAAAGGAGTTGGGGTTGCGGCTCAACACCAAGAAGAGTGTTCTCCTCCCTACTCAGAGGACCACTTTTTTAGGTGTAATTTGGGATTCGACCACAATGCAGGCACGTCTATCTCCTGCTCGGATCACTGCGATTCTCACAGCCGTAAAAAATGTAAAACTAGGCCAGTCACTCACTGTGAAACAGTTTCAGAGACTGTTGGGGCTCATGGCAGCAGCGTCCAACATGATTACTTTTGGCCTGCTGTACATGAGACCCCTGCAGTGGTGGCTCAGAACCAAGGGGTTTTCTCCGAGGGGAAATCCGTTCCGCAAGATCAAGGTCACGCGGCTATGCCTTCGTGCTTTGGTCATGTGGAAGAAACCTTGGTTCCTCGCCCAGGGCCCAGTGCTGGGAGCTTCTTGTCGACGCGTCACGCTTTCGACGGATGCTTCCCTCACAGGATGGGGGGCGGTCATGAGTGGCCGCTCGGCGCAAGGTCTTTGGCAGGACCATCATCTGTCATGGCACATAAATCGTTTGGAGATGATGGCGGTATTTCGAGCTCTCAAATATTTCCTGCCAGACCTGAGAGGCCATCATGTGTTGGTTCGTACGGACAACACGTCAGTGGTTTCATATATCAACCATCAGGGGGGTCTGAGGTCACGTCACCTTTGCAAGCAGGCCCATCAGATCCTCCTATGGGCCCAGGGGAAGTTGCTATCTCTCAGAGCAGTTTACATTCCGGGGCGTCAGAATGTGGGAGCAGATATACTGTCAAGGCAGGGGCTGAGGCCCGGGGAGTGGAGACTTCACCCCGAGGTGGTGGAGCTCCTGTGGGAGAAATTTGGTCGTGCTCAGATAGACCTTTTCGCATCCTCAGATACAACCCATTGTCCCATGTGGTTCTCTCTCACGCACCCAGCTCCTCTCGGACTGGATGCGATGGTGCAGGTGTGGCCGAGGCTGCACCTGTATGCATTTCCCCCGATATCATTGCTCCCGGGGGTTCTGGAGAGGGTTCGCCGGGAAGGGGCCCGTCTGCTACTAATAGCCCCTTACTGGCCGACTCGAGTTTGGTTCTCGGACTTGGTGTCTCTTCTGAACGGCTCTCCCATGGAGATTCCAATCAGGAGGGACCTGCTGTCCCAGGTAGAGGGCACGATTTTTCACCCTCGGCCGGAGTTGTGGAAACTGTGGGCCTGGCCTCTGAGGGGGCCAGGCTCATAGAATCCGGTCTCTCGACTGAGGTCGTTGAGACCATTCTCCATTCCAGAGCCCCTTCCACGAGAAGACTTTATGCGCTGAAATGGAAATTATTCTCCACCTGGTGTGGTGAGCGTCAGTTAGATCCTGTTAACTGCCCTGTTGGTTCAGTTCTCGATTTTCTGCAAGACCGTTTCTCTGCTGGATTATCTCCTTCCACCTTAAAAGTGTATGTGGCGGCTATATCGGCCTATCATACCCCTCTGGGGGGTACTTCTATTGGGAGAGATCCTCTGATTATTCGTTTTCTCCGTGGTACATTGAGGTTGAGACCTGCACTGCACTCTAGAGCACCGGCTTGGGATTTAGCCATTGTACTTGAGGGTCTGGCTCTGGCTCCCTTCGAGCCTATTGAAGAGGTTTCAGAAAAATTCCTCACTTTGAAAGCTTTGTTTCTCCTTGCTATTTCTTCTATCAAGAGAATTGGAGATTTGCATGCCCTGTCGGTTGCTCCTTCATGCCTGGAATTTGCACCTGGTATGGTGAAAGCATTTCTATACCCTAAACCGGGCTATATACCTAAGGTCCCAGTGAATGTTGGGGGTCCAATAGTGTTGCAGGCCTTTTATCCTCCACCTTTTAATACCCCAGATCAGGAACAATTGAACCTGTTATGTCCAGTTCGGGCATTGGATGCCTACGTTCACAGAGCTGCCCTGTGGCGTAAGTCAGAGCAATTATTTGTATGTTTTGGGTCACCCAGAAGAGGGTGCCCTGCATCGAAGCAGGTTATGAGCAAATGGATAGTCGAGGCTATTTCATTGGCTTATGAAGCGGCCGGTCAGCCTTCACCTATGGCTGTACGGGCCCATTCTACTAGGAGTATGGCGGCCTCTACGGCCTTAGTTTCGGGTGTTTCCCTTCTTGACATTTGTAATGCGGCAGGCTGGTCCTCCCCGCATACATTTGTCAGGTTTTATGACCTTGACCTCTCCACTCCTGGGGCGAGGTTGCTTGCTTCTTAGTGTGCGCCAAGGACTTCACACAGAACGGGCATTTGTCACTATGGCGTAGTGGGTATGGGGTTCCCACCGCGTCTCAAACGCAGCTCGAAGTTCCCTTGAAAGGGAACGTCTCAGGTTACGTATGTAACCCTGGTTCCCTGAGAGGGAACGAGACGCTGCGTTTGCCTGCCATACTTCCTGCATACCCTGATCGACTTACTTCAGACTTTTCAGAAGCTGTCGCGGTCTGTTTTCAAGGGTGCTTTATAGTTTCCTGGTCTATGACGTCACCTATGACGTATCGGGCTTCCATTGGACTGATTTTACACGTGCTTCATGACGCAATCACGCAGAGCGTTCCCACCGCGTCTCAAACGCAGCGTCTCGTTCCCTCTCAGGGAACCAGGGTTACATACGTAACCTGAGACGTTTCACGGTTTGGGCGTCTGCTTAACATCCGTAATCACGCCCCTCCAACTGACAGTTGATAGGCTGAATGAAAACACCTACTTTTCTAGGTCCAATCAGGTGCTAGTTGGGAAAAAAGCCACGCCCACTATTTTGCCTCATCTAGTATTCCGTTTCTCTCGGAAATACGTCACAACACTGGAGAAAAGGGATATTTCACCAAAATATGAAAATTCTGTCATGATTTTATGACACTCAAGTTGTTCCAAACCTGTATGAATTTCTTTCTTCTGCTCAACACAAAAGAAGATATTTTGAAGAATGTTGGTAACCAAACAAATGATGGGCTCCAATGACTTCCACAGTACTTTTTTCCATACTATGGAAGTAAATGGGGGCCATCAACTGTTTGGTTACCGATATTCTTCAAGATATGTTCTTGAACAAAGCCATTTAGCATTTTACATTTCAAATTGAAAAAAGCTACAACTGACTTCAAAATAACACCAAAAACTTTTTCTTCTTTTTTCCCATACAAATCCATGCAAAAATGAGCCATTATTTGTTGACGTGTCAAGAATCAGCTCTCATGAGTACAGTCAGGGAGGAGAATGCTCTCAGTCTGTAATCAGTTTAGTTGAAGAGCACATCAACATGACCGACGTCTGAGCAAGCTGCGAGCTTCAGTTTTGTATGTGCCCCTGACTTTAGAATACATTCCTGAGTTAAGATTTTTAGAAAACCCAGACTGACTCAGTTACAAAAACTGTTTTGCAGACTGTCATGAAAGATGTCAAGCACCCAGTCGTGTATTTTTGTAATACATTGTAAAATAATGATTCATCTCAGAGTTGGTTTGGTTCAAGGTTTAGTACTTGTTAATGAAGAAATGTTTGAAATGCCCAATGGAGAAAACGAACGGAAAATGTATTTCCAGGAATCAGGGCATTGGGAAAGGCATTTCCCGCTCTCTCCTGACTGTACGTGTTTCGAGTCAGACCAGCGTTCCTCGGCACATCCAGGTCAGTGTTCCCACACCAGTGCCAGTGATGCAATGAGTCTAGAGGCCATCAAAGGACATCTTGTTCTGGTTTGGCTGCAGAAGGTGCAAAAATGTGGCCGCTTTTCATTGGTTGACTATTTGGAATCAAGTGCGAATTCATTCCAGACCACCTTCTCAAAAGCTCTCTAAAAGCCTCAAGTTTGCTATCTGCACCGCACCTCTAGACACACACATCAAGAAAAGCAGAGCTGACTATCAACTGCAACTGAGGTTTTCACACGTCATCAGAGAAGAGAAGAGAAGAGTAGAGTAGAGAAGAGAAGAGAAGAGAAGAGAAGAGAAGAGAAGAGAAGAGAAGAGAAGAGAAGAGAAGAGGGAGAGGAAGTTACTTTGACTCAAGATTACAAGGCACATGAATAATAATATAAAGATGTGCATGTATATTACCAATATCACACAAGCAAAAGTGCTGTTTTTCCAAATATCAGCATGTTCGCAAATGTGATGTTAATTTTATACAACAATTCAATAAACAATAAGATAACAGGCTATAAGGCGACTTACATTTTAGACACAATATTGTCTGTTTTTCCTCTATTTTGACAACAAAAATAGTTCCAAAAAGTAGAGCCACGTCTTTGAGCAACAGTTTCATTTTCGTCACTGAATAAATCCGCATTTTTGGACGAATTGTTCTAATAAAGGACTCAATGACTCACTCACTCACTTCTGCTTCGTCCCTGAATGAATCAGCCATTTTAAATTAATCGTTAGACACATAATCGTTGACTAACTCGTTAAGACAATGATTTCCCGCCACCTACAGGCGGTTTTAGTATAATTTAATTTTAGCTGAGGGGCTAAAGGATGACGATTGAATGCTGTTTTTGTTTTCGGTCACGATTGTAACAATAGTTCTGGTGAAATAGATAGAATGCATTTATAAATAGACTATTAAAAGCAAAATATGAGATAACATTGTAAATATAACAGAAATAAAGTAATTGCATTTGCATTGCATATAATGTTTTTGTTTGTCTTTTCTTCTCTGGGAGGCAGGAGTCGCTGACTGTTTCTTTAAAGTTGCCCTGCGACTTGCAAAGGCTCCCTCTGTTGACAATTTTACATGAAATGTATGATATGCTGAAAAAATGCCACAACTAATATTCTGACATGTTTTTATTAAATCCACCAGCTGGAGCTCGCCACCATGATCTCCACCAGAGGGCACTCCTCCCGACTCCCTTGCTATCCCATCATAAACTTAACCCATTGCCTGGACTTATTATTGTTTGATCACTTCCACCTGTGTCTCATTATCTCGTTAAACTCTGCCTTCATAAGCCCAGTGTTTTCAGTCATTCTTTGCGAAGTCTTGTATGTTCAATGTTACACTGCAATTCTGAACTTTGAATCCTGGTTTCTAGTGTCTTAGTTTTGATCTTCTGTCTATTGTCCTGGATTTCCCTGTTTACCTGTGTTTTCTGCCCTGGTGTTTATCGTCTGGATTATCTGCATGGTTGTTTTGACCAATTGCCTGTTATATGGATTGCGATTCTGGATTGCCCAATACAGCTCGATTTGGATCCTCACCCAATTTTAACGTTCAAAAATGTTAGTGGTAGGAAATACAAATTAATCTGCACATTTTTCAACAGACTCTAGAATGTTAGAATCACCGAGGTAACAGTGATTCTGTTTCTCTTTAAGGTGACCACTGACTAAGGTAAACACACAGTGTTTATTTATTTTCTAAAAATGTATATATTTTCTTAAACAAGTTTGACCAGTGGTTATTTCAGAGCATTCCTGGGCTGCAAAGACATGAAAGCCGTCTTTATGTGGCTTCCTGACTGTGAGGAAAAAGTGCACACATATTCACATTCACTACCGCAAAACTAAAGACCTACCGGTACTATTAAGACATACAGTAAACAATCAAAGAACATCTTATAAATTCTATTTTACTATTATCAATATCACAGTTCTGAGTCTATGCTCTTTTAAAGTCCTACTGTGGTGAATATCCAGCGTTTAATGTTGTTTATATGTCTATGTGGTGTTTTTAATATGCTTTAAGACAAACCATGTGTAAATTTATAAGTCGACAGCATTGGTGAGTATTTTCTCCTTAAAACTGCAGTGAACCAAAGTCTCAAAAAGTCACAGTCTCAAAAAAAACCCGGCTTGAAATCACTGGTGTTTCTGACGTCACAAACTACCTTGTAACCAATCAGGGGTGCGTTTCCCGAAAGCATCGTTAGCCAACTATGGTCGCAAGTTCCGTCGTTACCAATAGAGTTCAATGGGATTTGCGACCAACTTGCGACCATAGTTGGCTAACGATGCTTTCGGGAAACGCACCCCTGATCAACGTGTGATCGTCAACCAGTGGATCTCTGAGCTGAGTGAGTGAGCGGAGGCGGGGCTCATTTGCATATTCATAGAACCACGAATACTGAGACAAGGGTGTAGAGTTACATTCAAGCGATTTTAAAGCATGTAGATTTTTTTCCAAGGAAAAAACTTTTAAATATGTAATTTCGGTGATCAAAGATGAGTTTTAAGGGATAGAACTATTGACTACAGGGGGACTTTAACACCATCAATGGATTTACTGTTCGTTTTTTCTTTCGTCTGGCTACTTTTACCTCAGTGATTCTAACATTCTCTGCACATATTAACTGCAGTACTTGAATCCACACACTAAAGCCCTAAAGGAGTCTGTATATGCACTGCTGAAGTCGACTGCAGCTTTAATGGCAGTGGAATAAACGGGAGCATTTACATGGCGTCATAAATCAGAGACTATAACCAACAGCTGCCGTCCGTGGTTAGGAGGTTATCTGACACACTTCACTTACACACATCTTTAGAGAGCCTGGCTCATTAATGAGGTTGAATAAACCTTCAGCAAAAAATGTGAAAGTTCTCAACACTCTCTTTGGTTTATCTTGATTCTCTGTTATATTATTAGAATGTTCTGACACAGTTCAAATGTTAATATAACACTATAAATGCCTGTTCACACCAAGGATAACTATAAAGATAAAGATATAGTTTTAAAAATAGCTCTAAATGTAAAAGAATAATAATAATAATAATAATACTAATAATAATAATGTTATTTTTTGTCTTATAATATTGGGCTGACACCTTCAGTATTGAGGTTAAAGAAGCAATGCTCATTTGGTAGAACTCAAGCAAAGACTACATTATACAGAAATGCTCTTACTAATACTGAAAATAAAGATTTAAGCTAAAGAATTAAGCTAAAGTAAAGTAACCTCATTTAAGACAATCAAAGACATTCATCACAAAAGAAACACTGAATTATTCTTGAAGATGAGCAATGATTATCTCATCGAGTCACTAAAGTAGGTGAACAGTGAATAATACTGTGAGTAATAGGCTGTAGTTTGCAGGCGGTATGCGACTGTAATTACATTACGAATATAGAAAATTGGATCTGAGCAAGGGAAAAGAACAATAAAGGAGCGAATAATAATATATGAAGAGAACAAATGGAGTGTTGGAGACTCGAGGAGTGCAGGGAAATGTCACACATGAAATCAATCAGGGTTGAGAGCCATTCAGAAATGAACTGAGAATGTCTTTTAAATCACAGTTTCATTCCTGAACTTGAACTGAGGTAGCAAACAGGACACAGAAGTCCTATTCAAAAAGGCCTGCAATTCATAGACATTCACATAACCTCTGTATGTCATTTTAATTAAAAACTGGATATGATTCTTTTTTAAGTCTCATAACTTGTGCTTACTCGAAAACAACTTTCGTTTTCAGGAATTTATTCACATAACTTATTAACACCTAAATACTCAGTAAAAGTGCCCCTATAGGCTCTAATTTTGTATTGGACACTCCTACAATAGGTTTACATGCATTCAAGCTCAAAAAACATGTTCCTTTTCTCATAATATCCATTGCAGCATCAGCTCTTTTCTCACAGTGTCTGAAACGCTTCAAGGATCAAGGATTCAGTCTCTCTAAACCCCGGAAGTCTCAGATACAACTACAGTGTTTGAGGGTCAGTAGACGTTGTTCACGGCAGCCGATGAAGAACATAGACTGGCATTCTGTCAGGACCACTATCGTCAAATACGATTGACAATTAGCATACAGTTTGGATTGGGGGTATGGTTCTGTTCTGGGCGAGAACTCCCTGCGCATCCATGCAGCCTAGCATAGATACGAGCAGCAATAACCCCCCTTACGCCGCCTTCACATTGGCAGTTGAAATCAGCTCCGTTACGGCTCCGAAACGACCGGAAGTCATTCATTTCCTATGGAGATTCGCAGACCGCATGCGAATGGGTCCGAAACGGGTCCGACCGAGTGCGGTGCGAAGAAAATCGTGTCCGTTGGTCATCCGGATGCGTTCAAAAAATGTAACTCTTGCGAAAAGCTACGGACGGTTCCTATCCGACAATTCCAGCGGAAGTTAGCGTTGCTATGATACTGATAAACAAACCTGAATTCTTATCGCTATAAAATCATTATTTATTTTATTAAAAGTTAAGTTGTCATGTCATTTTTTTATTTTCATGATTTGCTAACGTTATTAGGGCAGTTAATGCAATTAAATTTTTTAGCCGACCTGACATGTCAACGTCCTGAGCAACTTTCCTCACGCAGCAGCCTTCCTATTAATATCTCTATGACCCTCATCAGAGAGATCATACAGAACTGACAGAATCAACCTTTCTAATCTCTCCGCCATTTTTGTTCTACCCGCTTCCGACGCTTTTCACTGTGTAGTACGACGTCCGTTGGGGGCGTATTGCGTATTACGGAGCTGATTTCAACTGCCAGTGTGAAGGCGGCGTTAGAGGAAACAGAACAGAACCAACATGAATGTATTGCAGATATCATTAATTCATTTTAATGTACAACATAATAAGAGAATTTCAGTCTGATCCAGGGGTAAGAATGCCAAATCCTGACTGACGAGAGGAGGAGCTGGGGAGGAAGGAGGGTAATTCGCTCCTGAGAAACGCGATAGCTGCTGATAATACTGAAGGAGCTTATAGCCTATATGTATACAGTGATAGGCGTCACATTCCTATAGGTAGACGTGGATCAGCTGAGAGTCACTGATGCGAGCTTGACTACCGTGACCTGCCAGAACTGACGCTACGCTTAATTTATGCAAATCTGTTACAAACCTATGTAGATTCAGCAGGAAGTGAGACAATTTGCAGACGTTTTACACTCACAAACAGCTCTATTACACACTATATGAAAGGTAATATCCAAAAAAGCATAACAGGGGCACTTTAAAAACTCCTCGTTTTAGTTTTATAAATTAGGAAGTTTCTTAGATTCATTACTTGTTTTTAGTGTAAATGTACAACACAAGTTGGATTCTGTCACCATAATTGACTCAACTTTAAAACATTTAAAATTGAACCCTGCCTTAAAACATTACTGACCAATCCTACCTTAATAATTGTTGCCTATATTATCAGACAAGATTTTGCTATTTCTAACGCACTTCTATAGAATGTGTGTTTGGATAGTTTTAAACATTATTTTTACAGAAATTGTTCAAATACACAGAAAAAAAGTTGTTAGTTGGGCACTTAATGCATAATAGTGACACATCTCAGATGTGGGGTAAAGGGTAAATTGAGTTCCTCGTTGCATTTGTGCTAGATAAATGTGACGGAATGTAAACTTTCACTTTATTTTATCTTTTCACTTTGAGCCTTTATATATAATACATTATAAAAGTACTTTTAATGCATTAATTATGCTTTGTAATGCACCTTATAATGAATGTATGATATCATGAATAATTATAATCACAGATATAATACATTATAATACTTTTCTATTCATTGTTACACCTTTAGAAAGTATAAGGCATTAAAACACAACAAATAACCAATTTCAGATTTCAAGAATCTGCAAATAATATAATGCATTTTAAGTTTGGTTACAATTATTTATGAAAAGATGTCATGCATTACAAAGTACATTATGAATACCTTTATAATGCATCATACATAAAGGCTTTAAGGAAAAGTGTTACCAATGCGACTTTTTGTTAGTAGCTTTTAGCCAACTAAACCACACACTGTGATATCATATCCACCTTTGGTGTGAAATTTTCTTGCATGATAAAGATAATGCCAAATGGGAGACAATGCACCAAAAATGGAGGAAAACACAAAGCAATAACTCAATTGAACTGCGAGTACGTTTACACATGAGAGTACTGGCAACTCTGTGGCAAAATAAAATAAGCAATAATATATGAGTAGGTGTGGAAAGCAAACAGTTCCCTTTCAAGGGAACTCAAGCTGCGTCAAGCCGCTGTGGGAACGCCCCTGTGTTATTGCATCGTGAAGCACGTGTATAATCAGTCCAAAGGAGAGACGAGACGTCATAGGTGGATAACGTTATTGACCAGGAAACTATAAAGCACACCTGAAAACAGACCGCACTAGCTTCTCTGCCTTCAGCAAACGCTCTCTGTATACTGTCCCTGTCTATTTATTGTTGTCTGTCATTGCAAGCACAATATTTCACAGAAAGATATATATATATACATAAATGGCGAGCAAGCAAGATTTTAAGGCGTTTTGTTCCCTGCCCTCGTTACATCACAGGTGGGAGTGGAGCATGCCCAGTCAGTTCACTAGGGGGCTGACTGTGAGCGTTGCGAAAAGCTGTCCGTGAGGACGCTCTGCTCCCGCCGGGCGTTCTTTGAGGAGGACGGTTCGGTGCGCACTCCCCTTGGTGCGGGTCCCTCTGTTGCCGAGGCACAGAGGCGACGCACATCTTGGGGCTCGCAAATGGATATGACAGCAGGGTTTGAGATGAGCCCAGCCCTATCTCAACCTTCACCTGCCAGATCCAGTGCCTTATCTCAGGGAGAAGCACGCGCAGAGGTTTCTTCTCACCAGGATGAGGCACCAGTGCTGCAATTATCCAGTTCTGAGGAATTGGATGTCGTCAGCATTGATGCAGGGGATTATGAGAATTCTCCATCTCATACCCCTGCTGATGAGGAGCTTATGGAGGTTGTGACTTGCACTGTTGCCAAATTAAATATAGATTGGCCAGCCGAGGAACAAGAGAAATATAAAAAGAAAAGTTTACTAGATGAAAGATATTTACCATCTAGGTCACAGCCTCCTCATCGGGGTTTGCCGTTTTTTTCCCGACCTCCACACTGAGGTGTCGAGGCCGTGGAAGAAACCGGTCTCATATCGTGTTTTTAATCCACAAACATCTAACTACAGCAATGTTATGGGTAATAAAAATTATGGTTATGTGACGATGCCTCGGGCTGAAGAGACGCTGGTGAGCTATCTCTCTCCCGAGTCAACGTCATCATTAAAAACCACTTGAGCGCTGGTGGTTAAAGCGTATTCGGCAGTGAGTCAGGCTGTGGCATGCTTGCATTCAATGTCAATCTTGCAAGCATACCAGGCTAATCTGCTTAGGGACATGGATGATTGTGAGGAAGTCAGCACTGACACAATTCGAGAATTGAGTCGCGCAACAGATCTGTCTCTCTAGGCTGAATGGTTGAATTTGTCTGATATGAAAGATTATGGGCCCTATTTTAACGATCTGAAACGCAAGTGTCAAAGCGCAAAGCGCAAGTAACTTTGTGGGCGGATCCCGGCGCTGTTGCTATTTTCTCGGCGGGATAAATGCCTCGGGATAAATCTAAAAGGGGTTGGTCTGAAGTAGCTTCATTATTCATAGGTGTGGTTTGGGTGTAACGTGAAATAAACCAATCAGAGCGTCATCTCACATTCCCTTTAAGAGCAGGCGCGCTTGTTCTAAAGCGGATTCCTATTATAACGGCGGTTTTGCCAGGCGCGCGCCAGGAGCGGTTCACAGCCGAGGAGAGCAACGTTCTCGTCAGGGCGGTAAAACACAGAGAAGTGACATTGGGGATGGAGAAACCCTCCCAAATTAACTTCTGTTAAACAGGTGTATGATAACTTGGGTAAATGTGTAAGTTACATGTATGTTTTTTTTAATAAATTGTCTATCTATCTATCTATCTATCTATCTATCTATCTATCGTAATAATGTATGATTTGCAAAAATTAAAACTGCTGCTTAGATGAGAGAATCAAAGTGTATGCGCGTTGTGCACACGCTACATTGATTATGGGCAAGCATGCGCCCTGAAAATAGCATAATGAACAACGCGCAACACGCCACTAACTTTAGACTAGTTTTTTTCTGGTCAGTGGCGCAATTGTTTTATAGAACAGCAAAATAGCATGAGGGAAAGTTTGCGCCGGAACACGCCTCCTCTTTGCGCTGAACCGCCCCGGGGAGCGCAAGTGTATTTCTTAGTTAACCGACGTGCGTCTGTGGAGGGAAAAGCCCGCTTTGCGCGGGTGCAAAATAGGAATGATACATGCGTCAGTGTACAAAGTCATTTGCGCCTGGTGCAAGATAGGGCCCAGAGACAGATCTGTTCTTTTGGACGCTCCACTTTCGCCTTCGGGTCTATTTGGCTACGCTGTCAATACGGTCGTCGATAGATTTCAGGAGGCGAAGAAGCAATCAGCAGCGTTCCAGAAGTTTCATCCTCGCCACTCTAATGTCCCCGAGACTGCTGGGTGGGAGACGAGGCTATCAGACTTCTGAGGGTGGTCCCCTCCGGGGAGAGACAGGTTCCCGTTTCTACTTGGAGCCCTCTGGGGGGCGACTCTCTGAGGACGGTCGCAGCGCTGCCAGTTCAGTTGTTCCCTGCTGGTTCGCCGCTTCAGGCCACCGAGGTGTCAGCGTCCCCAAACGATCCTCCAAGGAGGGTCGAAAGCAGTCAGTTCGGTTGTTTCCTGCCGGTTCGCCGCTTCAGGGCGCTGAGGTGTCAGCGTCCCCAAACGATCCTCCGAGGATGGTCGTAGAGCAGTCAGTTCGGTTGTTCCCAGCTGGTTCGCCGTTACAGGGCACCGAAGTGGCTGTTCGACCAATACCAAAGGCCAGTCTCAAGAGACTGGTTCCCTTAGTAGATTTTCTGGCAGCATGGAAACTATTGCCAAATATATCTCATTGGGTCCTGCATTCAATAGAAAAGGGTTCCAGAATTCAATTCGGTTCTCATCCACCCAGTTTTCTAGAGGTCCTCCCTATGGTGGTGGACCCCGAGCAGGCTCTGGTTATGGAGCAGGAAGTACAGACTCTTCTATGAAAGGGGGCTATAGAAAGGGTTCCTCCTCCCAGCAGGGAGTCGGGGTTTTACAACCGTTACTTCATTGTCTCAAAGAAGGATGGGGGGTTGCGTCCTATTCTAGATCTGCGCCAACTAAACCGCAGGGTTCAGAAACTCAAGTTCAAGATGCTTACACTCAAACAGACTGTCACAGATTCAGTCCGAGGACTGGTTTGTCACAATAGACTTGAAGGACGCTTACTTCCATATATCCATCCATCCTCATCATAGGAAGTTCTTGAGGTTCGCTTTCGGGGTCGAAACTTACCAATTTTGGGTTCTTCCGTTCGGCCTAGGTTTATCACCCCGCACTTTTATTAAATGCGTGGATGCAGCTCTGGATCCCCTAAGATTTAAGGGAATCTGGATGTTGAATTACATCGACGATTGGTTGATTTTAGCTCAGTCTGAGCAGATGGCAGTTTGGCATCGTCGTTCTGTCCCACATAAAGATGCTGGGGTTCAGAAGAGTGGGATCACTTTTCTAGGTGTGGTATGGGTTTCAACAACGATCCGGGCACAATTGTCACCTGCACGTATTACTTTGAATCTCTCAGCCGTAAATGGGGTAAAACTAGGCCAGTCACTCACTGTGAAACAGTTTCAGAGACCGTTGGGTCTCATGGCAGCTGCGTCCAACGTAATAACTTTTGGCCTCCTATACATGAGACACCTGCAGTGGTGGCTCAGGACCAAGGGGTTTTCTCTGAGGGGAAATCCGTTTCGCATGATCAAGGTCACGCGGCGATGCCTACATGCCTTTGTCATGTGGAACAAACCTTGGTTCCTCACCCAAGGCCCAGTGCTGGGGACTTGTTGTCGACGCGTAACGCTATCGACGGATGATTCCCTCACAGGTTGGGGGTCGATCATGAGTGGTCGCTTGGCGAAAGGTCTATGGCAGGACCATCTTCTTTCTTGGCACATAAATCGGCTAGAAATGATGGCGGTGTTGATGATGGCGGACCTGAGAGGTCACCATGTGCTTGTCCGCACGGACAACATATCGGTGGTCTCTTATATCAACCATTAGGGGGGTCTGAGGTCACGTCACCTATGCAAACTGGCTCATCAGATCCTCCTATGGGCCCAAGGGAAATTACTGTCTCTCAGGGCAGTATATATTCCGGGGCATCTAAATCAGGGAGCGGATATTCTTTCAAGGCAGGGGCTGAGGCCCGGGGAATGGAGACTTCACCCCGAGGTGGTGAAGCTCCTTTGGGAGAATTTCGGTCAAGCTCAAGTCAACCTTTTTGCATCGTCAGATACAACGTATTGTCCCATGTGGTTCTCTCTCATGCACCCAGTTCCTCTCGGGCTGGATGCGATGGTTCAGGTGTGGCCGAGGCTACACCTGTACACTTTTCCACTGATATCCATGCTTCCGTAGTCGTAGTCTGCTGTGCCCTGTGCGAGCTTTGGATGCTTACATACACAGAGCTGCCTTGTGGCGTAAATTGGATCAACTATTCGTCGGTTTCGGGTCACCCAGAAAAGGTTACCCTGCATCCAAGGATGAGCAAGTGGGTAGTCGAGGCTATCTCACTTGCTTATGAAGCAGCTGGTCAGCCTTCATCTTTGGCTGTCTGGGCCCATTCTACCAGGAGTATGGCTGCCTCAAAGGCTTTATTATCGGGGGTTTCCCTTCATGACATCTGTGATGTAGGCTCCACTCCGGAGTCTAGGGTGCTTGCTTCTTAGTGTGCGCAATGACTTCACACAGAACAGGCATTTGCTATTATGGCGGCACCTGAGACGTTCTTCAGTGTTGAGGACGGTCATGCCAGAAGGTGCACATATTCTTCTTTTGAATATAAAATCCCCATTGATGCTTAGCAATAAGGGTGGGCGGCATGACCAACATCCTTTAACAAGACAAGAGTCATTTGATATTGCCATTATCTATGCTGGAAATTATGATACGGGCATATTTGTCCGTTTAATTCTACATTAATGCTATATTAAAATTGTGGGATTATATGGTTTATTTAACTTATTACATTTCTGTAGAATTTGGAAAAAGTGTTTTTATTTAAGATCATCATAGAAAATTACCAATATGAGCGGCTAGTTAATATTGAGTGTTTATTTTCAGCCTTCCCATCATTTCCTTCCAGCGATCAGTCCATCTCTGCAGAGACCAATTCATTTTATTTAGCTCTGTCCCTTTTAGTACTGGGCAGATGAATAGTCATGATACATTCACAATGATTTTGCTGGCAATATAAAATTAAGTAACATTAAATGTGCTTTTTATTAGGGCATTAAGTTTGCCAAAGATAATTAGATTAGATGCTTATAGATTAAACACAGTTGTTTCATTTGACTTTCTCTTTAATCATAGTCCATCTGTTTGAATGATTAAAAAAACTGCTCATTTTAATTGCACATGGCTTTTTTATGTCTGAAAAAGAGCAAAGATATTAATATGGGGATATATTGAACTTCGTCAAAGCGCTGAAATATATACAAAATTTCATGATTGAGGGTACGGCCTTATTGGGAAGCTAAGGGTATTTTTGACAGTGTACAGATAATAATTTTACTAATAATTTGCTGAAGAAAATAAAGCAATGCAATACACATTTAATACACAATGTTGTGGGCCAAAAGTATTCAACATATACGTTTTAACATGAGACTAGTTTAATGGAATCACTTTTTGACCTTGTCTGGGCAAAGTTACATAAAATCTTTGAATTGCATTGTCATGACCGCATTACATTTTGAATGATATGCACAAGGATATCAGAAAGTTAGTGTTTACATGGAGCAGACTCCTAAAGAACCTATAACTGAAAATTCAGCCGGCAAGAAAAGTAGTCCTACCTCAAAATGAAAGATTTTCAGAATGCTGTCAGAACTTGAATTTAAATTATATTCAGTGGACAAATTTATGCTAAATGCTGTTGATAAAGCCTAACTTTTATTGAACACCTGAAAAAATAGTGTTGTAATACTAACAATATGGGCTCTTATTTTAAATGTTCAGCACTTTTCAGTAATAAATACCGTCCATAAAGGGAACAGAAGATAACTGACTGTAAATTACATGCAAGTGTCTTTATTTTCAGATTTCCCTGCATTTCCTGCTGAATATGTTTGATTTCAATTTCATGGCTTGTTAACTTTGACTCTAGATTGGGAAATGTAAGTATTCCTTCTAAGTTATTTAAATGTGTATCTTTTTGTAAATTTAATACATTAATTTAGTACAATTAATTATATATTCAAATACTTGTTTACCGATGACCTGATTTTCCTACCACTGGAGAACCACCTTCGTGTTTTTGTGAGTGTAATGTCAGCGCAGAACCAGCTGCTACTACAGGAAACGCATAATGCCAAACCACACTGAACGACAGCAGGCTTTGCACAGGACGCTTTCTTGCCTTCAAAAGCACCTTGACGTAGAGCAACAGAATGGAAGAGAATGCTGACGTCTAAAGATTTCTCACGGTTTAAAACGGTTTTAGTAAATATAAAAGTATAAATTGGAGCTGTGATGCAGAAACTATTATTTTTCCCATATTCTCCATTGTTGCAGCTCCTCTCTTCCCAGTCTGTCAGTAACGCTCTGTTTAGTTCCTGTCTCTATGAAGCTCCTCCTTCTGAAAAGCACACTGTGCTCTGATTGTGTTGTGATTGGTCGAGCGCTTCGAGTGTGTTTGTGAAATGTCCCGCCCCTTACCATAACCACCAGTTTCAACACACTACTAACTAACTCAACCAGGCCCCGCCCCTTTATTCTGCGTATGAATTATCTAAATGAGGAATGTTGTGACGTGTTCGTTCCCGGAAGAAACTCAAGACTACAATGGAGGCGTTTCAGGAGTTCAGAAAAACTGACACTGATATAGAGAAGAACTGGAGCTTTGCAGAGCTTTTTCATGATCAAACAGCAACATTACACACTAAAGAAAGATCAACATGTGAAATAAAAAAGCATAGGTCCTCCTTAAATGTTATGTGTTAGTGCCAAAAAAAATTTATTAGCAATGTGGTTGCTGATGTTTTTATGTCTGTATATTAAATTAGGTTCAGAAATGGTCAGAATCTCCCCAAATAGTCATTGATGCAATGCAAGTGAATGAATGTCAAATGTGTTTTCTTGAAATGCAAAGAAATAGTGTAAGTTATAATATAGTTTCAAATTATTTTCCTGTGTACGTTTTTTAAATTACTAACAAATGTACCAGTGATTATGTTCTTTAAGGAGATCTGGCCTGTATGAGATGTTTTCATAAAGAATTGCAGTCCTTAAAAAGAACCAAATACAGGGAATAGTGCAAGACAACCTGTCAATCTGGAAGTCTGGAAAAAAATCATTTTGTCAGCAGGACAATAATCCCAATCACAAGGTCGAGATTACATTAAGAGTAAAATAACAAAGGCCAACATAAACACACTCAAATCCAAAGCCAAATGGGGCAAAATCACTCATGAACGCTATGACAGAAGACTTGCAGCTGTCATTGTTCAATGATTCACAGAAACTTTGGCCATATGTTTTCAGGATATCTGAAATGAACACTGGTTTAGAATCAAGGAGACCTATAATACCCGTTGTATCTAATATTATATCTGTTAACTTTCCCATTCATCTTAAAAGCACTAAGTTCAAACTCCTTAAAACATTCTTGATAAACTTCTTATTGTAAATGTTCCACTATAAAGGTAAAAATCAATTGAAAGTGCATTAGCCGTGACAGATTTCTCAGGTAGACGGTTATTGTATGCTATTGATTTGTTCAAGTCTCTAATACAGTATAATTTACTATTTGTGAAAAGGAAATTGTGCATCCATAACAGGTCAGGGTTTTCAGTTTTAAACCTTTTACAAACGTTTACCAAACTTTATATCCACTGTATAAACACTGTAGAGTCTGAGACTTATTTAGTGAGGTACTGTATATAAAGGCCGTCTCAAACACATTTAGACAACAGTCTAGTCTGGTCAAGTATGACAACTATTCACTGGCAGCAGACTTCACACAAACACTTTAAAGTTTTGAAGTTTCTGTACAGGATATTCTTTTAGCTTAAAGGCATACATTTAAATGATCAATTCCGTTACCTAATATCACATTTGAAATATAATATGATTTCATGGTGCTGTGCATTCAAACAATAAAGCAAACACAAAGCCAAATTAAAAATGCAACTGCTTCAAGCATTGAACTTCAGGTATAGAGGCAGAATCGTTGCATTCTGGGTTATGCAATAACCTGTATAACTACATATCATTGCAATGGATATACATATCTCCACTGTGCATGACAATATCAGTTCAAACATTTAGAAGAAATCAAAGATTTCAAAAAAAAAATTCAACTTAACATTTCAATTAGGTGAAAAATGAATGAATTTCCACCACAAGAGATCCACCACAATCAACAGGGTAAGAAAAACCAGCATTTGTAAACTGGATGTTACCAAAGCAACTGCTGTGTGTTTGCTCTTTCCAATCAGAGGTACTTTGAGGAATCAATACCCCCTACAACGACCCAACAGAAGGCTTGAGTCTCGTCTCGAGAAAGGAAGTGGCCTTTCCTCTAACCTCAGGAAAACTTTTATTCTTTCACTGAGCACATTTACATGCACACCAAAACACTGATAACACAGATAAATCATCTAATTGAATTAACCCGTCGGCCCGTTTTACATATCCTGGCAAAGCAAGTAAACTGCATTTACAAGTAGGGTTGGGCGATGTCTACCAAATTGGCATCAGACGATGTCTACAGTGAAACATTGTAACGATGAACAATGGACGATGACATTGTAGGGTGGGGGGGGGGGGGGGGGGGGGTGGGGATAACATTCTCATTTTCAAAGCATTCGTAACAATTTCGTAACATTCTCATTTCCCCACGGGCATCAGAACCATTGTATGTGGGTGTTTTTAAGACCAATGATATTTAACCCAATCACTTTTACCGTCTCTAATTCACCAGTTACATCCCTTGCTCAACGCGGCAGGAGTCAGATTTCATTCATCACGTTATGAGAGTGACAGACAAGACGATGGCTGAAGATTTGGTTTCAAAGCGCAATGTAAAATCGCCTATTTGGCAATATTTTGGATTTAAACCCAATGCAAATAGGTAACCTACAAAGTGTGTTTTTCTAGTTGTTGAGCGTCCCCGAATTGACGCTAAATCTAAAGCGAAAATAAATATAGTTTCTCGTCCCCTCCCGCAAAACACTCGCTCTTTCTGGATGCGCTTAAATAGGCAGTAAAGGTGGAATCGCATTTACTGTTCCTCTATTAGGAACAGTAAATGCGATTCCAGTTAATTCAATTTAATTCAACTTAGTTAATTCAATAGGAATTTGCTGATTTGGGAGTTTAACATGAGGGAGAAAAGTTCTTCAAACAGATTTCGCTCATGTTCAAGTTGGTCAAGCGAATTTGCCGCTGGCTCCAACAGAAAGCTGCTTGGTTTGAAAGTGTCTTCTTGTACATTGCTACGCTATTGGCAATGGACTTTTTTTGCTCACAAAATGTATCTAATGTGACTGCACTTTAAGGACACTTTCCTGTCACATACTGTATATATACATATAGACACTTCAATAAGCAGAACACAGGTTAAGGTGCTCTAAACATGCCATAATGGCGAAACATCTAGCTGTGTCAGTTGGTTATATATGCTTAAGCCATTTTTGACTTTACTACAATAAAGGAAAACGGGTTCATGCATTAACATGACCACATTGAATAATCGGGTTAAGAACGTGCATGTAAACGCACTGTCACTGCACCATCAAATCCGATTCTCAAACTCTTCAACTCCTCACTGAATGAAAGTTCCCTCGGCTCTTCCTTCAGTCCAGTTTTCCTCCATCTGAGCCTGCTGGCGGCCGAGCGAGCGTCTGAGTAATGTGACAGCTATGGCCCTGTGAGCTCAATGTTTCCAGCCCTGCGAGCTCCAAGAACAGCTCTGTTGTCATGAACACTGGTAAAACAGTCTTCACCCTCACTAACACGTTAAAGATGGCAAACACTGTCTATGGGCTGAGATGGTCATCACAGAACTTCTCAAATGTAGGGTGTCTTGCTCATTTTTTTAAGGAATAAAAACATCTTAAACCAGTTTAAACTGGTTTGCTGCTCTTAGTTGGTCTCCCAGCCTAATTGGGCTGGTCTGTTGGCTGGTTTAAAGAGATTTGGGGCATTTTTCAACTGGTCTGACAGGGAGACGAACTGGCTAGGCAGCTAAACACTGGCTAGGAGACAAGATTAAGGCCTCTATATACTTAAAGCGAAATCGAAGAAAGAACTGCTGTGACATCATTTTGAACAAAATCAGGCCAAAACGAAGTTCATTTTGGGAGTTCGAAACAGCATGCCAAAGCGAACTTTCCAGAAAAGTTTGCTAAGGCTAGTAAACACCTTTGTACTACCATTGATCCGTGGCAATTACGTAATAGGTTGGAGTGCGCATAGGCTCCGCCTTCTTTCATGTGGAAATCTTTTTTCTGGTTAATTTCTCCTATTCAGAACATGAACACACTTATAGTAGAAAATAAAATTGAATGTGAATCGAGACCCTGACACTGTTTTTCATGTTAAATACAGTAAAGCTGCTTGATTTTAAACAATCTATTCTATAAAGTGCAATAAATAAACATGATGTTGCTTTACCAGAGTGCCGAATTGCAGAGCTCATGCAGATCCACATTGCTATGATCAGATGCCTTGTGCTTTATTTAAAAAAAAATGCTGTTTTCTCACTTTGCTGCATGTTTATTTTGTTATTAAAAGGAAAGCACGCAGTTCGCTAACAGTATGTCGCTGCTCATGTATTTCGTTCTTCGTGTAGGGGTAAAATGAAGTTTGAAATACGTGAAATATGCAGAGAAATAAGCAAAATACTTCGCCGTGAGTATATCGGGGGCTTTAGGGTTTTCAGAAGAATAGTTCACCCAAAAAAAAGAAAGTTCATCATCATTTACTCACCTTCATGTTGCTCCAACCTTGTATGACTTTTATTTTATCAGAGGAACACAAAATAAGATATTTTAAAGAATATTTGTGAAACTCTCACCATCTGAGGTTTACATGGGAAGTCAGGGGAACCCATAAAATAATTTTTGTTTCTGATAATAATTTTGTAGTGCTTTTTGTCATTTCTGGAGTTTGACAGCCCCTGGTCAAACATTGCTGCTGCTGTTGTTGTATGAAAAAGATCAAAGCGAACATTCTTTAAAATTTCCCCTTTCAAGTTTACAAAAAAAAAAACAGTCATACAAATTGAGTAAGTGATGACAGATTTCCCATTTTTAAAAGCTTTAAACCTTTAGAACAAACAAGGCAGCCTAATCACAAACCGAAACAAATTACCTAGTTAAGATCATTAAAGCACAAGCACATCATGCAACATTATCCACATCGCCAAGGGGGCGGATGGATAAAAGAGGGGGAAGAGCAGCTCAGTCTTTCTCCTGTCATCTTACTTTAGCTCAACTTCCTAAAATACACCCCTCTCCAATCCATGTTACTTCCTTTCTGTCTTTGATATTTCAAATTTCTGGGAAAGCTGACGCAAGTTTCTCCACCAAACATCTTGTTCAAAACAAATTGAGAGAATATCCACCCTCCTTTCCACCCTCTCCTCATGCATACTTCCAAGCAAATGACCTTTCCCTATCCAGATGTGTTTCACAGTTGAGTGAAGGAGACGTGAGGTTGGGGGTGGGGAACACACTCGTCCGTCTCAACTGTTTATTTCCTCCTCTCTCTGTCTTTCCTGTGCTAAACAGTACGTATCTCATATCTCTTCAGCTCTCCTTAAGAGTTCCCCATCAGTTCAAACTCTTGAAATGTCAAACCCTCAGGGGGCAGGTTACCTGTCAGGAAATATAAAGACATCGGTTGCACACAATACTGGCTGAATGGACTCAAGAGGAAGTTTGTTCAACCCAAGCACAACAGCTTTATCTCCTTACTTGGTCGTTTTCTCACACAAAACTCACACAAATGGCTTCCGAATATTTGGAATACAGGACATGGGTCGTATGGACCACTTTTAAGGTTTTAGTTGCCATTCATTGTAATTATAATACAAAAAGCCATACAAGGTTGGATCTACATGAGTGTGAGTAAAGGGCAGTTCACATCAAGGACATCCACCAAGAATCCACAGAACAACTATAACGATAATGACACAGAAGAACTATATCATTGGAATCACTTTCAGAGTTTTTTCCAGTTGATAAAAAAAATAAAAAAAAAAATAAAAAAATTAAAGTCCCCCTGTAGTCAATCATGTTATCCCTTAAAATTCATCTTTATTAAAAAAAATTACATATTAAAAGTTTTTACATGTGAAAGCAATTTCTTCATGCCTTAAAATAGCTTGAATGTAACTCTACACCCTTGCTTCATTTAGTATACGTGGATACATGAATATGCAAATTGGTCTCCGCCTCCACTCACTCACACAAGCTCAGAATACCTAATCAACTCTCAACTTTACTGTAGTAAACGCTACATGATGGCAAGTGGAAATACTGGTTTAATTCAGGCAGCATATATGTTTGAACGGAAATGATTCAGAAGAATTGGAAGACTGAATTATACAGGCTCGTCTACAAGTATCAGAATAGTAATGCGTTTTATGTATCGCTCTCTACAATGTCGGACACATAGCGGTAATTAATATGATTAGCCTTTTAAATTGCTTGACTACGTTATCAAAGAGCTAATAATGTGATGCTAATGTGATGCATACTAAACAAAGTTATCGTCCATTAGTGTGGATGCCAATTTAGTTATCATTATAGTTATCATCAGAACTGTCATTTTTGGGTGAACTGTCCCTTTAGTCTCTTCATATTTACAACAAAATACAAACATATATAAAGTCACATTGGTCAGGACTCAGGATAAACTTAGCGCTTCTGGTGGACCTGAGAGCATGGCATATATAATTGCAAAATATACATAAAACAATTTTAATAAGAGCAACTGTACTGTCCACTAAATTGTTGAAATTACCAATTAGGTGCAATTTCTGCACCACTAACGTCACCAAGTGTAACTGCAAAAAATAACTGTTTTCAAAAAGGTCCCCATCTGCTAAGACTCAAACAGACGGTCCTGCCCCAAACTCAATGCTGGTGTTGCTGAGCAGTTCAGGGTGTTTCGACAGCCTTACAGAGTCACAGTGTTGCACTTTTCAGAGGTCTCTAGCTACGCAGGGCTTTCTTATAGTTGCACATTAAACTGGGATATAGTATTTTACCACTGCAGACTCAAACTTCACCCAAATGCCGAACTTTTGCACTCGGAATTCTTTAAAAAAATATGATCCGTTTATTATCTAAGGCTGTTGACAGATTTTGAGCCTGACACATGGGTAAATTAACACTTACGACCAAGTAAGCATGGTGACAATTGATCATCATCATGTCATCTCAGTGCATTCAGTGTGTAGGACCATATTCTGGCAAAAACAAATGGTATTTTAATTCTTGGTTTTATATAAAGAGGTTGCTTTAAGAGGGATTCGGCAGTGAGTGTCACCTCAAAAGACCCAGGAGAAAACAGCAACCTTCTGTGTGGTTCTCTGATAGAGGCCCCTTAATTAACACCATTGATGAGCTCAGCGACAGACAGAACTGAACATGAAGTCTTTCAGCTCACTCAGAATGCATATATATACTGCGGTAAAAGCCATTGTGAGAAAATGATGGGTTATTATCATAGCAATTTAAACTGCACACTGCAGCCTGTGAGAAACATGGAAATAAAACAGAATTGTGAATGTTTTAGGTTTAAGCTAAGAAATAAACTACTATTACTCCATTCTTAATGACAAGGACTTGTAATCAACCATGTATGTAGGCTAGTTAGTATGTTAGTGAGAGACTTTGTGGACAAACATAAATTCAATCTGTCAAAACCTGCCTTGATATGTCCTCAATGTCAAAATAATTTATAAAATGTGTTATTTTTTTAATTGTTAAAAAGAGTAAAGTATTCCTTTTGTTTCAGGGACAGTCTGTAGTAATTATCAGGAGCTTTATATAAAAACAAAGAAGTCTGTGCTACGTCTCATTCGCAGAGCTAAGTAAACAAGTGTGGCCAGAGTTATGGATGTACTTGCACACAAAGCAGTTTACTTATTGATAGATGACTTGTTGCACACACACACACACACACACACACACACGCACACACACACACACACACACTATACTGAATACAGTATGTTGACTTCAGTCCAGCATCTACAGCACTGAATACACCTTGACAAGATGACAGTGTGATTCAGTGAATTCTAGATTATTCCTGTCCAGATCACAAAGCTTTGATTGCTCAATGCACTTCAACTTTCGAGCTTCATTACAGACTGCATGCATGTAAAAAATAACGAGCAAAAGACAGACTGCAAAGCTTTCAGTGAAGGCAATCCACAATGCATTTCAGTCCAGAGTTCACCATCCTTCCTTTCCTTTACAAACACATGTATAGTTTATTGATGGCCACTGGCCAGGGCCTGCTGGACTGCAGATGCACACAGCCTACTCATGAGAGGTGTTCTGATTCAACACAACACCACTGAACAAACAAGCTCCTTCATCCAAGGAGGACTGGACCTCTACAAAACTCACGACAATCCAATCCTATTCGCATCTCGCATGTTGTGTGGTGCAACAAGCAAAGCTGATGTGTAAAAGTTGCATGTGTCGTGTTGTATTCTGGGCATGTGCGCTGTGATGATGGTTCATCCACAGATTATCAATGCATCTGCACTCCTGAGCTGGTTATGTGATGCATGCACTTCTACTTCAAGGTAAACCGTTATCTAATGCATTATAAGACCTTACACACAACCAGTATATTATTTCTACGTGGAGACAATTTAAATTCGCCTCAGATAGCAAAAGAAACTGTGCATCAACGCATCCAAGAATGGCCGTCTTGATTTGACGGATAAATGCATGGCAACAGTTGCTGAATTGTGGGTGTTGTGTGATGATACATGTACCAAATGAAAAGCCATCCTCATCCACTCACCATCTATTGCCCTTGCAGGAAGCACCACCTCCAAACTGTGTAAAACCCCCAAAAAGAACAATCCGACCAGCAGCCTGCCAGCTGCGAAGCGCAACATTATGTTTCACAGAAGAAAATCCAGAAACAAAATAGCAAATAAAATGCAAAAGCAAGGTCCGATGATCCAGAGAAGCTGCAGTCTGATCACGGCTGATGCGCCTCTCCAAATGCGCACACTGGCGCAAAAGGCTTCTCCTGGCACACACGATTCACGTATTCCTTGAATGCATGGCACAACCTATGGATGATATATGTCTGATACTCGGCATCACCATGGAGACAGTGCGTTCAGAGCATTCCTTTGTTCAGGATGACAGCCAGCGCTCCGCTCGGTGCCAGTGACACCTCAGTCTGAATGTGAGCCCGATTCGCTCTGTTGCTGCTGGTAACACAGATTGGGCGAAATGTGTGGTCCAATCCTGAACTAGTGATGTTCGACTCCTGAACCGGTTCACTTTTCCATGAGTTGCGAGTCGGACCATCAATTGGTTCAAGAAATCCGACTTGTCTGGTATTTGAGACTGTAGGGACAAATTAGCTATAGGCTATTATATAGCCTATTCATGATGAATACATTATAGGCCTATTCAAATGTAGCCTATATAGCCTATGTAGCTATACATTCGCGTTGCCCAGATCTTTGTGTTATTTCGTGTATTTATTGCATTTAATGTGATTGATTGTAGCTGCTGTAATAAAATAACAGTAATAAATATTAAGGTCTGACACAAAATGAGCCAATAACTGATAAGTGACATGACTCTTGAAGCTTGAGATTCATAAACATATATTTGTCAACATGTATTAAGCATGTACAATGTCACGGGAAGCCTGGGAACACGTGAGGACGTAAAAGAACTGGTGAAATGAAAGAACCTGTTCGAAAGAACCGATTCGCACGAATGAGTCGGACTTCCCAACATGAGCCATGTGTGACGTCAGGATGAGAGCTCCATCCCCGTGTTAATCGATGGGGAACCGCGGAGCTTCGTGATTGGCTGATGGGATGTCGACAACGTGTATTATCCAATCAGCAACGCATGCGTTGAGGTGACGCCGAGAAATACGACACCTACATTGCATTAACTGCCTTAGAGATTTATCATTGCGAAACTGACTACTTTGAGAGTTTTAACGACGTCATTGCATTTAATGTGGAGTCACGAACGACCCATTAAGTTATGTTGAACTGGGTATAGTATTTAGTTAAATTAGGAAGATGTTTGCATTGCAAAACACAGAATCATGACTCTAGCATCCTCTTACTGTAGTCGTACAGTTAATTCTCACAAACAGTTCCTGCTCTGATCAGTGATTTAGGGATTTAAATAATAACTAACAACAACACATAAACAACAAATTCTTTCATTATGAAAACAAAATGTGAGGCATATCTGAGCTGTTTAATGTTTCTCCCAGTGTGTGTGTGTGTGTGTGTGTGTGTGTGAGTGGTTGGGGGGGAAACATCTCAACTAAAACCAAGGGTACAGTAAGACACATAAACACAGGGGATAAACATGTGCATGGGTTGAGAAACAGCCTTTATTCTGCTCAAGGTTTAGAAATAGAAAATACTTTGACTGACTTCCAAACTAAAAGGAAACATTTAGCTGGCAACATTTGCGACTATTATTCCTCTTCTCCATGAGGACAGAACTGCTAACAACGCTGCCAGAGCTCAGCTCAAATCCTGTTGTGTAACTAAATGAGTTTATCCAAGAATCTCACTCACTGTGACCAAGTGAATAACAACTTTCAGTCTAACACACTAACTGATGATAAAGAACACAAAATACTGTATACTCCGGACACTGACAACAGAGAAAATATTCTTATCCACACTGTAAGAAAAGTCCATTAAAATAGGGTGTAATGCACAGTGTTATAGGCAAGGCAAGGCAAGTTTATTTATATAGCACATTTCATACACAATGGTAATTCAAAGTGTTTTACATAGAATAAATTAAAATAATCAAAACAAATAAGAATAATTAAAACAGTTTAGAATAAAAAATAAAATAATAAGAGCGGGGCACCACGTAACGCGGGCTATTGTAACACACTTGCTTTAAATACTTCCACACATGCCAGCATGACGAAAATTAGTGTTTTTACCAGTTGCCATATCAACACAATAGAGAAAAAAAAATGAGAAAAAGATATCGCTGAACTTTATTTAACCATAGCAAAAGTACATTTCTTACTTAGGTTAATTTTTCATCTCTATTTTTTGTGTTTATTTAAAATTAGAAAAATCAGATATTATTTTAATCTCCAATATGTTATTTAACAGTTGATATAGTTCTTTAATGCTTCGCTAACTAGCAGGATACACTAGTAGCCAGGTTTAAATCCCAGTTGTGCTGGTGGGGCATGTTGTCACACTCCGTTACAATGTGCCCCTATTAGAACTATGATATTATATCATATACTTTTATGAATTATATTGAGAAAAATTTCAATAAAGACTGAGAGTCAATGTTCAGAAATTATTAATTATTATCATTATGTTTTGAACTATGCTGTATAGCTGTGTATTCCGGTGTGTTTGTTGTCAAACTCAAAAATGTGTTTATTTTTAATTATTAAAAAATGCCATTATTTTATATGAAAGAGTTAATTGTATTTTATTTAGAAAAATATTTTGGTTTGACTTGTATATTTAGATCAGATAACATTTTAAGCTGTCATATGGTCATGTTACAATGTGCCCCTCACATGTTACAATATTCCCCACCTATGGGGCATGTTGTCACACTTCACTTCCATTCTTTCGGGGTATATCAAGAAAAAAGTACACACTGTATTAATGAAACAAAACCACATAATTGTACTAGACATGTGGGAAATTAATATGGGGGGAAATAAATACCTGAGTAGATTTACACAAACTGAGAAAGTCAAAAAGGGTTACGTTGTGCCCCGCTCTCACCTATAGATTTTTTTTTTACTTGCATTTTGAATTACACATTGCATTGTGTTGTCTTATAGGGTAAAAAGAGATGTCTGTTAACAGACAGTGTCACCAGTAGGCATACCTTTACCAAGTTTTTTTCTCCTAAAGGGCATATTTTACCACATAATGTGACGGTATAAAGACTGGCCTAATTCAGGACATTTATAATCCAACATGCTTAAGCATGCAACAAGAAACAGAATCATATATTTAACTTTCATTATATTTTAGTTTCAGTCAGCAACTGGATATTTTTATATTTAGACCATATAGGCCTGCCAATTAATATCACATGTGATCAGCCACAGGTAAATGACATTCTGTAAATCTTTGGGCTGTGCTCTGGGATAAAACTGGATAAGTCTGGCTGTAAACTCTTCCTTGGAATGGCTTGCTGTTGTAATGGTGTGCAGCACGCATGACGACAGAGTTCATAAACAAAGTCTTTATTTAGAACAACAAAGATTTAGAAGATATCTATAACACGAAGGAAACTGCAAACCATTAATACTGAAATGAGAACCGACAATGGAGTGAACAGAACATGAGTTTAAATACAAGACAAACATAATGGCCTGACAGGTGATCATTATACGTCAAGAAACGAGGAGATAATCATTAACGGAGAAGGCAAAACAGGAACAAATGGAACAGAATAACAAAATAGAATTTTATGGGGTTTTTTTCCGAATTTTATGTTTTTTTTGCAGTGCATCAATGTAGACGAAACATTATAAAAAGTAATCACACCAAGAAATTATGTGTTGTGAATTCCAATGAATGTGAAAGTTTTTAATGGTTTATTTGAGAGAAACACTTTTCAGATAAGAGTACTGCGCTTCCATTACGAGTGACAGCAAAACCTCAATCAGATAAAAATGAGACATAATGACACATTTTTTTGTCTTCTCTTTTTTAAAGATGCAAAAACATAGAGCAGATGGGCTCAGTGCCTTTATGTAAACAGGAAAAACAGTAATATTAACCAAAACCATAAAAGGAATACAAAATGATTTGAAAGGTTTTTCAATGTACAGGTTTCTAATGTACATTTAAAGGGACAAATTTGTTCTTTGAAGTCTTTTGTGCCTTTCTTTTTTGAGAGTGCATAAGTCTAAGATTACATAATAACCATCATCATTAAGCCATTAGAAATCTTTTGTAGCACATCATTGAAAAGAGGAAATGTAGCACACTATGAACTTTCTGTAGTTCTACATTCATCTGTGCACAATAAGTCCAGCAGTCCATGAGCATGATTCCCCGGGACTCGTTCTTCAGGAAGAATTCATTCTCTTCAGAAGAGTTTTATTCTCTTCATATTCAGTGGTTCACATCAAATGAAGCTGTTCTGTAAGTGTGTGGCTCTGTGTCTTTGTATCATTACAAGCAAAGACACGCATGATAAGTGTGTTAAGTGTCCCAGTTTCATGCTCAAGCCACGTATAACAGCTCAAACTGCTCACACTGTGAGAGTTTTAAGATGAAGGTGCTGTTTTCCTGAGGACAGAAAGCGAACCGTCTCTCCCCGTGTGTTGCTCTCGCATGTGCTGGCATCCTTCAGAGATCCCGATGTGAGAGACACTAGCGGCTCATCTCTCATCATTGTCGGCCCCCTCGTGGAAATCAAGGATTCTTCCGTCCAAACCCTGCACACAATGTCGGTTCTGCAGGTGTAGAAGGACTTCCTTAGGGAGATGGACATAGGGGACCGCTTGACCCCTGAGGTGGTCAAAGAGTTGAGTAGGGAAATGCTTTGTGCTATCTTGCTGAAAAAGCCAGGTCACCAGCATAAGTTATATTTCGCATGCTGCTGCATTGATTGCGGTTCTGCTGGTCCTCGGCTTGTGCTCAGGGCCGCATCAAGACAATAGGGGCCCCTGGGCTTTACCTCTTGAGGGGCCCTTCATCCACCAGAACTATTACCAACATAGTGCAAGTTATTAGCCTTTTATTTTGTTGGAATAAATGCCATTAACAAAAAATCCGAACATAGGTCTGACATATATATACAAATATCACTGCATGAACTACATATTGTCACATAGTCCGAACAGTGGCGGAGCCAGGATTGTTTAGTGGAGGCCAGGCAGGAGCCAGCGACCAGTCTGGGGTGGCACAGAAATCTTCATTATTTTAACATAAAAAGGAGTTTATAGCCCACTGGACTGTTTTAGTGCCTACAACACAACCGAATACAATTAATTTGTACTTAATTGTAATTGAGTGAAATTACTGAGTGAATGCAAGCATTTTTGTTTTATTCTTCACCTCCAGGCATATTAATAAATCAGCTCACCTCACACTATAGCTAAACTTGTTCAGTCAGCTTGCTTCTGGTTCTCAGAACCCCCAATAGCTTGTTCATCTTCATGGATGAGACATGCAGATAATTACTATAGTTCAACGGTTATTCAACCTTCATTGAATTTTATATAATCAATGAATTCTTCAACAATTCTTAGTTAGACGACTGTAATGTCTGTTTCAAAAACTTCATCTTTCTATTACTTGTATAAATTAATTGCAACAGTTCTATAATTCCTAAATTAAACTCAGTACAAAGGAAAAAAATGTGTTCTCTTTTGAATTCCCATGTGAAATGTGAAGGCGGAAAAAAACAGTTCTTTTATTTTACGCATTTAAATATATATTAACGCAAAAGTAGCGCCTATCTTCCAGTACAACTTCTCAAATTTATTTGTGCATTAAAAATTATGCATCAGCTTGTGCCTTATGGGGACATTTAATATTCAATAATATTATTGATCTGCCTTACTTAAGGTGGACGTTGACGCAATTTTCTTTTAGAAACAAACTTTGTTATATTGTTTTCATGTTATCACTGTGAAGCGCTTTGAGACAATCTGTATTGTAAAAAGCGCTATATAAATAAAGGTGACTTGACTTGACTTGACTTATATTGTGATCTGATCTTACAGCAGAATATTTTAGTCCATACATTAGAGAGAGAGACATGTTCTTATATGACTATAAGATCTTATAAAATCTTATAAGATGTTAATATACCGGTATAAAAAATATATGCATGCACAGTTTTGACGCAGCTTTAATCGCCTTTTTGGTTATTTCATGACTTAACTGACGACAGAACTAAGACGTTGCATGCTCGTTGTTTCTTTTGCGTATCTTATCTCACGACCAATTCAGTACGAATTCATACGAATTGGGCAACTCATTAAAATATGTACGATTTAGCAAAAATCTTACGAATTCGTGCGAGTGAGGTCGTATGAATTCGTACGAATTAGCCGCGCGTGATATTGAAGAGTCTGTGCCACTAGCAGGGGAAATAGGGACAGTCAACTCTTTATAAAATGTGGTTATAATTTTTTCTGACATCACGGGGCCGTGGATTAATGTGGCCCTGCTTGTGCTAACGGTCGTTCGATGTTTGGCCCCAACCGAAAGCCATCTCTGGCTGAATTTAATGGTCATCCGATGTAGTTAATGCGATGCATTAACTACTGTCATTCTGCTTTGGATAGAATAGAAATCAAGATATTGATTTGTCGCTAAGACCAATTCATGTCCCAGGGAGTCTGAATCATGGAGCCGACCATATTTCGACAGAAAGGGGAGGTTGCACCCTCAGGTTGTCAACAGAATTTGTCAAAAGTTGGACTTTTTTTGCATCCAGCGACATGTCATACTATCCTCTCTGGGAATAGATACTGGCCCATGAATGGCCCAAGGGGCTTTTCTGTATGCCTTCACACTGCTGCACTTATTTTTGGCTGTTCTGTGGTGAGTTCGGAAGGACCAGGTCCGTCTTCTCTTAGTGACCCCATTTGGGCCATCATACATGGTACTCAGATCTGATCTCTCTTCTGGAGAAACCTCCTTGGAGAATCCTAATCACAGACAATCTCTCTCATGTTCAAGGCTTGCTATGGCACTACTGTCCAGAGATATGGAGACTATGAGTTTGGCCTGTGAACAGGGGACTTTGATGGATTCAGGCCTTTCATCTGATATCACTGAGATCATTCTGAATGCTAGAGCTAATCTAAGCTTTGTCTCTATGCTTTTTAAGCTGTTACTGATAAACATGTTCCTGTTTTTGGCGTATATTTAAGAAGACACTCGCTCATGTTTCGGTGCATCATGCTCTCTGCTGCTCTACAGCCCTCCCTCCACAGCTCCTCCCTCCACAGCTCCTCCCTCCACAGCTCCTCTCTCCACAGCTCCTCCCTCCACAGCTCCTCCCTCCACAGCTCCTCCCTCCACAGCTCCTCCCCCACAGCTCCTCCCTCCACAGCTCCTCCCTCCACAGCTCCTCCCCCACAGCTCCTCCCTCCACAGCTCCTCCCCCACAGCTCCTCCCTCCACAGCTCCTCCCTCCACAGCTCCTCTCCCACAGCTCCTCCCCCACAGCTCCTCCCTCCACAGCTCCTCCCTCCACAGCTCCTCCCCCACAGCTCCTCCCTCCACAGCTCCTCCCTCCACAGCTCCTCCCTCCACAGCTCCTCCCTCCACAGCTCCTCTCCCACAGCTCCTCCCCCACAGCTCCTCCCTCCACAGCTCCTCCCTCCACAGCTCCTCCCCCACAGCTCCTCCCCCACAGCTCCTCCCTCCACAGCTCCTCCCCCACAGCTCCTCCCTCCACAGCTCCTCCCTCCACAGCTCCTCCCTCCACAGCTCCTCCCTCCACAGCTCCTCTCCCACAGCTCCTCCCCCACAGCTCCTCCCTCCACAGCTCCTCCCTCCACAGCTCCTCCCCCACAGCTCCTCCCTCCACAGCTCCTCCCCCACAGCTCCTCCCTCCACAGCTCCTCCCCCACAGCTCCTCCCTCCACAGCTCCTCCCCCACAGCTCCTCCCTCCACAGCTCCTCTCCCACAGCTCCTCCCTCCACAGCTCCTCCCCCACAGCTCCTCCCTCCACAGCTCCTCGCTCCACAGCTCCTCTCCCACAGCTCCTCCCCCACAGCCCCTTTCTATAAGTTATAAATAGTTAGTAAGATAATATAACGGTTACTAACGTAACAGTATGTAAGTAATTATTTTAGCGATATGTAGGCCTAATGCTAGATAAGGTTTGCTAGCACATTTGTGCTAGCAAAATGTGCTAGCACATTTGTGCTCCACAGCTCCTCCCCCACAGCTCCTCCCTCCACAGCTCCTCCCTCCACAGCTCCTCTCCCACAGCTCCTCCCTCCACAGCTCCTCCCCCACAGCTCCTCCCTCCACAGCTCCTCTCCCACAGCTCCTCCCTCCACAGCTCCTCCCCCACAGCTCCTCCCTCCACAGCTCCTCTCCCACAGCTCCTCCCTCCACAGCTCCTCCCCCACAGCTCCTCCCTCCACAGCTCCTCCCCCACAGCTCCTCCCCCACAGCTCCTCCCTCCACAGCTCCTCTCCCACAGCTCCTCCCTCCACAGCTCCTCCCCCACAGCCCCTTTCTATAAGTTATAAATAGTTAGTAAGATAATATAACGGTAACTAACGTAACAGTATGTAAGTAATTATTTTAGCGATATGTAGGCCTAATGCTAGATAAGGTTTGCTAGCACATTTGTAAGGGGGTTCAGTTGTTATGGGAAGAAGGAGGCCGGAACCGGCGAACGTTCAACAAGTTTAATAATAAATAAACTAATACAAAATGAAAGTATAAGCCAAAACACAAAACAGAACATAAAATCACAACGTAAAATCAGGCCTGTTCCTCTCTCAGGCTTCACTGTCGTCGCTCCTCCTTTATGCTTCCGCTCCTCCGTGAGAGATGCGAGACCGGTGCGTCTCAAAGGTGACGTTCATTATCACTTACGCCACCGGCCTCATCCTGGTCGCCACAATATTATTTCAGCAACATGACAAGCCAGTGAATTAGCAGGTTTCAATTGTTGCTTTGCACAGTACGTGACATTTTATCTACATAAGAGTTTTGACACCGAGTCAATGGGCTCTGTCTATTTCTTTCTTTTTCGCTTGTTTATCGTCATCAGTCTTTTTCCTTTTACCTCTTTGTTTTATGAGCAGGTGTCACTCGAGAATTGGCAGTTTAGGTTGTTTCTCCGCCATTAGCACAGCTGCGGCACACCGGCAATCTTGAGTTTGAACGACGGCTCGCGCTGTGCAAGAGAGGGGTGTGATCAGCGCGTACACGAGCGTGATTGACACTGCTAAGACATTCCTCCTGGCTCTGATTGGTTGTTTCTGACCGGGAGCGTGTATTTCTGCAAATGGAAATAGGACCACTGGGAGGAGCCAGAAGAGCTTGATTTTTTTCACAGATTATCTGTCTCATATTCTACTGTCAGGACATAATGACAGTTCTCTTACGAGAGGTTCTCTCGTATTGCGTAAGCTAGCTTACGCTGCGGGAAAGATTCATCTTTGCTGAGATATTGAAGCCAAAAAATTATTTCATAATTTTGTATCCATACACAACGCAGTTCCTCTGCGGCAGACCTAGAGCGGGCTAGCTAGCAGCTCATTGGTTCGCTCAGAGAGAACTGCTTAAGCCTATGGGAGAGCGGGGCTGAACCCGCTTCCAATGAGAGGCGCCCGCGCGCTCATTGCGTCATGACCCGCCAGAATGGGCGTGGCCATGGTGTATATAAGGAGCTCTCCCAGGCTTATATGTTGATTCATTTCATCTTCAGCAAGCTGCACGCTTCTGCTGTTCCTGAGAAAAGCCATCGCCGTCGAAGAAGGCATCCTCTAGCGAGCTCAAGGACCCTGAAGAAGCCGGCCGTCTTCGCCACCTTCAGCCGCCCTGCAAGCTAGGCCATCCGACGATTGTATCCTTTTCTCTATATCTAAAAGAGCCGAGCGTCTTTTTAAAGATGTCTCGTTTTTCCTGCGGCTCTTGCCGCGCTCGTCTCGAGGACGGAGACCGCCATGTCATCTGCGCTCTCTGCTTGGGACTCGAGCATGCAGAACTCGCCCTCGCTGATGGAGGATGCGACTTCTGTGAAAGCCTGCCGTTATCGTCCCTGCGGGCACGACTTCTGGCAGTGAAAACCGCTCCCGCGCCGCCTATTCTCTCGCCGCGTAAAAAGAAACGCCGCTCTCAAAGGCCGCCGGAGCCCCCAGCGGAAACATGCGGGCCGCCGCCGCCGCCTCCCGCTTCCCGCTCTCCCTCCCCGCCCCTGCCGGACATTCAGTTGCCGCCGAGTGGCCGCTCTGTTGTTTCCGATGACGCCGCGGAGGAGAAGGACTCCTGTTCACTGCTCGCTTCTGACAGTGAAGACTGGTCATCTCTCGGATCCGCGAGAGAGTCGACGGGGACCCGCGCCGGGATAGAAGAGGAGCTGATGCGCCTCCTCTCACAGGCCGTCGAACGCCTCGGTCTCGAGTGGTCTCCTCCACCCGAGCAGGCCCCGAACCGAATGGACGGTAGCTTTTTTCATCGGCGCTCGACCCCCGCGTGCACCCGGGCCGCTCCATTCCTGCCTGAACTTCACGCAGAGCTGACAAAATCCTGGAATGCACCGCTCTCGGCTAGAAATCGCTCCGATATATCCGCCTCGCTGCGCTCGGTGGACGGAGCCGCCGAGAAAGGCTATGCAGCCATGCCGCCCGTCGAGGACTTGGTCGCCACGCACCTCTGCCCGCCCTCCGCTAGATGGCGTTCTTCACCCACGCTTCCTTCGAAAGCTTGCAGAGCGACCTCGAGCTTTCATGCTCGCGCTTACGCCGCCGCCGGTCAGGCCGCCGCTGCGCTTCACTCTATGTCTGTCCTCCAAGTGTTACAGAGCGATATTCTCCGTGAATGGGCCGAAGGCGGTAGAAAAACCCCCCCCGCCGTCACGGATTTGAGAAGTGCGACGGATCTCGCCCTTCGCGCCACTAAAGCCGCCGCACAAGCTCTGGGGAAATGCATGGCCAGCCTTTGTGTTGCTGAGAGACACTTATGGCTCACGCTCGCCGACATGGGAGATTCTGAGCGCGCCGCGTTTCTCAACGCGCCCCTCTCCCCGACGGGCCTGTTTGGATCTGCCGTCACGGGAATCGTCGATCGCTTTTCTGAAGTACAGAAAGCTACTCAGGCGATGAACTTGTTTCTACCCCGCCGCGCTAGCTCTTCAGCGGGCCGCTCTCACGAGCCCTCCGCCAGAGCCCCATCACAGCGCCCCCCTCCGCAGACTCAAACAGCTCAGCGCAGTCAGAGCGGCCGCCCTCGCCCTCGCTCTCGCTCTGACAGCCGCCGCAGACCGCCGCCCCCCCGTGGCCCGCGACCTAAGATCACGCTGAAGCCTGATCATCAGAAGTCTGCCTAACAATGTCAAGAAAACGACGGTGCTCTCCCGCTGCGGCCGGACCGCCGTCAAAGCTTCGCCCTCTGCCAGTCCCCGTTATTTCGCCGACTGCTGTAGTGTTGACCGCCACAAACAAGCCGGTGTCCCAGCCCGCTTGCGAGCGACAAAAAGCCGTTTTTACGGCTACCCAGAGAAATCTCAAAAAGAGAAATTTTGCCAGTTGTGTAGAAAATGTGCCCACAATCATGTGTTCACCCATACACACAAGCATAACATATCCCGTGTCTCTATCAGAGCCCCATCACATGAAACGGGCACAGCCCGCTCTAATATCAGAGAACATAAACACGCCCACGAGCTCGTGCACGTGTCCCCTCTCTGCTCGCTCTGTGTCACGGCCCATAGACTCCTCTCTGAGTGCAAATCCCGTTGCCACACACATTCAAAGCGCGCCCACACACTGTGTCCAGCCCGCTATGTGCAGCAATCAGGGCAATACAGCCATTCGGCCACTAGCCGCATGCTCCAAAGCGTGGGAAGCCATTCCAGGCATTTCCCCGTGGGTGTTAAGCATTATAAAGAACGGCTACCTGCTACAGTTTCGCCGCCGCCCGCCTCGTGCGCGCGCGCAGCTCGAATCTTCTGTCAGCTCGCTGGCCGCCGGCACGCTCCGCTCAGAAATTGCGACGCTGTTGCAAAAGGGCGCGATAGAGAGAGTCCCGCCATCTATGACCGAGTCGGGGTTTTACGGCCGTTATTTTCTGGTTCCCAAGAAAGACGGCGGCCTCAGACCGATCTTAGATCTCAGGTCTTTGAACAAAGCGCTCATGAAGAGACCGTTCAAGATGCTCACTACCAGGAAACTCCTCGCGCAGGTGCGCCAGGGGGACTGGTTCATATCTCTAGACCTGAAAGACGCCTATTTTCAGATCCAGATAAATCCCCGTCACAGGCCATTCTTACGTTTCGCCTTCGAGGGTCTTGTTTATCAATACGCCGTTCTCCCGTTCGGCTTATCTCTGGCGCCCCGTACATTCACGAAGTGCATGGATACGGCGCTCGCCCCCCTGCGAAGCCAGGGGCTGCGCATTCTGAATTATCTGGACGACTGGCTGATTTTGTCCCAATCACAGACGGAGCTTCTGTCGCACCGCGCAGTTCTCCTCGACCATTTGGAAACGCTGGGCCTCTCTGTCAACTGGACAAAGAGCTCCCTTCATCCCAGTCAATCGATTTCCTTCCTAGGAATAGATTTGGACTCGGTCACGATGACGGCTCGCCTGTCTACACAGCGCGCGCGCAGTGTTCAGCGTCTAGCCGCCTCGTTCCAGATGGGCACCCGCAGGCCTCTGAAAACTTTTCAGAGGATGCTGGGTTACATGGCCTCAGCCTCCGCTGTACTTCAGTTGGGCCTTCTGCACATGCGCCCGCTTCAGTTCTGGTTGAACAGCCGTGTACCCCACCGCGCGTGGAACACGGGCCGCCAGCTGATCAGGGTTACGCAAACGTGTCTCACGGCGCTGCAGCCATGGACAGTAGCAGAATGGTTTCGTCTAGGCGTCACGATGGGGACCTTTTCCTGCCGAAAAGTCATCTCGACAGATGCATCCAACACGGGTTGGGGTGCAGTCTGCGAGGGCTCACCGGCCTTCGGCCACTGGTCGATTCAGGAAAGCCCATTACACATAAACTGTCTGGAAATGCTGGCGGTCGAGAACGCGCTCTCGCACTTTCTCCCGCGCATCCAGGGACACCACGTCCTGATCCGTTCGGACAATATGGCCGTGGTCTCCTATCTCAACCGTCAGGGCGGTGTCAGATCCAGAAATCTCTGTCTACTGACGCACCGCATTCTAGTTTGGTCTCAGAGCCGCCTGCTCTCGCTCAGAGCGACGCACGTGCCGGGCCATCTGAACGACGGTCCAGACATACTGTCCAGGAACCTCATCTCCACAGGAGAATGGTCCCTGAACTCACAAACGGTCCAGTTACTGTGGCGACTATTCGGCAGAGCAGAAGTAGACCTCTTCGCGTCAGAAGAGAACGCTCACTGCCCAATATATTTCTCGAAGGGCGAGGACGCGCTAGCCCAGGAATGGCCTCGCCGCCCGCTCTATGCATTCCCTCCGATCGCTCTGTTACCACAGGTAATTCAGAGGATCAGGGACACACGCCACTCGGTGCTCCTCATAGCCCCGCGTTGGGAGAGTCAGAATTGGGTTCCGGAGCTCACGCAGCTGTCACAGACAGCCCCGTGGCCCATCCCAGTCAGAGCAGATCTCCTCTCTCAAGCTCGCGGCACGATCTGGCACCCCCATCCACAGCGCTGGGCGCTACATGCATGGGTGATCAACGACTATTCGTTGATTTGCCAGAGGGAGTAAGAAACACTATCATACAGGCTAGAGCACCTTCCACGAGAAGGCTCTATGCGTCTAAATGGTCTGTGTTCTCAAAATGGTGCACCGACAAACAGCTGGACCCACGGTCGTGCGAGGTGCCGTCTTTGCTTGTTTTCCTTCAAGAGATGCTGGACAAGGGCAGGTCCCCCTCCACTCTCAAGGTTTATGTGGCAGCCGTCGCGGCGTTCGCGGAACCCCGACGCGCTCAGTCATTGGGCAAAGACGAGTTAGTCATCCGCTTCCTCAGGGGAGCTAAGAGGATGAACCCTCCGCGGCCCCCGTCGGTTCCGGTTTGGGATCTTTCTATAGTCCTTGAAGCTATGAAAGCACCCCCGTTCGAACCGCTCGAGTCTGTGGATCTGAAATACCTCTCGCTCAAAACCGTTTTCCTGACGGCTCTGTCCTCAGTTAAACGCGTTGGGGATCTTCACGCGCTCTCATCCAGCGCCGCGTGTCTTGAGTTTGGACCGAATGATTCGATTGTCATTCTCAAACCTAGGCATGGCTATGTCCCGAAGGCGATTGGTACCCCGTTCAGGGCTCAGATTATCTCCCTATCGGCTCTGCCTTCATCCGATAGTGAGCGCGATGCCAATCTCCTTTGTCCGGTGCGGGCTCTGAGATTGTACACTACGCGCGCTGCCGCGTTCAGACGCGCTGAGCAGCTTTTCGTGTCGTTTGGGGGGCGCACCAAGGGTCTGGCCGCCTCAAAACAGACACTGTCTAGATGGATAGTGGACGCTATCGCCTCTGCTTACGCATCTAAATGCCTGCCCTGCCCTCTGGGCATCAGGGCGCACTCCACTAGAGGCATGGCCTCATCGTGGGCATGGTCCTGTGGAATTTCCGTTCATGACATTTGTGTGGCCGCGGGATGGGCCTCCCCGTCCACTTTTGTCAGGTTTTATAACTTGGAAGTTCCCGCCTTGCAGGCAAAATTACTAGCTGTCTGACGAACAGCTCTCTAAGAAGCTGCATTTCTGGAGGTCCCTCACAACCGGTTCGCCCCTTGTGCTCTCCTGTAATGCTTATACACTTCATGTGCCCGCTCTGCTGGCCCCATACATGCTTATGTGTACACTTCATGAGCCCGCTCTGCGGCCTCTTTGTACATTCACTCCACGTTAAAAAATTCCCCCGGTATATCCCTGGGTTTTTTTTTTTCATGAGTGGATTCGTAGCGCGCACGGCGTTGGCCAGGTGTTCCCGCAGCGTAAGCTAGCTTACGCAATACGAGAGAACCTCTCGTAAGAGAACGAATCGGTTACCTAACGTAACCTCGGTTCTCTCTAGAAGAGGGAACGAGTATTGCGTTCCCGGCCGTGCTTGCGCTACTAGCGTTTCGCTTCACGCTGAAATAAATCAACATATAAGCCTGGGAGAGCTCCTTATATACACCATGGCCACGCCCATTCTGGCGGGTCATGACGCAATGAGCGCGCGGGCGCCTCTCATTGGAAGCGGGTTCAGCCCCGCTCTCCCATAGGCTTAAGCAGTTCTCTCTGAGCGAACCAATGAGCTGCTAGCTAGCCCGCTCTAGGTCTGCCGCAGAGGAACTGCGTTGTGTATGGATACAAAATTATGAAATAATTTTTTGGCTTCAATATCTCAGCAAAGATGAATCTTTCCCGCAGCGTAAGCTAGCTTACGCAATACTCGTTCCCTCTTCTAGAGAGAACCGAGGTTACGTTAGGTAACCGATTCGTTTTAACAAATATGTAAAAAAATATTTTTTTTACAAAAGTTACCTACAGCAGCTTTAAGTAAAACGTTAGGTTACACAGTAATTATACATTTAAGTACTGAGTAATATGAAGTAACTACATGTACTTACTATAGGATTAGAGTTTGGTTTGCTTTAGGGGCATGTATATGCATAACTTATAGTTATTACTATAGTAACATGTAGCATATGTAACTACACTGTAAAATAAAGTGTTACCAAAAGTTATTTAAAAAAATCTAACGTTTTTAAGTCATTAAGATATGAAAACATTCAGAATTCAGAACATTCAGCATATTCAGAATTTTATCTGATTATTCAAAACATCTAGTTTTTAATGTTTTAAAATGTTTTTTTTTTTGTGTTGTTATACTGGATGAACGTTAAGGGAGCATTCCATTTTGAAAACATTATGGGAACGTTACTTTTGAATGTTTTCTGAACGTTCTGAAACTGTTAGTAACATTTAAAAAAACATTAGGCAAACGTCCAACTAACGTTTCAGATTTTAAACATTTTTTATGAACAATGTTCTATTAATGTTACTGAAAGAACGTTTTTTCGTAACTTTGAGAAAACCTTGCCAGAGCGTTCTGAGAGCGTTTACTGATAGCTGCCATTCAGTAGACTTCTCTGAATCTCAATCTAATGAAAACAGATATACATTTTCCTTAATTAAATACAGAAATGAACACATTTGAGATGTTTTATATTAAGGCTCCTGATAAAAGTAAATTTATGGTCATCAATATATACTTGGGGCAGATAGTTCACAGTGCTGAAAAAATGCAATGTTATTATAAGTACAACGTGTTCTATCGCCATTATTTGACTACAAACTGTGAGATGTTTCAGGCATGGGAAAATGCACAATGCACTCTTTGTCTCAACAACTTTAAACTCCCTTGGAGTTGTTGGTTTTGGAAAGTGCTACCTGTCTCCCTGAGTTAGGCTTTTGTGAGTCCTTGTCAAAACAGGATACAGGGTCTACAAGATGCAACAAAAAGTGCCTTTGAAGTCAGTTCAGTGTTAATGACCCTTTAAGAAAAAAAGAAAGAAAAAAAATTCATTATAACTATGGCAACCTACAGAGCAGACCTTTGTTTTCCATGAAGCATCTTCACCTAATATAAAGCAATGGAACAAAAACTTATATTAAGATTGTTTTTTACTACATAAGCATTATGTAACTGTGTGAATTTTTTATTTTTTTATTTTTTTTATTTTATTAAATCTTAACAATACAAACAGTAAGACACACAAATAAAGTCATTAATACAGAAAACACAATATTAGACAAGAACAGAGCCAGGGGAAGTTTCAAATAAATACATTAAAGATAGAGCATAACTGAATGGTTTTAGCAGCCTTCTTATTTTGTGAATCATAAATGGATTTGATGTACTGTTCCGCCTCCTTACCAAAAGCAATAAAGGAAGGTTTAGAATGACTAAATTTGGCTTTGTGAATATGATATTTCCCTAAAATGATCAATAGATTAATTAGGTAAATTTCTTTCTGTTTTTTACCTTTGTCAACATGGAGACCAAACAGCACATCCCTCCATAACAAAGAAAAATCAGCGATAAGTTTAACAGTAATGTATCGGGACAGATCTTTCCAGAAACTGATGGTGTAGGGACATTGCCAGAACAGGTGTACCATTGTTTCTGGACATACTCCACATAAAGAACAGTTAACACATATGTCAAGCTTAAACCTTAGGAGATATTGCTTAGCAGGATAATACCTATGTATCATTTTGAAAGAGATTTCTCTTACTTTATTCGTAAGGAGGTATTTATAAGGAAGGTTCCATATATTCCCCCAATTCAGGTTATCAACAAAGTTAGACCAATAGGGAACAACATTAGGGGTGCATGTGACATCTCTCTGGAATAAAGAGCGAATATTCCTATTATTATTCCTCATTGTGATTGTGAAACATACATTACCAACTGAGGTTAATTTAGGGTCCAAAGCTGGTAGGCAATCAGGTTTTCCAGTCCCTTTTAATACCAGATGGGATGGCATCCATAACAATTGCGAACTCTCTTGGGGTGATTGGAATGCCAAAAGTGTGAAGGAATTCAGAATAATTCAGCAATGATCCATTATCGTTTAATATTTGGGATACTAGAAATATGTTATTATTGAACCAGGTTTTATAAAATAAGGATTTATTCTTGAATTGAATAAGCCGATTATTCCAGATGAAGCACCTATGTGGGGAGAAATTATGTTTGTAGATTAATGACCATGCGAAGAGCATTTGTTTATGGAATTTAGATCAAATTAAGGGATTTTTTTCTAAATATTAGTTATGGTGTTTGTGTGAAACTCTTGGTATGTGATACTGCCATCCAGAGGACAGAGGAGGTAAAGCAGACAGCACGGTCTGATTGTTCACCACAATCGCTATTGGTAGCTTTCAGCTGTACCTGAATATGTCAGAGCCCGGAGAAGAGAATGGCTATTGTTTGATAACAAATGGCAATTTAATTAAATAGGTATATGCCATTTACATTTGTTCTGTAATTGATTATTGGTTCAGTGTGTGTAGTTAAAGGAATAGTTACAAACATTCTTCAAAATATCTTCTTTCAGAAGAAAGAAATTCATATAGGTTTGGAACAACTTGAGGGTGAGAAAATCATGACATAATTGTTTATTTTTTATTTTTGGGTGAACTATCCCTTTAAGTGTTTTAAAACCAGTATTACTTGCATATCTACTTTTGTTTTGAATGAGGAAATTGCTCTTTTTTGGAGGGTCTGGCGGGGTCCGAGGCGGACATAAGAAATAAATTCACGCATAAGAAATAAAAAAAACAATAAAAGCAGAGATGTCCCTATCTGAATGGAAGAGGTCTGAGAGTTTTGGTTTGTGATTTTACATTAAAGGGCTTTCACCCCTTAAAGGGGTCCTTGATTATGATTTCACTTTTTTAACTTTAGTTAGTGTGTAATGTTGCTGTTTGAGCATAAACAACATCTGCAAATGTACAACACTCAAGTCCAATGCAAAGGGAGATATTTGCTTTTACAGAACTCACTTTTTAAGGACTACAACAAACAATTCTTCCCAGGTTGATGTAAATGTAGCCATTCCCATAAACAATCTGACAAACTTGTAAGTATGTCTTAATATTTGTATTAACAGTTCCAATTATAAGCTGTGTGAAGTTGCTATGATAGCTATGATGTAAATGAAGGGGAATGCTTTGCCTCCGTTAGCCTGCTAACATTACAATATTGATGTAGTTTACTTTAGATTTTTTAAGCTCTTGCTTTTGTAAGACTGTTCAATGGGCCTGATTTTGTGATCGATTACTGTTTGTTTTACCATAGTTTTCCGACAAATACTATTAAAGCTACAATGTCTTTTTTTTTTTCTCGCTGCTAGGAGTCGCTAACCTCTGACAATAAAGGCGTAGGTTGATGACGCACAAGTGGAATTATGGAACTTGTCGTCATTCCAAAGGATTCAATAATGTTTATGGATGAGTGAATGCATTGATGTTTTTGACTGTGGATACCGGCATTCGCAATCACAGATTCTACTTTTTGGAAGTATGACCAACATAAGAATTTTCACCGGAAAATGTCGTCTGAACAATTAAAGGAGCTGTATGTAAGAAATGTATATCAATTAATCATAAAATGGCCCTGATGTGTCACTAGACATTAAGAAATCATGCTTATTTCAAATACTTATATCACTGACAACAGTAGTCCGGCCAGGATATTGTCATTTAAAAAGTGAAGTTGCAGCCCTCAACTGATGTTGATGTTGTCATGTTGTGTTTTGGTCTGATGCGCCACCCTCCACCTATCTACCAATCACGAAGTCAGTAGTGTTGCGGGATCCGGGTTGCCAGCTCTGCTCTAGTTACCACTTCTTGGAGCAGACTACGTTCCTGCTGGATCCTGCAGCCTATCTGGCAACCTCGAGTCAGAGGGAGGGGATCCACCGCTCTACAGTAATTTGAAAGTGATTGCAGTACCAGTTTTGGCCACAATCTTACATACAGCTCCTTTAAGTAACATCCACTTTTGTTCTGACCAACTAAGGGGGAAAAAGCATTGCAGTAAATCGCGCTGATTAAATCTAACGATCGATTATCATATCACGTCAAACCGTGCAAATTACGACAACATTTAATGCCCTTCCGATATTTATCCTTGTTTTCGCATGGGCCGGTTGCAGTCTCTTTTTCCAAACTCTCAGTCCAAAGTCTTTTGCATTTTACATCGGGTGAATCTCCAATTGTTGGGAAGGAGCCACCAATCAGATTGGTTGTTGCTCCATTGCGTCAGCCACTTTCTGTTCCTGATGAGCCTACCATGCTAGGTACCACTTGAGTTTCTCCAGGATGTGCACTTAACTTTACTTTCATGGTCAAAGTGGATATGCTTAAGTTGTGCGTCAATGATACCATAAGTAATTTACTGAGTGTTTCTATCGGATGTCACATACTATGAATAATCAAACCATCGTGAGTTCGTTTGTCTGAGGTGACGACGATCTTAGATTCTAGCCTAAGATGTTAATTTAACATGTATACTCAAGTATATTCCAAATATACTTGAGTTCAGATTAATAACAATCACTGATTAATGCTTTACTGTGTATAAATGTATGTTTAAATAATGTATAGATCCTAGGGGTGTAACGATACACAAACCTGACGGTTCGGTTCGTCCCACGGTTTTGAGGTCTCGGTTCGGTTCGGTTCTTTTATTTTTTATTAAACAGTGCTTTAATGAACAAATTGTGTCCTTGTCTTTAAATTAATTCAATTACAAGTAAACGTTTCTCAAGGATAACAAAATTATCTGCTAATGCTGTAAACTACAGCCCTTACTTGCACATTACTATAACATTAAAGCTTAACAATAGAGCCTAGACTTTTAGCCTAAATGATTTAATAATAATCAACACTCAAATAACAAATTGTATGAAAACATGTAAACTACACATAAGGCAATTTTTGCATTAAAATGTTTTTACTCTAATTTGTTAATGTTATATAATAATTTACACCGTTGCTGTTATTTTCATGACAACTATTTTAAACATACATTAAATAATCAAGATATCATAAACAGGTTAAGTAAAATATAATATATAGGCTAATATATAGCCTACCATTTATTTAGTGAAAGAGTTAGCAAACCAGCAAGCTGTGGACACTGAATGACTTGCCTGAGGTAAATATAAAGCTATGTGAAAAACTAAGCGTTTTATTGACGTATTTCCGCTGTTGAAACACTGATTGAGTGTTTACACGAGTTATGATGCCTTTCAGTAAGTATACTGTATCTTTCAACATACCTTCGGTTGTCCATTCATGTTTATTCTGTAACTGAGGAAGAGACGATCGCGCTCCGCGCTGCCGCATGCATACAGTGATATCTGTCACGCCACATCTAAGAGCGCCAAAACGGCATTTATTGTTTACATTTCGTGATCAAATAGACATAATTTGAAAGATTACACCTTGCTTATTATCAAAAGTAACAAAACACTGAGCTTATTGCGATTATATGTGGTTAATGGTGGTTAGGCAACAGCCCTATTCGTTGTGTACACATAACACAATGAGGTGCAATGAGCCGGGGCTGGGCGGGGCAACAGGGGGCGGGGCGTGTTCGGTTCGCCATGAGAGTATCGCGATACGTATCGTGGGTGGTGTATCGCGGTTTTTCGGTTCGGTTCAAATATCGTTACACCCCTAATAGATCCGTTCTGTGATTATATAGATTTGTTAGCTTATTGTGTAATGACTGAGCAAAGACATTTCGGATAATTCCGTTTATGAGCGCTACGCGCCACCTAGTGGGAAAAATCGCTATTACAGTATATAATGTTATGTTCATAATAGAACGATATTGGGATAAATGCCAGCTGTTATTAATGAAAATGGAAATGTTTGATATTATCTAATTATTGTTTATTATTCACTGTTTCAGACCACACAACATACTATCTCAGATACCATGTCTAATAGGATAGTGCCATTCAATGCCCTGTGATCTAACTGTGCCGTTCATTGTGCTAAATATTCATGCTGGACCTAATTAAAACTGTTACTTCTGATTCCTGTTTCCTGTGTTCTCACCGACACACCAGTGCGAAAACAGCGAGTTTGAACCAGTGCAAATACAGTCCTAAGTAAACTCAGTAATATTGGTCCTTCGAGCCGGATCATTGTGCTTACACTGGACCAGAATGGATGAATATCAGACTCAAGGTGCACGTCCTAGACGTTCAGTCCGCCATCCAGCCTATTTGGAAGAATTTGAAGTTCAGTATCCAAATCAAGCTAGAGCTTCTCTAACGGCACAGCAGTCACATGGGCAAGAAAATTATCAGCACAGTGATAGAAGGATGGCACACGGGCACGATATCAGTCATCAAAGTATAGAAGAGGAGCCTGGCATCCGAACACCTGATTCAGATGCAGGAGACCCAGGAAGAAAGCCCTGGTATATCAAAGATCTGTGGAGGGAGAGAGATGATTATTCACTACAGATGGAGAGCTATTCAATACCTAGGGAATCCAGGGAAAGATTGTATGACCTTGAAAGAGAGAATAGACAGCTTCGTCAAGCACAGCAAACAATGAAAGAGGAAATTGGACAACTGTTGGAGATACAGAAAGGTATGCAAGAAATGCTAATGAGAAACCAAACAAGTTTAGCTTCTTCACTTCCTAAACCACAGCCCTTAGCTCCAACACCTCCATTACCTTCACCTAGAACTGTCTACAGAGATATTGAGCAACCTGTTCCTAGACCAGCCCCGCAAGTCCAGCCAGTACCAGCCCCACGCAGACTTCCGACTCCACATCTTGATGCTACAGATATTGAGGCGCATCTCGTTCCACCCCCAGCCTGGAGTCATTACCCAGACACCTTTACTAGTGATGGATTGACTCATGTTCCTTCAAACATGCTTAACCCCTTTAGTACCCAACAGGACTCACGGCAGGTGAAAACAAAAGTGACAGCTTCTACTCCTCTAATGCCATCAGTTCCTTTCTATTCTCAACCTTATAGACCACCAGCAAACCCAGTGGCGTGGCATTCCAGTTCAAATAGACAGGAGACAACTTATAGGGGTCCACAGCCAACCACACCAGACTTCATCCATCGAGACCCAGGTGAATTTACCAGGTTAAAGTTAGCTTTGGGTAACTTGTTACCAGAGGATGCAAATGAACTGTTTAAATACCAGGTGCTCATTGACCACTTGAAACTAATGGAGGCACGCCTGATAGCGGACTCGTACTTGAACTCGCTTACACCATATACAGACACCATGGAGGCGTTAACTGAGAGATATGGCCGTCCTCATCAACTGGCTCTTAACAAGATAGCAGCTGTTATGGATTCTGCAGATATCCAACCTGGTGACACGGTTAGCTTTGAACGCTTTGCTCTCCAAGTCCAAGCACTAGTAGGCCTCCTCAGGACATTGGGGTCAGAGGGAGAGGTTGAACTACGCTGTGGTTCCCATGTGGCGCGACTTCTCACTAAATTACCTACAGAGCTACGTGCAGCCTTTAGCCCAGAGAGACCGAGTCAGACACAAAGTTGACTTAAACAGAGAACCCAGATTCAAGTCCAGACCAGCCACAATTCTTCATGGTGCAGATTAGACAACTTCAGCTGAAATAGTACGGCAACCATCAAATAAATTTGAGAAGAGCAATGCATTCTGTCCATACTGTGATAACAGAGAACATTATCTGAGCCAGTGCACCATATTCCAAGCACTCACTAAAGACCAAATCACAGACTGGATAAAGAGGAACAACAGATGCTGGAAGTGTGCACGCTCACATCGATTTGCGCAATGTACTTTAAAGAAGCCCTGCCACAGGTGTAATGGCAAACACTTACAGATATTACATGACGTCAACGTTAAGACAGCAAATGAGGGTACTTGTCTGGTAAGCTCTACCACAAAACCACTGCACTTGGACAGACCTCCAAGTTCTAAACGAGTCCTTTTGAAGGTGGTTAGAGTTGTCCTGGAGCATAACGGGCAGAATTTGGGCACCTATGCCGTACTAGATGATGGATCTGAGCGCACCATCCTCCTGTCATCAGCAGCCCAAATGCTAGGACTCAAAGGAAAGACAGAGGTCTTAACCTTAAGAACCATCAGGCAAGATCTTACTACACTCAGAGGTTCAGCACTGTCTTTCAGAATTTCAACACCCATTCAACCACACAAGAGTTATAAAATCCAGAATGCCTTTACAGCTGAACCCTTGAGCCTGGCGGAGTACTCGTATCCTGTGGCAACCTTACAGCAGAATACAGCCATCTGAAAGGCCTCCCACTCCAGCCCATTCATAAGGCTCGTCCATTGTTGTTGATCGGAGCTGACCATCCACATCTCATTACCACAATAGAGCCAGTTCGCCTTGGACCACCAGGGGGCCCAGCAGCTGTTAAGACACGACTGGGATGGGCTCTGCAAGGTCCGGCTCGTGTACTGGAGGTAACGCTTAACACTCAGCAGTGTTTACATGCCACTTTTATCCCTTCACAGGCAGAGTTGCTTCGAATTGTGGAAAGGCTTTGGCAGGCTGATGTCATTCCAATCAAATCAGAGAGGTCAGTCACACGATCAATGCAAGACCGAGAAGCTATAGACCTTCTACAAACTCAGACCACAAGAGTATCAGTTGATGAAGTGTATCGATATGCCACCCCCTTACTGCGCAAGAAGGACATGCCACTCCTTAAGGCCTCAATGGAAGCAGTGCTACCTAATTTAAGGAACACTGAAAGGTGCCTTGAGAGAGATCCAGTCAAAGCGGCTGCATATAAGGAAGAAATAAAGAAGCTGGAAGTCGCTGGCTATGCTGTAAAACTTTCCCCCCATGAAACCAGCAAAGAGGGCGAGTCATGGTTCCTACCTCACCATCTAGTTCAGCATAATGGCAAGAACCTTGTAGTTTTCAACTGCTCCTTTCAGTGTCAAGGCCAAATTTTGAATGACTACCTGCTGCCTGGTCCAGCTCTAGGTCCATCATTGCTAGGCGTCCTTCTATGCTTCCGTGAGTATACTGTGGCTGTGAGTGGTGACATCAAGGGAATGTTTCACCAGGTCCGCCTTCTACCTAAAGATAAACATCTCCTTCTCTTTGTGTGGCGTGACATGGACAGAAACAGGCCTCCGGTCATATTTGAGTGGCAGGTGCTACCTTTTGGTACAACTTGCAGCCCGTGGTGTGCCATTTATGCTTTGCAGCGGCATTTCAATGACCACAGTGACCCTGGTGATGAGGTCAGATCCACAGTCGAGAGGAACTTCTATGTAGATAATTGTCTGCGGAGTGTTCCATCTCCTCAAGAGGCTAAACAACTAGTTGATAGACTGTGTGGACTCCTGGCTACTGGAGGTTTCCAACTCCGTCAGTGGGCAAGTAATGTGCCTAGCGTGATTGAGCATTTGCCAACTGAAGCACGATCTGAAAGCACTGAGCTGTGGTTATCCCAAGACCGAAATGACACCCAGGAATCCACTTTAGGATTGAAATGGCACTGTCAATCTGACACATTCGGTTACAAGCCCCGCCATGTAAAGCCAGGAAAATGTACTCTGCGTCACATTTATAGAGTATTAGCAACTCAGTATGATCCCCTTGGATTTATCCTTCCATTCACCACACGGGCTAAATTGCTGGTTCAGAGACTGTGGGATAAGCAGAGAGAATGGGATGATCCTAATATGCCTGAGGATCTCCTGGAGTCCTGGAATAACTGGGAAAGGGAACTCCCTAACCTGGCCACCATTACACTGCCTCGTTGTCTTGTGACATCAAATACAGACCAGTCTACGGTTACCAGACAGATTCACATATTCTGTGACGCTTCGGAGAAGGCATATGGGTCCGTCGCCTAGTGATGTATGTCTCGAGACCGGTCTCGAGACCAAGACCGGTCTCGAGCCAAGACCGGTCTCGAGACATACCACTTTTACGTGGTCTCGGTCTTGTCACGGCCTTGACGGTCTTTGGTCTCGGTCTTGTCTTGGTCTCGGACCTCTCGGTCTTGTCTAGGTCTCGCTGTCTCAGACCGACATAGTGGTCAGGGGATTGAGCAATACAATACTACAATATCCACGACGATATCCGCAACGTATTGAAGCGCGCGTCCGGGTGAAGACAGTGCGGTGCGCGCGAGCCACGCGAGAAAACACTGTATCCGCGCCACTGATCGCAGCGGCAACGAGCACTTTGATCACTTGATTTAAAAAACACATATCATGTACAGTTTTTGATATATTAATATTTAGTAAAACACATATCAGTGACATGATGGGTTTTACCATCATTCAGGAGATTTTGGGTAACTGCACAACTGACAGATGACTTTGAGCGCACCGCCAACGGTGTGTGTGTGTGTGTGTGTGTGTGTGTGTGTAACCATAGCGACAAAAACGACCAACTTTCGGATCCTGCACTTAAGCCTATAATTTCGTTTTTGAATATAATTATGTATTTAAAAGTTGCAGAATGGATTCATTTGGAGACTTCGAAATCAGCAGAGATAGGCAGGCAAATGCAAAACAACATTTGACAAGTTATTGCTTAGCTTCAACACTAATGTTTTTTTCCCCTCCGGTCTCGACTTGGTCTCGGTCTTAGTCTCGACTTGGTCTTGGTCTCGACTTGGTCTGTCTTGGTCTTGGTCTTGGTCTTGTCTTGGTCTCGATACCATCTGGTCTTGGTAGTGTCTTGGTCTCGGTTTAGGCGGTCTCGACTACAAGTCTACCGTCGCCTATCTACGGTCAGAAGACCTACAAGGCCAAGTTCAGCTAGCGTTCATTATGGCGAAATCTAAAGTTGCTCCTAAGCGACAACAAACCATTCCCCGACTGGAATTATGTGGGGCATTGAATGGTGCTCAACTGGCCAAACTCCTTGAAGCTGAACTCACTTTAGAAATCAGTAAAGTGGTCATGTGGACAGACTCCACAACTGTCCTTGCATGGATAACGTCTGAATCCTGCAGATTCAAAGTATTCGTTGGGACGAGGATTGCAGAGATCCAGGAACTGACTACTGGATGTACCTGGAGGTACGTAGACTCGTACAGTAACCCAGCTGATGACCTTACCCGAGGTAAAATGCTTGCAGAGTTATCAATACCCAACAGGTGGAGCCAAGGTCCATCATACTTGCTCCGACCCGAACCGGAATGGCCAGTTACTCCTCCTATACAAGATCCCATGGATAAAGACGAACAGCGAAAGGGTATTTTCTGTGGATTACTAACAGAAACTACTGCCCCTAACATTCCTGACCCGGCCAACTATACTTCCTGGAGTGACCTCGTTGAAGCATCAGTTCGAATTCATAAACCCAATGGAACCCCTTCCGCAGCGAACTACCAAGCTGCAGAAATGCTCCTCTTTCAGAAGGATATGATAGTTTCCCTGAGGAGTACAGCCTGCTCAAAGCGAAAAGACCAATTCTCTCCACCAGCCGGCTGTTAACCTTAGCCCCAGAATATGATGAATCTATCCAGGTAATCCGAGTTGGTGGTCGTCTTCGTCGTGCAGAAGGAATGGAGCCATCAGTGATCCACCCTATAGTGCTAGATCCTTATCACATAGTCACCAAACTACTAATAAAAGAATATGATGACCAGCTCTGCCACCCCGGACCAGAGAGGGTATTTGCGGAAATACGGCGAAACTTTTGGGTGCTGAGAGGGCGTGAAGCTATCCGTAGGCAGCAACATCTATGCAAAGAATGTCGCAAGTGGAAAGGCAAACCAGTCATTCCAAAGATGGCAGATCTGCCACCAGCCAGACTGAGACTCCAGAAACCATCTTTCTTTAGTACGGGCATGGATTGTTTCGGACCATTTCAAATCAAAATTGGCAGACGCAGTGAGAAGAGATGGGGGATAATCTTTAAGTGCCTTACCACAAGATGTGTTCACCTCGACTTGCTTACCTCTATAGATACTGATTCCTTCTTAATGGCCCTGCGGAGGTTTGTAGCCCGCCGTGGCAAACCATGTGAATTATTCTCAGACCATGGCACAAACTTTCATGGTGGAGAAAGAGAACTTCGAGAGGCCTTTGCATCTCTCAGCCCTCAACTGCAACAGCATCTGGCCAAGCAGAAAATATCTTTCCATTTCAACCCACCAAGTGCTCCACACTTTGGGGGTGCCTGGGAACGAGAGATCCGCTCTGTAAAGAATGCTCTTCGTATCACCATCGGCTCACAGACAGTATCTGAGGAAGTGCTCCTGACAGTGCTTATTAAAGTGGAAGGGATCCTGAACAGTAAACCTCTTGGGTACACATCTTCCAATGTAGCTGACTTTGACCCAGTTACGCCCAATTACCTACTCATGGGGCGGCCTGATAGTTCATTACCACCTGTTATATATCCAGCTACAGAGCTCATGGGGCGGCGGAGATGGAGGCAAAGCCAGGTGCTAACTGATCAATTCTGGTCAAGCTTTATGCGCCACTACTTGCCAAAACTCCAAGCTCGTCACAAGTGGTGTAAAGACACGAGTGACATTTCCCCGGGAACTATTGCTATGCTTGTAGACCCACAACTCCCACGTGCCATGTGGTTGGTCGGCAAGGTAGTTAAGACCTTTCCTGGATCAGATGGTCATATCAGAGCAGTGGAAATCCAAGTGAAGAATAAAGTATACACTCGGCCAGTTGCAAAACTAATCCCACTTCCAGTCCTTGCAGATGACGAACATGACAACGACTCAGATCCCCCTAAATGACTGTTCCATTAAAGTAGCAAATATGTTCAACATATTTGGGGGCGGTGATGTTGGGAAGGAGCAACCAATCAGATTGGTTGTTGCTCCATTGCGTCAGCCACTTTCTGTTCCTGATGAGCCTACCATGCTAGGTACCACTTGAGTTTCTCCAGGATGTGCACTTAAAGGCACACTGTGGAATTTTTGGCCACTAGGGTGCGCTCGACCTGTAATTTTCACGTCTAGTGCCCCTAGAGGCCACAAGCGCCGCAGCATTGTCGCAAAAGTCAACAAACAGTCAACCGGTCAACCTCCCGTGTCTTTATGTGTGTGCAGACGGCATTTGATTTGTATGTTGGAGAAAGTTAATCGATTCACTACTGACCAAAATAATAATATAAATATAAGATTAATAATATAAATCCTATAAAGAAAACAAATTGAATAAAAGTAGCATACGCAGAAAACAAAGTCAGGTAAGTCGCATTGACAAGGGTTGCCCAATCCTGCTCCTGCCGATCGTCTGTCCTGCACAGTTCATCTCCAACCCTAATCAAACACACCTGAAGCAAACAATTAACGTCTTCAGGATCTCTTTGCAATGGGTTGGAGATGAAATCGAGTAGTCGGGAAATCGTGTAACAAAACTGATATAACTCACTACATATATCCGTTATTTGTAGTCTTCAGTTTGATTTTCCTTTTACACAAATACAAACACATATGAGCTGAAAGGAAAAAAAAAAACATTTACATTTGTATACGGCAGTATTGTGACTTATATCAGTTTTGTTACACGAATTCGCAGTAAATATTACATTTTATATACACTTTTATGCCGATGTTTATTTTAAACTCTCCCTTTTTCTTTTTTTGGTCTCCTCTGACAAAATCTTTGCTTTCTTCGCTTTCTTCCGAGTAGCTGTTGATTCAGTCATGACGACAACATACAGACGCCGGCAATCAAACGCGAGTTGAGCTCTCACGTTAGAATGTGAGGAAGTTGGGGTGGTGGGGGAAGTGACGTATGCCGTAAAGCGGTTGAATTTTGTAGTTCTTTTTGTGCTCGGGTTCCTACCCGAAACCCTAAGTTACATAGTGCTGGTAAAAGCGATACAGACACCTTCAGGCTTCGGCAGACGTGTCATTCAACCTTTTGTAAGTCGATGTACCATCTCAATGGGTTTTGGTAATATATTATAAAGGTTGAAAAGTTCCACAGTGTGCCTTTAACTTTACTTTCATGGTCAAAGTGGATATGCTTAAGTTGTGCGTCAATGATACCATGTAAGCAATTTACTGAGTGTTTCTATCGGATGTCACATACTATGAATAATCAAACCATCGGGAGTTTGTTTGTCTGAGGTGACGACGATCTTAGATTCTAGCCTAAGATGTTCATTTAACATGTATACTCAAGTATATTCCAAATATACTTGAGTTCAGAATAATAACAATCACTGATTAATGCTTTACTGTGTATAAATGTATGTTTAAATAATGTATAGATCCGTTCTGTGATTATATAGATTTGTTAGCTTATTGTGTAATGACTGAGCAAAGACATTTCGGATAATTCCGTTTATGAGCGCTACGCGCCACCTAGTGGGAAAAATCGCTATTACAGTATATAATGTTATGTTCATAATAGAACGATATTGGGATAAATGCCAGCTGTTATTAATGATAATGGAAATGTTTGATATTATCTAATTATTGTTTATTATTCACTGTTTCAGACCACACAACATACTATCTCAGATACCATGTCTAATAGGATAGTGCCATTCAATGCCCTGTGATCTGACTGTGCCGTTCATTGTGCTAAATATTCATGCTGGACCTAATTAAAACTGTTACTTCTGATTCCTGTTTCCTGTGTTCTGACCAGTGCGAGCACAGCTAGTTTGAACAAGTGCAAATACAGTCCTAAGTAAACTCAATAATACCAATTGTCACTGGTGGTGATTGGCGTTTGAACCTTTCTGGATCCTCCATCAATTTGATAAGTTTAATTATATCAAGTGCTGTGAGAAAAGGCTATGAATCTCCACCTCCAGCATCCTCACACTCACAGCCTACTAGCCGAAACTCTTCTTTATGCGTACAGATGTGACGTAATGACTCAATATAGCTTATACTAGCAAGACTCTTCTTTATGCGTACAGATGTGACGTAATGACTCAATATAGCTTATACTAGCAAGACTCTTCTTTATGCGTACAGATGTGACGTAATGACTCAATATAGCTTATACTAGCCGAGACTCGGCGAGTTTTGTTTATCAAAGAGAATTATGAAAGGGGAAAAGATGCTTTGAGAGATTTATTGGTTGACAGAAGTTGAATCTGAGAAAGAGGAAAAAAAAAACAAAGCACTCTATTTTTCTGAAGTTTACATTGTGAACCTATTCATACAATCAGACAAATGCTGCGATTTAAAGAAACAAGACAACCAAGACTCAATAACAGCAAAACACATGCAGTAACTAACTAAACACTATAACTAAACTAAACTAAATAATATAATAAAAAAAAAGGTGTACAACATTAAAGAAAGCTACTGTACAGTTCAGGTCACTTATTTTTCCATATCTTCTCAAAGTAAACCCCAGAGATGTTTTTCATATTTGTGGTCTTGGTTGGTTCATTGAATAGAGCACAGTTCAGGTCACTTCTTATTCCAGTGCTGGTCAACACAAACACTGTCTCACACCAGAGATCTGGCTGATTAGTTCTTGTCTTGACCTCGGTGACATTAAACTTCTCAAATGGAGGAATCAGCACCTCTTCCTCACCAGGAAACTTAGAATATTTTGTCACATTAGCACCTTCACATGTGCGGATTATAAAACAAGTTTTTGTTCCAAAATGTTTTGCCTTGTTTTGATTAAGAGAGGATGATGTAAATGAGCCAAAACGAATGTCTGTGTTAACACGCCCATTAAGGTCAACATTTGAACCACGAAAAGTATCAAAGCACCTGTTTTGTTTTTTCTTCAGAATATGTATTGCTTCTGTTAACAGAAAGTGAAGAGAATACCATTTGTATGTCATGCCTAAGATGTTTCGTTTGCCATTGCGAGTGTCACGATTGAATTGGCCATATACATCCTCATCAGTGTACACGTATATGGCAATTTTATGTTTTCTTTTTAGTTCGCTGAAAATGTTCCATTTACTGGTAAAGGTTTTACCCCTTTTCCAAGCATTTTTAAAATTGGGTGAGTTTTCAAATTCCTCCTTCAGATATTTTGTCTCCACCAGATGTGACATGTTCTTTCTACAGCTGTAATACTGGTCATCAACAGAGTTTTTTGCCATATCCAATGAAATGCTGTCTTCAAAAGCACCTCTGCGATCCTGCAGCAACAGGAATCATAATAATCACATCATCAGTATTAATGTCTGTAATATTCATACTGGAACACAAGCTTACCGGTCCTAGAGCAGCTACAATGAGAAGAGCTTCAATGATCAGCAGCATCTTGATTTAGTCAAATCCCTCCGATGGTCTAGTAGATCTAGTGAAGAACAGATTCTGTAAGACAACCAGAAACAACATATCTATAATTCAAAATATAATGGAACGGAATATGAACATACATTTGTACAATTAAACTGTGCTCATCAACTTGTTACATAGGCTACTAGTTCAAATTCATATGGTACTTTCTGACAGATAGAAGAAGTTGTTGTAATCATATATAATCACTTAAGCTGAGATGGAAGTGTTATATTGACCTTGTACCTTAACCACAAACTTACCTGAGAATACTGTTGTCTCGTTTTGTCAAAGGCGAGGAAAAGATCAGAAAGGTAATTCGCACCCAGCCGGACGACAACGACTCTTCAAACTAAGAGATGAAGAAGATGCCTTTATGTGATGCATCAAGTTCATTTATATAGGTCATCTGTTTATTACTTGTGAAGATCTGGTAAATGTGGTTTCACACTACAAACCTGAGTTCCTGTCTGTCTGAGATGAAGGCCTTTTTTCCACCTGATATCCTCAGATCGTGTAATATTAGTAATACTAGTAATTGTTAATAATGGTGGTTAAAAAACCCCAGTACTTTTTCAGTTCAGCTTATTTTCAAGAAGCATTTCCAAACCTTTCTGCTACTTTATGATCAATCAAAGAGATACAAATCAGCTCAAACAAACCTGTTTATTTTTCTGATTCAAATGTTTAGATTTGTGATGCCAAAAGATGAATCTTCTAAATGATTTACTAGTCAAATTCATCTTTTTCATTTATCAGAGCTAGCAAGTAGCAACAATATATTTGACTTCATGTAATGGGATGAACACTTAAGAAGAGACTCATAATTTCTCAGGTTTTAGCAGAGCAATTAGTCATTTTGTAAAGCATCATGACTTTAGTAACACCATCCACAAAACCAGAAGCTTCACTCTTCTGCACGATGAAAACCTCAAATACTCCAACATGACAGGGGCTCTTCAGCATGAATGATTAAGATTCGGGTGAAAACATTTTTAAGGAAATTTAAATAAATTTTTTTTTTTTTTTTAAGTTCTTTGAAAGAAATGAGTGTATTGATAATATATGATCGCTGCAAGCGGCACTCAAAGGTCATTTAGCAGTAAATATAAGCTATGGCTGGCAGGTAGATAGATAGAAAGCACTGAAATTGTTTAGTAATATGATGCAAAAATATTTAAGTACAAATGAAGAAATGAATTGGAGACAAATAAAACAAAACACTGAATTGGTTCACTTAAAAAAAACTTTATTTCTTTAATTTGAAATCATGTAAAAAAAACAACAACATTTTTTACGTCTGTCTAGTAGACAGTCTGTCTAATCTTAAGATTTTAAAAATCTTAAAATCTTTAAAAACTTTAAAATCTTAATGAAAGTGAAATTCACAAATGTTTGGTTTAATGGATTAATGAGGCGAGCAATGAATTATCAAAATAAACTTTTATTAAAATACACTTTTAAACATCCTGCTTTTTTTAAAGTGTCATGCTCTGGTTGTAATGAGCACATGATGGAGGAATTTCAAAAGAATAATAATAGTCTTTAATAATAAATAGGGCTCTCAGAATCTATCTGGAGCGCTCCACCACACTCAGACAGTCGGAACAGCTCTTCGTATGTTTCAGTGGCCGCACTAAAGGTCTGCCGGTCACAAAACAGAGACTATCCAGATGGATAGTAGACGCTATCTCTCTAGCCTACGCTTCCATAGGCCTCCAATGCCCCATAGGTGTTAGAGCTCATTCTACTAAAGGCACGGGCTCCTCATGGGCTTGGTCCAGTGGTGTACCAATCGAAGACATCTGTGCGGCGGCAGGCTGGTCCTCACCGTCCACATTTGTGAGATTTTACAACTAGAGGTCCCTGCTCTGCAGGCACGGGTACTTTTTCTATCTAGAGGCCTTGGCCCCGATTGGTTGCAATTGACTTTGTAACATAATATGTTACGAGAAGTTTCAGTTTAAAGGTACAATATATAAGAATTTTGTAATAAAATATCCAAAAATCACTTGCACAGTGTGATATATTTCCTGCAGTTGTGTACTTACAATATCCCAAAAGTCTCCAAAGATTTTTTATTTCAGAGAAATTCCAATTTTAAATAAGTGGCCGTCCCGGAAAAAAATGTCGCCTGTCAATGACGCAATATCCACGCTATCCTCGGTTTCCGTTCATACAGCCATAGCCATGACGTAACTATGGCGACAGACGTGGACAACTGCGTAGTGCGTAGCGTTTAGCGGCATGTTTCAAACATAGACCATGGCAAGCAGACTTCGGGACAAACAAGGAGAACTAAAATGAGGATCAATATCAGCGTGGCGTTTTTGAGATGCCGAGAGCTCCACGTCCGCGACTAACTTGGACTCGACAGAGCTTCACGAGTCACGACTTGACAGCTTTATTAGACAGGTGAGCTAATGTACATAAAACAAATCAATGTTATATAACTCAACATGATGAAATGTTAGAATATGATCAGTGTTATTCTAATGTTGATCTAGCTTAACGTTACTGCTAGTTTCGTATAGCAAACGAACTAACACGTAGTATAACATTATAACTTTCAACACACATTTAAATGCTGTTTAGTGTGATAGTGTAACGTTAGACCAAGTGAAGCAGCGCTGCATTACCTCACAAGTTCATTCGTCTAATAAACTGACCTGTGTGAGTAATCCAGCACCTGCGGGTAGTTCGGTAGAATTAAATGTCCTTATTCCTTTATATCCACGGGACTCGTGTGTGATATCTGTCTCTTTAGCAATCGCGACCTGCTTCATACCACTGTACTGTTAAAAAACATAAATGTTTGAACTCATCCATAAACATTATTAGATCCATCAGCTTAACAGCAAGTCCCATCATTCAGCTCATCACTGCGTCATCAACCTACGCGTTTGTTATTGTTGGAAACTGCGCCTTCTTGTGGCGAAAAAATCTTACATATTATGCCTTTAATATGTTGCAGGCTCATTTATTGCTAATAAATTATATTGATGATACTAAATAATATAATAATATTGCGCTTGGTTTTGAAGCTGCGGTTGCTTATTTGTCTCGCGAGACTGGGCAACACTGACTCACATGTGTGAAAACACCAGAAAGAGGTGTAAAAAAAAACACTGAAGTTTAGGTGTAAAAAAAACCCCTGCAAATATCACCTTATGGCATGTGCCACGCAGGAAAGGTCTGCACTGAGGTGCTCATGAGGTGAGAAGTTAATCTGTCAGTCTATGGGCCGAGTTTGTCCAGTGTTTGTTTAAATGTTGAAAAAGTGTGTGATATTGAGTGTGCTGTGTGTGTGACATTAGTTGTCTTAGTGTTGGGTGTTAAATGTGTTGTATTAACTATTTATCTAAAGTACTAATTGAGCTGGCTGTGTTGTGTGTGCAATTACGTGTGTTGGAACAAATATTTTTGTGAATGCTAAAGGATTCTGTGGCATGAAAAAAATATTAAAAACATTTTTTTATTAAAAACTAAGATAAGGGGGATGTAAAAGAGATTAGAAAAATCACCCCCAGAACAAAAAATATGATTTTACCAAACCGTGTTGTTGGTCCAATTTTAAATTGTAGTAGCAATTTTTTTGTCACTGTCCCAAAAGAAAAATGTAGGAAATAATAAACACATTCAGCAAAATACAGAACACAGATAACAAGGTTGACATTTTTATCACATCACTTTGTTGATAGATCAATTCCAACACAGGCTATTTGGTGAAAATACCTTATTTTAAATGAGGAAAAATACTGAATACATTCAAGAAGTCTTCTGCATAACAGGATGTCTTGATGTGGAAAAGCGACACTGCATAGGTTAAAAACCTAAATAAAAATTAATATTAATGACAAAGTTCCCCTGCATTGATCTGGCAAATGACAAAGAAGAAGTTATATAACAAGGTATCACAAGGATGATGTAATTCTTAGTTCAAGGAAGATGAAGACGATGATTAAAAACTGAATGGATTATGATTCTGGATTACTCAATAAAAGCTGCGTTTGGATCTCCAACCTTTCAAGTCTCGGAGCAGTTTCATAACAGAGGTGATGAGACAATGACAAACAGCTGTGATGATTAGAGTTAGTGTCCATAGTAACTAATGAGTGGCGGGAAACTAGAACAAAGGAACACGTGACTAATGACAACAACTAGTGTCAATGACCAGAACTAAAAAGGAACATAGGAACAAGGAACTTGTGTCAGTCGATGATTTCGCATATTTGTTTCGTGGTATGTGCATGTATAGATGGATGTATTCCGGCTGTCATCTGGCGGCACTGTGTTCGGAAGTCTTATGGTGCACGTGTCACACGGGTTGCAAGTGTTTTGAACATGTATGACATGAGGAAGGTGAGACTGTTGGCTACCATCAGATGGTTTTGTGGTGATGGCTGAATAAACGCGATTGTGAAGCCAATGAGTACATGAACTCACCATTCTACAGAATGCATTTGAGGCAACCATTTGTTAGTGAAAAAGTGGACCACTACTGGTCCTTAGACAGAAGATGGAAGGGGCTGACTTGTGGAATTGCACTCTGAGAAAAGACAGTAGGGTGGAAATTAATAATAGGGGGGGGGTGATGAAATATTTTGTTCATCCTATAGGAAACAATTGTAGCAGAATTTGTATAGTCAGGGGATTTCCCTCAAACAGATGACTGTGAAAGACCAAAGTAGATATCAAACAATTATTAAGAGTGTAAAATAAAAATGTCATTTGGAGGCTTCTTGCCTCTGGGAAAGAGTTGATTGTCCTTGGAAAATGTTACATCTTACCTCTGAGAAAGGGTTGACCTTGTAACACTCCGCTGTTTTTATGTAAACAACCGAGTGCCCACTAGAATTGGGAACACCTGTTCCCCTTGTAGTCCAGATATAAATGACTCTTTCTTAAGAGATCACATAAAAATAACAGGAGAATAATTCAATAAACAACCTCAGTGTATTAACCACTTCAGCAAACATAAGTAACCAACCCACACACTCTTGTTAATACAAACAGCTTTGGTTACGTGAGTGTACGTGAGGGTGCGGAAGTGTGTGTGTGTGTGTGTGTTTTCGAACAGTCTTATAGTCCCGCGTGTACAAAGTTAGGATCAGCCTCACCGGTAATATCAAGTCCGCGAGCGTGACCAATGAAGTGGAAAACTGTCCTAAGTCCTCCAAGCAAAGTAATCCTGGCAACGAGCCACTAAAGTACTCCCAGGAGGAACGGTGACCCGGCGCTTCCAAGACAGCCAACCACAGGATAAATCACATACACTCCTTCAGGTTTGTGAATGAGAAGACGCTTCCTTGGCGACCGGAATCCTGCTTCCATTTATGGCCAAAAACTCATAGTCATTTCCTGTTTACCCACGTGATGAGAAGCCACGTGCAAATCTCGCATGAACAATAATAAGGATCACAATACTCAATAGAAGAGGCATATACAGCATACAGAGGAAAGCCAACAAGGAAATACACAAACTGACACAACACACTTAGGTATATGGCACTAACCTTATTTAACAACTTCCCCTTATGTGGCCACGCTACAACCTGAACAAGACAGATCCAGAGGGACAAGGAAGCCTGGCAGACCCTGAGGTATGACAAACAAGGGAGACAGGAATGGGTCAACAGGACGAGGTGGCATCATGGGCTCTAAGGCCCAAGGTCGAGCCAATAAATCCGAGCACCTAGGAGGAGCTGAGGACTGGGAAGCCCAAGGTGGAGCCGGAGAGCCAGGTGGAACCAGCGGATGGGGATGAGCCAAGGAGTGTATCCAGTGAGGGATTTTGGTGACATCTAGGATCATGATTAGAAAACTTGGGCCAGCCTATGTGGCTGGGATTAAAGAGCTTGAAGGCTGGACAGAAACACTGGGAGAGGAAGGATTTCGGATAGGACTGGGACATCAATCCAGTCAGATGGGGCCGGCAGAGGATGAAGTTCGAGGGTGGAAACTATGGTGGGAACTGGTTTAGCGTGAAAGTCTATTAACAGCTCCTCACTTGCCCGTTTTAAAGGTCGGCATGGCAGCAGGCTAAACCTCCGTACATGGTAGAAGACTGTCTCTGAGATGGACATGGCAACAGGCTCTTGCTCCATACTGAATGTGGGCTCTGGGTCCATGGCTGGCATGGGCTCTGGCTCTTGGTCCAATGGCAGGCATGATGAGGAGAGGGGACAGACTAGGGAGAAGTTCTGAGCTGATGTTGTACTCGGGGATAAGGGCCGACGACACAAGAAGGATAGGAGTGGGCTGGGGGGACAGTGACCGAATGGCACCGTCGTCTTCATCCACCTCACTGACGGTGTAGGGAGGGCCATACAGCCACACAACATAATCCACATTCAGCAACAATAATCCATTTTTGATGACGAGCTGACCTTCAAAGACCACATTGCTACAATGTAGTATATATGAAGATCAATGGAAACAAGATATATGGAAGAAGCCAAAATTATGTTCAGTTTAAGAATGATTTTGCTACAGAACATTATATTTTCTTTAATCTAAAGAGAAGGCAAAGGTCCCTCTGTGCGCAATTGAGAACTAGTACCTTACCTCTGGCAGTGGAAGTGGGTCGATTTAAGGGTATACCAGAACATTTACGTTTGTGTGAATTCTGTGATCTCAAGGTTGTGGAAGATGAATTTCACTTTGTTTTTTATTGTCCTTTATACTGTGATTTAAGGAACTGTCTTTTTGAAGTAATTCAGTTAAAAAATCCTGATATATTTAGGAAATATGAAGGGGAGATTTTGTGCTGGTTGTTTGAAAATCATGTTTTTGCTTTGGCAAAATTTATAGAAAAAGCCTGGTATTTACAGCAAAGTATTTTGTATCCCGTTTGAAAAGCCATCTCTATTTTGTATGTGTACTTATTTTTATTTTTAAGTGGTTTGGTTATGCTATGTTGGACTCTGTCTTATGTCACGTGGCTATTTGGTGATATTTGTGAAACTGTAGTGTCTAATAAGCCCATGAGGGCTGGGCACCATAAAAGGTGTTTGACACTTAAATAAACAAATCAATCAATCAATCAAAAGTAACCGAGTACGTTTTCAACTGAGACTTATTTTTTTATTATTGTTGGGGCTTGCCGGATATGAAGAGGAAGACTGTTCCACAACTTGGGAGCCACAAGTGAAAAATATTGGTCACCCTTTGACTTATTTTTAGAATAAGGGACAGCCAGCAAATTTTTTTTTGATCTTAATGTCCTACCTGATACGTAAGATCCTAAAAGGTCAGCAATGTAATTTGGGGACATGTTATGCAGTGCGTTAAAAACCATTAATAAAATCTTATAATCAATCCTGTACTGAACCGGCAGCCAAAGAAGAGAGGATAATACTGGAGTAATGTGGTCCCTTCTTATATATATATTTTTATATTTATAAATATGTGGCTATATTACAGCTCTCCCTTAGTGCTTGTCTTTTTCACGTTTTGCAGTGTGTGTTCACGAACTTGGACAAACTCCGACTATGTGTTACCATAATTTGCCTTCACATCACTGTTTATCCTTTTCCATCTCCAAACCTGTTCTGCTCACAGGTGACTGGAGAACAGTGCGTGCCCTCCAGTTCCCTCCAGTACACTGAGCGTCTGACCCGCTCATAGGCTGTGCTGCAGCAACTGCACATCCAATGGCGCGGGCGAATCTGACGCACGACCAATGAGCTAGCCCAACGTCAGAGCCCGTCGAGGGGGCGTGGCCCAGCCTATATAGACCCCCGAATTCGCCATTATAGCAGATTTTACTCCTTCAGCGACAGTGCACATGTCCCTGAGCTTTTTACTGTAGTATTCGCCGTCGAACAAGCCTTTCAGCCTGAGCGAGCTTCTCTTCAGCAGACTTCGCCTGCACGTCGATTGTCTCCTGACGCCGTCTCACCTGTGGCTATCCGGCGACATCCTATATCCTTTGTACTATTATTTTGTGAATTTCTTTTCAGTATGCCTCGTTCATCCTGCGCCACGTGCGGAGGCCGTCTGCACGAGGCAGACCAACACACGAGCTGCATTTCCTGCCTGGGTGTCGACCACGCAGAGAATGCTCTCTCGGCCGGCGGATGTGAGGCCTGCGACAGCATGCCTATCTCCGTGCTGTGCAATCGGCTAGCTCTCTCCCGGGACGGCGAGGCCGCTTCAACCACGCTTTCCATTCCGAGGAAGAAGAAGCGTCGCAGCCAACGGCAACCGGAGGGTATGGAGATTTGTGAACGCACGCCGGCCGCGTCCCCGCGTGCTTCACTTTCTCCGACTCAAACGCCATCACCGGTCCTGTTCACAGGAGACCAGCGCGCAGAAAGCGTCCCAGGCCATGCAACACTTCTTGCCGAAACGTTCGAGCTCCGCGTCCAGCAAGCCCAAGCCGCCGCCTTCGCCTCATCCAGCCAAGCCGGCGAAACAGGCCTCTCAGCCCCGCCCTGCGGCTGATAGCCAGCGCCAGTCAAGGCCCGCGAATCGCTACCCGCTCCCCAGGCGTCAAGGCCCTCGACCCAGCGCCGTGGCCGACCAGGCACCTCCGAAGTCGTCCTAGCACGGAGGGGAAAGAGAGAGGGCTCGTGTCTCGCGCTAGCCGGACCACCCTCGAAGAAACCAGCAGAACTTCCCACAGCTCCCTGTTCAGTTCGGGCGGCTGGGGATTTTATTATTGTAAACAGGCCCGCAGCAGTGAACGCGTCTCTGCAAACAAACGCCGTTTTCACGGTGACCCAAATAAAGCACAAAAAGAGCATGTTTCACAATCACAACACACGGGTTCACAGCCCCCCTTCACTAGGCGGCCCCCGCCCTGTTGTAACACTGACTTCCCCCCGGGCAAAAGCCTATATAGTCAGTCAAACACTCAGTATGTGCACAAATCACATTATAAGGGTATCAGGTCCCCCTATGTTAGGCGGTCCCCCCCATTCAGTGTGTCACGCCCTAGCCACACGAGTGATGGCCTGGCAAGCCATCCCTGGTGTGTCGAGTTGGGTCATAAACACTATAAAGCGAGGCTACTCGCTCCAATTCGATCGCAGACCCCCGAAATTCCAGGCGGTTATCGAGACATCGGTGAGAAGCGGCGTGAATCACGTGCTTCGCACCGAAGTTCAGGAATTATTAGCAAAAGGAGCGATAGAGTCAGTCCCTCCCGCGCTAATGTATTCGGGGTTTTACAGCCGCTATTTTCTAATTGCAAAGAAAGACGGCGGGCTCAGACCCATACTAGATCTGAGGCATTTGAACAGGGCTCTCATGAGACGGCCTTTCAAAATGTTAACACTCAAACAAATTCTCGCGCAGGTTCGCCCGGGGGACTGGTTTGTTTCAATGGATCTGAAAGATGCATACTTTCATATTCAGATCGACCCTCGTCACAGGCCATTTTTGAGATTCGCCTTCGAGGGGAGGGCATATCAATACACCGTTCTGCCGTTCGGTCTGGCTCTCGCACCCCGTACATTCACGAAATGTATGGATGCAGCGCTCTCCCCGCTGAAAAGCCAGGGAGTGCGTGTGCTGAATTATCTCGACGACTGGCTGGTGCTAGCGCAGTCGAGAGACGAACTAATAGTTCACAGGGATTTGATTCTCAGCCATTTAAAATGCCTGGGTCTCACAATCAATGTTGCCAAAAGCGAACTGAATCCCAGCCAGACTGTGGTCTTTCTGGGCACGGTTTTAGACTCAGTGACAATGAAAGCGCGGCTCACTCAAGAGCGCGCGCTCTCTGTGCAGACACTGGTAGCCGCATTCAGGGCGCGCGAGCGCGCGCCTCTGAAGAGGTTTCAGAGACTGCTTGGTCTAATGGCAGCTGCATCATCAGTACTCCACATGGGATTACTGCACATGCGCCCGCTGCAGCATTGGCTGAAACGCCGTGTGCCAACCCATGCATGGCAGTCGGGCAGCCTGCGCATTATGGTGAATCAGGGGTGTTTGAGAACACTGATTCCCTGGCGGGCTCAGGACTGGTACCGCAAGGGGGTGACCATGGGGATAGTTTCCAGGAGGAAAGTGGTTTTTACAGATGCATCCAACATGGTTTGGGGAGCGCTGCACGAGGGCAAGCCTGCCTCCGGCCTCTGGTCGAGCACGGAGCAGAGCTTACATATCAACTGTCTGGAAATGAAAGCAGTTGGTTTGGCCCTGAAAGCTTTTCTGTCAAACCTCAGGGGTCACCACGTCTTAGTCCGTACAGACAACGTGTCTGTGGTGGTCTACATAAATCGCCAGGGTGGCATCAGGTCAGTCAACCTGTATGCTATGGCGAGGGACCTCCTCATGTGGGCACAAGCCAATCTGAGCTCTCTGAGAGCAGCGCATGTCCCGGGCGTCCAGAATGTGGGCGCGGATATGCTCTCAAGGGGCAACACTCCCCTAGGCGAGTGGTCTCTGAACCCTCAGACGGTCAGACTAATATGGGAGAGGTTCGGCGAGGCCGAAGTCGACCTTTTCGCCTCACCCACTGCAGGGTGTTCTTCTCGAAAGACAGGGATGCGCTGGCTCATCTCTGGCCCAGCCGCCCCCTTTACGCGTTTCCCCCCATCTCAATGATCCCACAGGTTATCGAGCGGGTCAGGGAGAGCGGATGCCCAGTCCTTCTGGTGGCTCCTCTCTGGAAATCCAGACCATGGTTTCCGGAACTGGTTCAGTTGTCAGACACGACCCCCTGGCCTGTTCCGATGAGGAAGGATCTCCTCACACAGGCCAACAGAACGATGTGGCATCCCCGACCCGATTTATGGGGCCTCCATGTGTGGCCCCTAAACGGGTATCCGGGGACCTTCCTGACAGGGTCTTAAGCACTATCTCCTGAAGCAAGGGCCCCGTCTACTCGGCGCCTTTATGCTTTAAAGTGGTCGGGTTTTTCCAGCTGGTGCTTGAGAAATCGTATTGACCCAGAGTCATGTGAGGTTTCGGTGGTGCTCTCCTTCCTGCAGGAGCTACTGGACGCGGGCCGCACCCCGTCCACGCTCAAAGTGTATGTGGCAGCCATCACAGCGTATCATGCTCTGGTGGCTGGCCAATTACTAGGAAGGAATGACCTGGTGGTAAAGTTTCTGAAGGGTGCTAGGAGGATTAACCCCTCTAGGCCCCCTTCGGTGCCGCCTTGGGACCTCTCCACGGTCCTTAGGGCCCTGAGGGGACCACCTTTTGAGCCGCTCCAGTCGGTTGATCTAAAACCACTTTCGCTAAAGACTGCTCTCCTGTTGGCATTGGCATCTATCAAGCGAGTGGGAGATCTGCAGGCCCTCTCAGTGAGTCCTGCATGTTTGGAGTTTGCCTTGCCTTGCCTTGCCTATGTGCCCAAGGTGCTCTCAACGCCGTTTAGAGCACAAGTTATTACGCTATTAGCCCTTCCCCCTTCTGCTGAGGATGGGGAGGTTAATCTTCTCTGCCCTGTCAGGGCGTTGAGAATCTATTTGGAGCGTTCTGCGTCTTTTAGACAATCAGAACAGCTGTTTGTCTGCTTTGGGGGCCGATCTAAGGGTGATCCAGTCACTAAGCAAAGACTGTCTAGATGGATAGTGAATGCCATCTCTTTGGCCTACACCGCAGTGGGTCAGGTTTGCCCCATAGGTGTCAAGGCCCATTCGACCAGAGGTATGGCCTCGTCGTGGGCTTGGTCATCTGGTTTTCCCATTCAAGATATTTGTGATGCGGCCGGCTGGTCCTCGCCTTCCACATTTATGAAGTTCTATAATATGGAGGTACCTTCCCTGCAGGCGAAGGTGCTTTCGGTATGATTGAGACCTGACAGTGGCTGGTCTTATCTACAAAAATTACTGTGCATAATCACATACATATTTATATAAACCCGCTTCGGCCGGTAATAAGGTTATACTAATAATCCCGACGGTGTCTGGTTTTGTTAGTATATTCTGTTAGTTGTTACTGACTTATATATATATTATTCAGACCCGACTGTGTCTGGTCTGTTATATATACATGTATATGCATATGTTATTGGGTTCTGGCTTGTTCTGTTAGCTCAGGGGTCCTGAGTGGCAGGGCAACCAGTTACTCAGGGTGCGGCGTTTTGCATGGTGTCCCCACTGCGTATAGCTACGCAATACGAAGTGACCGTTCGAAAGGGAACTACTCGGTTACTATCGTAACCTCAGTTCCCTGAGATAGGGAACGAGTATTGCGTAGCCGGCCGCACTATGGTAACTAGTGAAGTTGTCGCTTCAGTCGTATAAACCTGCTATAATGGCGAATTCGGGGGTCTATATAGGCTGGGCCACGCCCCCTCGACGGGCTCTGACGTTGGGCTAGCTCATTGGTCGTGCGTCAGATTCGCCCGCGCCATTGGATGTGCAGTTGCTGCAGCACAGCCTATGAGCGGGTCAGATGCTCATGTTCTAGCTGTGCAGCTGCAAATGCGTTTTACATATAGGCTTCAGTAAATCGAGGAAAAGGAGTTTCCCCACTGCGTATAGCTACGCAATACTCGTTCCCTATCTCAGGGAACTGAGGTTATGATAGTAACCGAGTAGCTTTGTTGCCATTTGAAGACTTTTGTAACATAACATGTTACGAGTGGTTTCAGTTTAATATGTTGCAGGCTCATTTATTGCTAATAAATAATATTGATGATACTATAATATAATAATATTGCGCTTGGTTTTGAAGCTGCGGTTGCTTATTTGTCTCGCGAGACTGGGCAACACTGACTCACATGTGTGAAAACACCAGAAAGAGGTGTAAAAAAAAACCCTGAAGTTTAGGTGTAAAAAAAACCCCTGAAAATATCACCTTACGGCATGTGCCACGCAGGAAAGGTCTGCACTGAGGTGCTCATGAGGTGAGAAGTTGATCTGTCAGTCTATAGGCCGAGATTTTCCAGTGTTTGTTTAAATGTTGAAAAAGTGTGTGATATTGAGTCTGTTGTGTGTGTGACATTAGTTGTCTTAGTGTTGGGTGTTAAATGTGTTGTATTAATTATTTATCTAAAGTACTAATTAAGCTGGCTGTGTTGTGTGTGCAATTACGTGTGTTGAACAAATATCTTTGTGAATGCTAAAGGATTCTGTGGCATAAAAAAACTATTAAATACATTTTAAAATTAAAAACTAAGATAAGGGGGATGTAAAAGTGATTAGAAAAATCACCCCCAGAACAAAAAACATGATTTTACCAAACCATGTTGTTGGTCCAATTTTAAATTGTAGTAGCAATTTTTTTTGTCACTGTCCCAAAAGAAAAATGTATGAAAAACATAACACATTCAGCAAAATACAGAACACAGATAACAATTTGACATTTTATCACATCCCTTTGTTGACAGATCAATTCCAACACAGGCTATTTGGTGAAAATACCTTATTTTAAATAAGGAAAAATACTGAATACATTCAAGAAGTCTTCTGCATAACAGGATGTCTTGATGTGGTGAAGAAAAGCGACACTGCATAGGTTAAAAACCTACAAACAAAAATGAACATTAATGACAAAGTTCCCTGGCATTGATCTGGCAAATGACAGAGAAGAAGTTATATAACAAGGTATCGCAAGGATGATGTAACGCTTAGTTCAAGGAAGATGAAGAGGATGATGAAAAACTGAATGGATTATGATTCTGGATTACTCAATAAAAGCTGCGTTTGGATCTCCAACCTTTCAAGTCTCGGAGCAGTTTCATAACAGAGGTGATGAGACAATGACAAACAGCTGTGATGATTAGAGTTAGTGTCCATAGTAACTGATGAGTGGCGGGAAACTAGAACAAAGGAACACGTGACTAATGACAACAACTAGTGTCAATGACCAGAACTAAAAAGGAACATAGGAACAAGGAACTTGTGTCAGTCGATGATTTCGCATATTTGTTTCGTGGTATGTGCATGTATAGATGGATGTATACCGGCTGTCATCTGGCGGCACTGTGTTCGGCAGTCTTATGGTGCACGTGTCACACGGGTTGCAAGTGTTTTGGACATGTATGACATGAGGAAGGTGAGACTGTTGGCTACCATCAGATGGTTTTGTGGTGATGGCTGAATAAACGCGATTGTGAAGCCAATGAGTACATGAACTCACCATTCTACAGAATGCATTTGAGGCAACCATTTGTTAGTGAAAAAGTGGACCACTACTGGTCCTTAGACAGAAGATGGAAGGGGCTGACTTGTGGAATTGCACTCTGAGAAAAGACAGTAGGGTGGAAATTAATAATAGGGGGGATGATGAAATATTTTGTTCATCCTATAGGAAACAATTGTAGCAGAATTTGTATAGTAAGGGGATTTCCCTCAAACAGATGACTGTGTAAGACCAAAGTAGATATCAAACCATTATTAAGAGTGTAAAATTAAAAATGTCATTTTGAGGCTTCTTGCCTCTGGGAAAGAGTTGATTGTCCTTGGAAAATGTTACATCTTACCTCTGAGAAAGGGTTGACCTAAACAAGACAGATCCAGAGGGACAAGGAAGCCCGGCAGACGAACAAGGGAGATGGGAATGGGTCAACAAGACGAGGTGGCATCATGGGCTCTAAGGCCCAAGGTCGAGCCAATAAATCCGAGCACCTAGGAGGAGCTGAGGACTGGGAAGCCCAAGGTGGAGCCGGAGAGCCAGGTGGAACCAGCGGAAGGGGATGAGCCAAGGAGTGTAACCAGTGAGGGATTTTGGTGACATCTAGGGTCATGATGAGAAAACTTGGGCCAGCCTATATGGCTGGGATTAAAGAGCTTGAAGGCTGGACAGAAACACTGGGAGAGGAAGGATTTCGGACAGGACTGGGACATCAATCCAGTCAGATGGGGCCCGCAGAGGATGAAGTTCGAGGGTGGAAACTATGGTGGGAACTGGTTTAGCATGAAAGTCTATTAACAGCTCCTCACTTGCCCGTTTCAAAGGTCGGCATGGCAGCAGGCTAAACCTCCGTACATGGTAGAAGACTGTCTCTGAGATGGACATGGCAACAGGCTCTTGCTCCATACTGAATGTGGGCTCTGGGTCCATGGCTGGCATGGGCTCTGGCTCTTGGTCCAATGGCAGGCATGATGAGGAGAGGGGACAGACTAGGGAGAAGTTCTGAGCTGATGTTGTACTCGGGGATAAGGGCCGACGACACAAGAAGGATAGGAGTGGGCTGGGGGGACTAAGACCGAATGGCACCGTCGTCTTCATCCACCTCACTGACGGTGTAGGGAGGGCCATACAGCCACACAACATAATCCACATTCAGCAACAATAATCCATTTTTGATGATGAGCTGACCTTCAAAGACCACATTGCTACAACGGCACAATCCTGCAGATTTGCACTGCACAACATCAGGAAGATCAAGCCCCTCCAAGTCCTAACTGAAAATGCAAACCAACGTCTTGTCATTTCTAGTGTGGACTATTGCCTTCCCCTTCTGGCTGGACTTCCAACATGTGCAATCAAAATGATTCAGAACGTGGCTCTACTTGTCTTCAGCAAACCCAAAAGAGCCCATGTCACACCACTGTTTATCTCTCTGCACTGGCTTCCCGTTGCAGCTCACATAAAGTTTAAGACATAAGTCCTTGCCTACAGGATGGTCACGTGCTCTGTACCCTCCTACTTTCACTCTCTCTTATGACTTAACATGCCCTCCAGGAGCCTGCGGTAGGTAAGTGAGCGACGTCTTGTGGTTCCATCACAGAGGCACAAAATCGCTCTCAAGAATGTTTTTGTTTACTGTTCCTTGCTGGAATGATCTTCCCAACCCTATCCAGACAGCCGAATCCCCGACAATGACAAAAAGGAGCTGAAAACGCATTGCATCTATGCATCTATGAGCACTTAAAATGTTAAATATGTCATGTCACTTTGTCTATGCTCTCACTATTTCTTAATCATTCGCTCGTACTATGAGCGATGGCTAAAACTTTGTATTTTTTAATGTTGTCTAGGCCTTGATCAGGAATTCCCAATGCTGTTTGGTAAGGAAGAGGTGGTTACAAGGAATAGAAACATCTTTTTTTATTTTAATCCCTAAAAGAGAAAAGATTAAGTAATTGTAACAAAAACTTGTAAACCATTAAAAGATTATACTTTGTTTTATTTGTGACAATATGTGTACAGTGTCTTACATTTTTTGGTTCCAAAAGTTATAACTTTAAATCAGTTTGTACTATAAATGTTGTCATTTTCATCACGACTGAACAAAAATCAAGATTTGTCATATGAATTTGATCTGAGATGCAATTGTGTTTTTCTTTCTGAAATCAAGAGCTAAAACGAGATTAACTGGGAAACAAACTATTTAAAAGGAAAAGCAATATGACATTTTAGAGGCAGCCTACAAATGATAAAATGAAATACCAGGCTGAACTACCATTAATCAAACCTTCCACCACTAATTTGTACTTTTTATAATTCCACACACACACACATATATATAAAATGTATGAATTATGTATTTACTAATTATAATCACAGTAGTATAAGGTTTCCTATAGTCCAATACTAAAAGAAGTACTACACATGACCATGACAAAAACACAGATGCCTTTACTTGTACTTTATATGCTCACTTGACTATTCAGCAGCATTTAAGCATGAAAATCACATAGCTAAAACATTTTATTCCAATTAAACATCATGAAAGCCATCACCTTAATTAAAAGCACACATTTTATAAAACGCCTGGGGAAAGTAATGTATTTAGACACATTGTACAATGCTCTCTTTTTTTTATATAAATTGATACATACACATTTTACCAACAATTCTTTATTTCATATTAATTTGCCCTAAGTGAAGCCAATATGAGGTGTTTCTGAGTAGATATTTAAAAGAAAATGAAAAACTGAAATATTCTACTTGCATAAGTAACCCTTCATATTAAGATTCAATCGACTAATTTTGCTGTAATACAAACTTTAAGATGTGCTTTTTGAAACATACAAATCAAATTCTTATTCAATGCCTTTGGCCTTTAACTCCTCTTTCACTCTCTTCAGGTAGTCAGGGTCTGGATAAGAAAAACTGTGGACAGAGAAAAAAAAAAGAAGTTCAAATATACTGCTGTTTTTACATGCCAAATAAATATATAATGTTTGATTACTGTTTTTTCTGGACATGATAAAAGAATTTGAAAGCAGAGTTTACATGAGCTCATACCTTCCACCGTGTGTACCAGTCTTATGATGAATATCATTCCAGGTGACCATATTATCTGCACCCGTAGTTGTAGATTTCCCGACAGTAAAGATCAGTTTCTGTTTAAAAGCCCTGTCCAGCAGTTTGAGCACTTCATTTCCTTCAGGATTGTCTGGCAAGTATGCGTGACGAGTTGTCCCATGAAAACGCTGTCCAGGGTTTGGATGCTGCTTCTAAAAATGATTTTAGATGCATTACTGTACAATAACATTAAAGAAAAAAATGTAAATATACAAAAGGATCTACAAGGAGGTCACAGCTATCAGAGAAACGTCTGGTTTATAATTAAAAGCCAGTTGTGAGAAGGGTAGAAGCTATTTATACTTTATACTGTGCTTTTATTTTTCTTCTACAGTTTGTGTGCTTCCTCTACATCAGGGGTGTCCAAACCTGTTCCTGCAGAGTTCAGCTCCAACTCCAATCAAACACACCTGAACCAACTAATCAAGGTATAACTAGATTTAATAGACACTTCCAGGCAGGTGTGTTGAGGCGAGTTAGAGCTAAACTCTGCAGGACAGTGGCCCTCGAGGACCAGGTTTGGACGCCCCGGCCAAGAGGAATGATTTATTGGAAACACAAGGTCAGCAGTGTTTTAGTTTTCTGCCAAGTGCTGTAATTTAGTATATTGTGATTTTTTTATTAATTTTTTATTTTAAATCACAAGTCAAGAACAATTCAGTTTCATGTTCTTACCGTTTGAATACCACTGGGTATGTCATAGTGAATTTCAATAGTGCCACAACTTGGATATCCAGCGAGACTCATTCTGCTGTTTGTTACACGCATTGTTCCATCCGGTTGGTTTCCCTCCAAAATCCCAAAGACTTCCTTACACACAGGACAGATGGATCCCATACTCTCCACTGACAAGCGAATACAATTCTGACAGAATTCATGCCCACATTTCAGTTTTCTCTTGTCAGTGAAACTGTCCATACAAATAGGACACGTCTCCTCTTCAGCCTGAGCATCTTTACTGTCATTTCTAGAATTTTCTTTTAGATCATCAATGAAACCCTTATCAGCTTCACTCCACCCTTTAAAATTCACTCCCTCTTCCCGTACTGATCCTCCCACTGCTCCTTGTCCATAATCAGGCATCTGATTCCATTGGATTCCTCTTGCATGAGGAAAGTCCTCCGAGTAACCAATCGATTTCTTCTTCTTGTCATCAAACACTCTTTTCTGAAGCATCTTCTCAATTTCAGCAATGGCAGGACCGAGATGTTCTGGCAGTCCAACGAGCCTCCAGCCACTCAATGCATCTTCTGCAACAACACAATGATGCTCCTGCTGAAGTTTCTCTACTTCTGATGCCACAAGAGTTGCGTCTGTAGGGTTTTTGAGTTCACAGGTGACAGCGGCCGATGCAAGTTTCTGGTAGAGTTGTGTTAAAGCTCTGATGGCATGACTTTCAAGATTAATATGTTGAACTCCTTTGGATCGAGCTTGAACTTTAATGGTTACATTTTTCTGCTGTTTTTCTTCATTAAATGACACTCCGTACTTTGTTTCAAGCTGTGATAATTGCTCCTTATAGGAAAGTTTCATCAGATCCCAATGAACCGTGTCCATCTCAAGATGAGTTGGAAGATCCTTTGTGTCCATGTTAAATGAAGACCTGTTTTGTGGAGAAAAGTCTTTATTCATTTGACTTGATTTGTCTTTGAATTGGCTTTCCATTCTTGTTCCTTCTTCGTCTCTTTTAATCACGTCTGTATATTTCTTCGGTCCAAAGAACCAGCAGTCACTGGCAGACATGGTGAACATCATCTTTGCCTCCTCTGACTGGATGAAACGAAGGGCCTGCTTCACAATATCTGAATCCATGTGATTATGATTAATGGCAGCATGACTAAAACTACCAACACATTCCTGAACAAGTTTCTCAAAGTCATAAGACGCTTTAGACACAGAATCAGGGCTTGGGCTCTTGGTAGGTTTGATTGAGACCAACACTTCTGCACCAATAGAGACTCCATGCTGTTTCTCAATTTGCTGCATCTCCTTTCTGTAAGCGTGATGCATGTACCAGAACTGATAGAGGGGGACAACGAGTCCACTGTTAGTTGCAGCAACTTCTGATGGTACAGCGCTGTTCATCTAAAGTAAAAACATTTAACAGGATTTTATTTAATCTACCCACAGTGACATTTAAAATAACTGAATTAAAATGGCAAACTATTGTTCCATGTCATAAATAATGAATTCTCTCCAGGAGAGGATCTACTGGGGTGATAGAAAGAGCATTGCCACCCCAGCATTTGGTATCCCAATGTATAATAAAGGTAAGGCTTTGGACACACTAGACAATTTCAAATATTTTAAAACTTGGGAGACCACAGATATAAAGGCAGTTTCAACCGATTTTTAGCATTATAATCCTCTGAATGCACACACTAGAAGATTCGTCCGGACTGCAAGACCAACCTGTCGACTGTAGTAACAATTTCACAGTGAGACAAGAATCACAGAGTCTCGCAAAATCAAACGTGACTTGAGAAGAAAAAAAAATAGAAGACAATCGACGCCATCAACTGGTTCTCCTGGCGTGAGTTTTGTTTTACGGGGGGTGGGGGGGGGGGTGGGGGGGTGGGGGGGGGGGGGGTATACGTCCACATTTTCATGTTTAGAGGCTGACAAGTTTCAGCTATAGAAGGACACAAGATCCGGTTGCAAACATGTTTGATACGATTTGGGATCGTGTGGGCTCCGACATGATTGGGAGTAGTAAAATAATCATAATGACATCACACAATTGAGGATTTTTTGGACAAAAAGTCGTTTGCGACATGTATCGATTCAGGCCATGCCCCCTGATCGCTTCGGGTGCAAATTGGACTCAAAATCTTCAATTGTCTGGCCAGCCTCAGCAGAATAAGTTAAATAATTTTAACAACATATACATAACACTTTACTCATATGGAAACTGTAATTCTAGTAAGATGTCTTTTAGAGTCTGCGCAGATGTTGCTCAATTGGAAAGTAAAGTACACGCATCATAACTTATTCAAACAAATAATGCTGACTGCTTTATTTCCAACTTTGAATTTTAAAACAATATAGTGCAATTTAGTAACAGAGGCTTGTATTAATATTTATTGTATATGCTCGAATTGAATCCATTCCTGCAACTAAACACGGATATATGTTCATTAATACATAGAAATATATTTTGTTAGGTCAGTTACCCGTGACAGAAGTGTGCTGTAGACACAACCACATTAATGATTTCAATATATGACTTATCCTCTCCGAAAAGACCATAAACAATTACAGATAACATCTGAAGTAACAATTCATTTACATACATATATCGTTACATAACTAACCCTGTGAAACTGAGACGCTGGTCAATGTTTTGGCTGTGCCCTCAGTTGGAAGGGAATAGTAAGATGGCCGCTTGAAAACTTCCGTATTTAAATGTTTAAAAAACAAAATAGATTAATAATTTTATTTGATAGTACACCCAGAACTGTAAAATTTCAATACTAATATTTATGCTGTGAGTATTGTGAAAATTATTTCATTGTTAGCATAGACAGAACATGACAATGAGATGATTGTACCCTTTGCCATAATTCTAGATTAAGTAAGCATGATACCTGTGGTGGTGAAAATCTGCTCTCGTCCAGCATGGAGGGGTTTTGTTGTCCAGTCACAGAAAGTGTATTACCTTGATCGATCCATGCAGTTACTTCCTTTTTTTCATGTTTAAAGGCCAAAAGTATAGACTTTAACTTTTTTATAGTTTCCAGAGCTAAAGAGAAAGATAAGAGAATTGAATGTCTTAAAAACAATAAATTAATACAAATTTGGCAAAAAAGATTTATGACAAAAACACATGGACTACTTATACTATGACTTATGAACTAAAAAAGAACGCATATTAACAAAACTAATGAAGCAGGACACGATAACAAAGATCACTCAACTTAAATTTGCACAATAATATAAATGATTTGTGATTATTTTAGAAATGTAGTACACTATTTTACAAACTGTAAATATGTGAATTTTGATGTTTGCAATTATGAATTGCAGTGTATATTTTTGAGAACATTTGATACTCTTATCTCCATTAAATGCAAAAAAACTGACTGGACAGCCTGGTCTCATTGTTAATACCGATGTATTAATACGGAACATTTACAGGTACAAAACGTACATTCGAATCCTTTTCCCGGCACGCAATGGGTTGTGGGCGATAATAGCCGTTGAGTTTGCACGGATCCACACTTCGGATTCTAACTGGTCTAACTGGATTCTAATACAATCGTATTTGATTCTCAAATAAAATTAACAATTCACGTTTTAGTGCTGTCAGTATTGTATGTTTCAGTAACTATGAAAAGCGAGTAAATGTAATGTACATGTGGTAGAACTAGGCCTTGCACTAGGAACTAGGGATCACACTCACACAGAGAAAAATAACAGTAATGATAACTAGGGTTGGGTATCGGTTGGGTTTTATCCGATACCAGTACCTACTCTGTATTTTTTAAACGGTTCCGGTGCTTGAACGGTTCTTGAAACGGTACTTAAGAAAACGAAACCGCACACACTTTATCAAAAAATAATACCCTTTTATTTACAGGGCCAAACTGGACACAATATTAACTTAAATCTTTAAACAATATAAATACAAGTAACATATGGTAATAATACAACCAATATAAAATACAAATATTTACATTACATTTTACACATTTACATAATATCAAATAAAACAATATTGTATCAAAAAATGTAATAATACTGGAGATTAATAGAGATTACTATCAGAGCTGCCAACTCTCACGCATTGACCGTGAGACTCACGCAATAGACCCTTTTCACATGCTCTCACGCCACACATCCATTTTCTCACGCAGAGAAAAATCGCGGACAAAGAGGACACCCAGACAGCAAGCCAACATTGAATAAACATTGTTTTTCCATCTGAATCATCATTATGGTTGATATCGAAATTTCAATGCAAAATTAATGTTGAATCACCATTACCCTGTCGATGAAAACCTGATGTTATTAATGTTGATGGCAACGATATTGGAACAACATTGATCTATAGTTATCTTAATGATTGATTAAGCATTGATATTTGGTTTACCGGGCGATCGCTGAATGTGTTGAAAAGTCATTGATTTATAGTTGACCGGGAAACGACGCTGTTGTTGAAAAGTCATCAACATATAGTTGAGGGGGACATATGATTGAAAATGCATTGATATGTAGTTGACCGGGAAATATGATTGAAAATCAATAGATTTTTGGTTGACCGGGAGATCAACGGGTGTTATACCAACGCTACTGCACCGGACACAGCTCATTTCTGGACCTGGCACAAGCGTAAAGGTAAGCTTGCTTAATGTTTGATATGAATTAACATGATGGTAGTGTAACGTTAGTGACCGACGCAGTGCTGCAGTCACTGAAATATATTTTTGTTTTACCACTGTGTAAAAATCTGCCAAAAGTAGGCTAGGCCTACTTTGTAGTTCTCTTATAGGTTATAAAATTAGCAAAACCTCCAAATCCAGTCCATTTTTGTGATATTTAGCTCAAAATACATGTCTGTAGCCATTGCTTGTGTCGTGAAATCTATTTACACAGCACTATTTCTTCTGACAGCCGGAGAACACCGACGGAACCAACGCTAGCAGTGCTCCACCTAGCGCTACCCACAGAAGTGACCGCGGCGGGCCAGAATTACACAGAAGACATGACTTACCGGTACTTTACTTTTTACAATGCAGAACTGTCTCGAGTTGTAACTGGGAATGCCGATTAGACCATCTCGTCGTAATACAAATCCAAAATATGAATGTACTAGTGCTTATGCGATATCACGATTTTTGCACGCACTGTTATAGCGCCTGACAATCTAGGCCTGGCGTCAAGGGGGGAGGGCTTAGCCCCACGTTACATACTTCATCTCTCGGCACGAATGTACCAATACAAATAAATATAATCTCCTGTTTAACTTAGGCCTAAATGCTAATTTTTTTATATTGTGATTTTATTTTCTGTTTTAGGTGCTCTTACTCAGATGGAGACCACCCAATTCGCATGTGCCAGACCGCGCAAGAGGGACTGGACGACACAATATTCAGGCGTCAGAGGACATTGAAGTGTAAATAACGAGTACAAATAATTAAATAAAAAGGCTAATAAAAATGAATTTGTTTGTGTGGTGTGTTCAGTGTTAATACAAGATTTGAAAAATGTTCCATTACTTTTTAACAACCTGGCTGTATAAAGCAGGCTATTTAATTTATGGCATTTAAAATTAACATTTAAAAACGATTGAAATTCCATTGAAATCACGTTGATCCTTAGTTCAGTTGAAATTTCAACATTGTTTCAATATTCCTGATAATTGAAATACCATTGAAATTCCGTTGATCTATGGACAGGATTTCAACGTTGTTTCAATATTAAAACAGGGTGCAAAATGATGTAGAATCAACATCAGAGTTCGATGTTGATTCAATGACTTAATGTTGACAACGGAATGTTGATTTAACATAGTTTCAATGACTGTTTGCTATCTGGGCACCGACAGACAAGACAGAGAAGGTTACTTTTGATATGGAACAAATCCACAGCTGTCAGATTCTGTCAATATTTTTACGAGATTCAAACAATAAATAACGTTTTGGCTCTTTGAAATGTGACAGATCGCTGTAGCGCGTCAGTTCAAACGGCACGTGATACAGCAGCCTACAAATACAAATCCACTGCTTCTTCTTAGCTACGCAGCGTTGAGTGAACCTATGAAAGATCTCAATAGGGAACGAGACGCCGCCAAGCTCCTCGCGCTGCCGACCAGCTTCCTTTTTCGGCAGAGAAATCTGAGGAGCAGATGGCGCGCGCGCGCCAACATAATATGACGACGTAATGGGCCTTTCACACAGGACGCGGAAAGCGCTGCGCTATGAAACCCATTCATTTCAATGGCTTGCGCCGCGCGAAGACGTTTTGTTGCAGCGTCGAGCAAAGCGCAAGCGCAGCGGTGCGCACCATTGACTTGCTCGCGCGCACGCCGCGGTCAAAGTTCAAAATAGTTTAACTTTTGCCGCTGCGCTCTGTGACGATTATCAGCGCGGCCAATAGAAACGGGACATCCAAACAAACACGGAAATCAAAATGGATGAACGGCTAGTACTGTGTGTATCGGAATTTCCTGAGCTCTATGATACAAGTTTGAGGTCGTATAGGGACATCGGCAGAAAAGCGGTGTCATGGAGACATATCTCCATTCAAGTTGGCATGTCAGGTGTGTTTTAATATACATATAATTTGTTCCTTTGTGTCAGCTTTAATGTTTGAATAAATGTTTTATTCTAAAAAAGAACTGAGCTCATGATTTGTGTGTTGATTTCGATGTTATATGTGTGCGTGTATATATATATATATCAGGTAGCTTGTTATAGATGGCCAATATGAGCGGCGGACCTTTAATTTTTGACGCGCTGAGAACGCCAGGCACATAGCACACAGCAGCGCAAATCGCGTTGTATCTGAAGGGCAACGCTGAACCCAGCGGCCAGTGCAGCGCATTCAGCGTCCTGTGTGAAAGCCCCTTAACTGCGTTCACACCGCCGCCGGCGAGAGCGTCAAAGTGGACGGAAGTTATTCATTTTCAATGAGAGCCGGCGGCGAGCTCTGGCGAGGGCGGTGCGGAGCGGCGAGGAGAAGTTGAAATCAGCTCAACTTTATGGTAATGAGCTATGACGCGGTTCGGCGGCAACCAATCGGAATGCAGAAGTGCTCCGTTTGAGAGGATTCCAGAGAACGCAGTCAAGTAACTTTGGTTCCGACCACATTAGTTCCCAAGCAAAATAGAGGAGAGGTTGATCATTTGAATTTGATAAGAAGGCGGGCGACACTATTTATATCCAAGATTTTCGCGCTAGAACGCTTGTTTTTCAGCGGGAATGCAAATTAGAATAGCACTTAACCATGAACACAAAAGCCACACCACACAAATAATTGGTTTATTTCGTTAGCAAACATGTCACTATAATTGTTAAGTTCTTTCCATCGATTAATTTTCTGCAAAAATAACGATCGACATGCTTGTTTGCTTTACGGCCCCTTTAAATAAAGTTTTAAAAAAGACCAAACATTAGATCTACGTCAGAGGATCAGAGCGTCCACGAATCTTTCCACGGCGTCGCTGGCGGCGGTGTGAACGTACAGTTAGTGCATCGAGGCGGCGCCCGCGCCATTAGCCAATGAATTGGCTTGATTCTATATGGGATTCAGACTATCGGCACACCCAGAGGGCGTTCTGACGCGTAATTTTACACGTGAAATGCAGCCAAACCTTGCGAGCAAGAGCGCGCTTGCGAGACAGAAGAGACTGTGCGTGTGTGTGTGTGTGTGTGCCTAATTAAGTCAGGCACCGAAATTGTCGTTCTTATACGGTCTGGTTACTACCGTTTACGTCGGAACCGGTTCCCTATTGGCACCGAGTTTCGGTACCCAACCCTAATGATAACTATAGCCATAAAGTTTTAAAAAATAATTTTAACTCTAAGAAAACAAAGTCCACACCACAACTTTTACGATAACTGCACAGAAGAAAGATATTGTTGGAATCACTTTCAGAGCTAATTATTTCCAGCTAATAAATGATAAAAACATTGACAACAAATCAAAGTCTATCTGACTTTAAAGCAGTTATGTTCACAGGATTAACTAAAGCGCAAGCTTAGAATAAACACAACATTCTCATCCTTTGGTGTGGATGCTAATATACTTATTATTATAGTTATAGTTATTGTTACAGTCATCACTTTTTGGTATGTGACGGCCTTAAACAGTTGTTGTCATTAATAACTTTGAAAAGTGTCATTTTACTAAATACATTACTCATTATTTCTAAGGATGTAATAGCTAGTATTTCAGATCCTAGGATCCATGAGATTTGAACTGAAAAGGTATTAAAGTGAGTTATCATAAATCATAAATCACCTGCTGATGGTATTATCTGCACCTCTGCACAGGACGGATCATCCATGAGTTTAATGAGGTGGACAGACACTTTTCCTTCCAGGTCCTTTAACAACCAGCTCTGAACGGCTATCTCTAATGTTGCTCTCCATCTCTCTGGAAATGGTCCTCTCCAGTCCACTTTGATTATAAATTTAGCAATATCCAGTGGTGCTGAAGACTGTGATTCATCCCCAACTTTACGATTGTCCTGTTATAGGGAAAATAGTTATGAATGCAGGGTCATATTTCTATATAAAAAGAAACTCAAGTAGAGTTTATAAACTATGTTCTGAGTTTACTATTCTTTAACATAAAATAAACTACACCATAGCATTAGTACTTAATGTTTTCATATTTTATATTGTTTCTATCATAAGCGCATTTAATTTTGTAAATTAGTTTTTAGTTGGACAGTTGGCTGCAATAATAAAGAAATAAAGTTCATTTAAATCAGACAGAGTAGTCCATGATCATTTAATAATTAATGACTATAAACCACTCTTCAGTCAGTACCTCTTCTGTCTGCGAGTCTGAACTGTGTGTTCGATCCATTGAGCCGATCCTGCTTTGTTTCTTCATGTCACTCCGAGCTGTTCTGGAGTCTAGACCTTCAGCTCCTGATGTGTGTGAGCCCTAAAATTCAGAGAAAATCTACATGAAACGCAATGTTAAAAAATAATATAAACGCTAACAATAGTTTCAATAGTTAACATTAGTAAACTACTTTAGTTAACATGAACTGTGAATGAACAAGTTTTACAGCATTTATTAATCTTAGTTTGTTCATTTCAACATTTACTAATACATTATTAAAATCAAATGTTGTATTTGTTAACCCTAGTTAATGCACAGTGAACTAACATGAACAGCTGTATTTTTTTTTATTAATATTAACAAAGATGAATAAATACTGTAGCAAATGTATTGCTCATTGTTAGTTCATATTAGTTAATTCTTTATGTAAACCTTATTGTAAAGTGTTACCATTTAAATAATACATTTGTTTTATATTTTAAAATAAAATATATCAAATCAATATGTGTGGAAAGGAAGTTGATGTTTTGGCATCAACAAAAAGTTTTAGTTGTAATTGATTCTTCTTTTTCTAGAGTTATTTATTTATTATCTTATTACATTTGGCAGATTTTTCCAAAGTGTCTTACATTGTATTCCAGATAGATTTGACATTTTACAAACATTTGATCTGTTCTTGCATTTCTGTGAATCAAACCAATGACCAAACCATGTTCCATATAACATGTGATTGTCATATCGTCACCTTCCTAAAATAATTGCCGAAGTCATTTGAAAATGAAAATGACTTGGGCAATAATTTTAGGAAGGTATATCTGTGACCGAGCTGTTATTTCCCGTCCCGCCACATGAGGGAGTTTGATTAGGGTTTGAGCTCAAATTATTAGATGTTAGTTTGGATTTGTGATTCTTGCCTTCTGTTTGCACTATTATTTGTGTTTCTCGATTAGAGCTTCTCTATCACACTCATGAGTGTGTGTACTGTCACTGCAGCATGGCTCAGAGGTAATGTTGGTTCTTTATAAAATACAGATATGACATTTCCCACCATTAAAGACCTGTATTTCATCATTCCATAGAAAACATTATAAATAAAATGAATTGACCAATAAACTAGCTGGAGTATTTGACCATCTATGACGTGGATTCTGCTACTTGAGAACAGCAATCACCATAGTTTACTACATCGTTTCATAAGCGAGCACCGGCCAGGTGTATCAACATGGTTCTCACTCTCAATCAACTTCATCCAGACATGGTGATGACAGAAGCATCATCTGTCAAGAGGAAGATCCTGACTCAAAATTTCCTAATAGTTTACTCTCCCCCACGTCATCCAAAATGTTCATGTCTTTCTTTCTTCAGTCGAAAAGAAATTAAGGTTTTTGAGGAAAACATTCCAGGAGTTTTCTCCATATAGTGACTTCAATGGGGTCCAACGGGTCGAAGGTCCAAATGTCAGTTTCAGTGCAGCTTCAAAGTCTCGACACGATCCCAGCCGAGGAATAAGAGTCTTATCTAGACAAACCATCCGTCATTTTATATAAAAAAATAAACATTTATATCCTTTAACTCCAAATGCTCATCTTGCACTAGCTCTGCGATACGTAATCAGGTTGAAAGGTCAAGCGTGACATAGGCGAAAGTACAGACCTAGTGTTTACAAAGTGAACGTGAAAAGACTAAGTCAGACGCCCTTTATAAAAATAAAATAAAAGGTAAAACAATGGACGATTACCCTACCCTACATTTTTTAACCGGAACACGCGCAACCTTTCGACGTGATTATGTAATGTGTGAAGATAAGGAAGTGTATTGCATTCACTTGAGGAAAAAAAATCTCAACGAAAAAAAACGAGTAAATTATCTCAGAATTACAAGATAATTTTTCATGAAAAAAAAGTTTTTGCTCAGTTTTTCTGAATTAAAGGTGCCATGTGGAATGTCTGCCAAAAAATAAATTCATATTCCACATATTCCATACCAGATGGGGGCAGTATACCTCCAGAAAGTTGGCCTACTCTAGTCTGTTTTTTAGTTTCGATTTGTTAAGCTTCTAAAACCGTCAAATCGTCCGCTTTGTCCCGCCAAAGCCTATTTTGATCGGTGAATGATGTAGAATATAATGACTGCTGCGCTTGACAGGGCGCATAACGAGCAGAGAGAGAGAGAGAGAGAGAGAGAGCGCCCCGGCCGCGCGCGCGCACTCTCACGTCTTCAAACAACACGAGCGCAGTCCTCCTGCTCTCTCTCTCCCTCGCGCATATTAATCAAATCAATTGACACGATAGTAAGACCGCAGTTCATTTGGAGATTAGAGACTCAATGAACAACATCTCAACACTAAATTATAAAGGCCGGTCGACATCAGGTTTAAGTACGCCCACAAGCCGTGCGAGTTATTCGTGTACTGCAGTTTGGCTGGTGGTTATGTATGTTGCCCGCATACCGCCTCCCATGGCCGAAACTGGTATTACGACACCAGTCGGGCCGGCGCTAGTAATTTAGCATGCTAATTTAGGTTTATATCTCGGCAGCACTATAACTTGTCAATTTTTTAATGACATCATTGCACTTATTTCTTCTCATTCTTTTGATGCGTGTAGCTCATTTTTTGGATAATTTTACCTCAATTTTGACATATGGCACCTTTAAGGACTTGATTATCTCAAAAATTATGAGTAACTCATTAATTCATAAAAACAGAGTGAAAAAAATGTTTTTCAAGAAAAATATATCTCATAATTCTGAGATAATTAACTCGTTAATTCAGAAAAACAGAGTAGATTTTTTTCTTCAAGTGAATGCGATACGCTTCCGTATGAAGATGTGGACGTGCGAGACGGGCATTAGTGGTTAAAATGTTGTTGTTGTTGTTGTTTTTTTCAATGGCCGATTGTTTGTCTAGATAAGACTCTTATTCCTCGGCTGGGATCGTGTCGAGACTTTGAAGCTGCACGGAAACTGACATTTGGACCTTCATTCAAGGGCCCCATTGAAGTCACTATATGACAAATTCTGAAATGTTTTTCTCAAAAACCTTTTCGACTGAAGAAAGAAAGACATGAACATCTTGGATGATGTGGGGGTGAGTAAATTATAAGGAAATTAATTCTGAAGTGAACTAATCCTTTAATACTATACTTACTGTCCCATCAAATAACCGGCTGTGGACCCGCTATGGCCAGTAGGGTTGAGGTTCTGCCTATTTTGGCATGAACTGGATGCACAATACATACAGTATAGCAGTATACCCTTCGCAGGAGACTGACTTTCTTTTCTATCGACTGACAGGTTGACATGTGACGTGATGACGTCAGCAGTGTGTTTAGTGTGACGGAAAACCCTCTTCCCACAATTGACCCTTCGCTAAGCCACGCCCGAAAACCGCCACTGGCCAATCGTGGCTTAGCAACCGTAACTAGGCGCGGGAGGTCTGTCAAGCTTTCGAGCGAGGGAAACATGCCGACGCGTTGTGCGTATGGATTGTGCAAATCTGATCCCTGGTATTCTAAAAGTTTGGACGGTGGGGTGGCATTTTTTCTCTTCCCGAAACCTAAAAGCCAAAGGGGAGAAATCCCGGGCATGGATCAAGCAGTGTGGAGACCCATTCACAACTAAATGTCGACAGGATAAACAAACAAAAAACCGCCTATTGCTTGGAAATAATGGCGGTTCTTTGTTCATAATGCATATATTTGAACGTAAAATAAGACGATTAAAGGCAAGACGGAGGCTCACTGACATACTTTAAAATATGTTTCAGCATTGTGTTAATCGACGGCGGACGGCCTACTAACGTTAACTTTACCCCTGTAACTTTACCCCAATCTGATCGCGGCTCTCCCGGTGTTAGATTGATGGATAAGCTGTTTGATTTAAATTGATTTGATATTAGATTATTTTCACATTTCACTTACTCTGCTGTGCATGAACATAGCTGTTCAATTTGTGTGTTTCCCATGTGAATGGTCTGCTAAGGAGGCGGCTGCTGCTTGCGCTGGGACCTAACGTTATAGGCTTTAGCTTCAATTTTGATGAAATTATTCTCTAATCGGTTGCATATTATGTCGTGGATATATCCCTCGAATGCATACTGCTGTCCCTTTTGTCTTGCTCTCTCAGATATTTCATTTGTTCGCCAAAAATGACTAAATATCTCCTTGGGAATGTCTGACACCGGTGCATTCACACTGTAATAGACGTGGCAGCCGCGAAAGCTTGACAGGCGTAGCAACAGTAACTAAGGAGGGCGGGGCTTAGCAAAGGGTCAATTACCCATTTATTCCGATGGGGGCAAAATTATGTGGGTGTGTTTTATAATAAACAAGAGTCTAAAAATCTTATAATTAAAAAATATTTCTATTCCACCAAACAAGCAAAAAGAATATTGTGAAATTACACTAAACTACAAGACTCTAAATTGGACTAAAATATGGGCTAGAGGTGATAAACTGCATATTTCAGTTGAGAAAGTTTCTATTACTGACCTTATCATTAGAAAACTGACCATCTCTGTTTGATGATGGTGGGGTCTGCTGAATTAAAACGAATGCTCCACGTTTTAATTTCAAACCAATAAATAATAGTAATTTGTTCTCATTGACTGCAACAAATTAACAACCATTCTCAATTTGTCATGAATGTATTTTGCTATTTAATGGGACTCATTATCAATGGGTCAGTTTCTGTTCTTTAGTCAGTACCTCATTTCGCTGTGAGTCTGAACTGTGTTTTCGGTCCGTTGGGTTCCTCAAGTTTGTAGGCTTCATGTCATTCAGAGTTGGTCTCGAGTCTTGATCTCCAGCGCCTGCTTTAAATGAGTCCTAACATTCAGGGATAAAACACCATTACATTTTTTTTTTATTGTACATTTAAATGCAATTTACATTTTAAATCAGTAGGTCTGGATAAGATATTTTTTGTAAAATTCACAATGCTCAATTGATACTTTGGTATCAAATAGAATTTTTTAATTGACCTTTAGATTTATGCATTTGACAGACACTCTCATCCAGAGCAACTTCTGCATTAAAGACACAACATGTAAGATTTTTGGATGAAAAGATAAAAAAATAAAAATAAAAAAAATAAAAAACACTAGAAGAGTGATGGGCGCTTTCGAAATAACGTTAAAGGTGCCCTATGTAAAAATTGAGGTAAAATTATCCAAAAAATAAGCTACACGCATCAAAAGAATGAGAAGAAATAAGTGCAATGATGTCATTAAAAAATTGACAAGTTATAGTGCTGCCGAGATATAAACCTAAATTAGCATGCTAAATTACTAGCGCCGGCCCGACTGGTGTCGTAATACCAGTTTCGGCCATGGGAGGCGGTATGCGGGCAACATACATAACCACCAGCCAAACTGCAGTACACGAATAACTCGCACGGCTTGTGGGCGTACTTAAACCTGATGTCAATCACGTCTACATACCTGCCAACTTTTGAGTTTTGCTCGGCGTGAGATTTGGGGGGGGGGGGGGGAAGAGACGAGTGAGATTTGTTGACGGGGGGGGGGATACTCCCCCCCCCCCCCCCCCCCCCCCCACGTGAGATACTCAGTCAGGCCCTACGCGGTTTGGAGAACAATCTCTGTCTCGCATGCACGCTCGCTCTAGATAACGGGAGATTTTTAACGAATTTGCGGTATAACTAGTCGATCACGAGTGGCTCAACAGGTAGATATATAGATAAACTCATCTTCCAGGCATTTGACCGACCGGGTTGACACTTCAGCGTGAGAAATCGGGAGTGTGGCGTGTGAGCGTGTGAAACCAATCAAATGCGGGTGTCTCACGGCCAATGCGTGAGAGTTGGCAGCTATGCGTCTATATGAGACCGGCCTTTATAATTTAGTGTTGAGATGTTGTTCATTGAGTCTCTAATCTCTAAAAATCTCCAAATGAACTGCGGCCTTACTATCGTGTCAATTGATTTGATTAATATGCGCGAGGGAGAGAGAGAGCAGGAGGACTGCGCTCGTGTTGTTTGAAGACGTGAGAGTGCGCGCGCGCGGCCGGGGCGCTCTCTCTCTCTGCTCGTTATGCGCCCTGTCAAGCGCAGCAGTCATTCTATTCTACATCACTCACCGATCAAAATAGGCTTTGGCGGGACAAAGCGGACGATTTGACGGTTTTAGAAGATTAACAACCCGAAACTAAAAAACAGACTAGAGTAGGCCAACTTTCTGGAGGTATACTGCCCCCATTTGGTATGGAATATGTGGAGTATGAATTTATTTTTTGGCAGACATTCCACATGGCACCTTTAAGGCTTCATGAAGTTTCGAAACCTTTACGAATCTTTTGTTTCGGATCAGTGGTTTGTAAGTTCTATCAAACTGAAAGTCACGTGTGTTTTATGACACGTTTCAGTAAACACAAACAGTGCTTCGTTACATCCTTACTGTTTCGAAAAATCAATGTTTCATTGCTGGGGGTCGATCATCTCTGTGTCCGCAAACTTAGACAGCTGTCAACCAGCTAGACAACTTGTTGCTCGCTGTGACTTTATAGGCAGTGTTTGAGCACGAAGACACCTCACGAAACTGATTGCAGACAGACTTCTGAGGCAGCGAAACAGTTTAATGATCTACAGCAAAATAGAGTGAGCTTTGGTGAGAACTATGCGAATATTTAATTTCAGCAATAGTAAGTTCTCGCTAGAAATCACATCAGAAGCATTTAGCAGCTACAGCATTTACACACACACTAACCAGCAACCGCAGCTTTCAGACACCATCTTTATTTTTTTAGCTCACCTGTCGTCAAAGAATAGAAAGCATCTTTACTGCCTTCAAACATAAAGTGAAACTAGCATTGTATTTGGACGACCCTTCATGTTTCCTACCTTGAAACGCGGCCTCTGAAGGCAGCATTTATCAGTTCTCAGATGCAGCACATGATGAATAATGAGGATTCACTGAGATCCCCCCCAGCGGCCAAACACTGAACAACCGTCTATCAGTTTTATACATTTGTTGTTGACGTTTTAGTTTTTTCAACTGCTTACACACAAAATCCTTATTGTCACACAATTTCTGAAACCTGACACTCAAACATCAGAACCACACACCAAATCTGCAAAACCATAAACTAATTTTCGGCCTTCGAATTGTGTGTGTGCAATTCTTGGATTTGTGTGTAAAGTTTTGGGGGGAGGCTACATTTTGAACATGTGTGTAGGCCTGCCGCCTAAGCATTTGAAGAAGAAAAAAAGTATTGAAACATTTGCATAATATGTGGCTGGTTTCGCAGACATTGCTTAATCTAGTCCCAGACTACAATTTTGAGCTGTTTTAACTGAAAGCAACTTTGCTCTGACGTATCTTAAAAGTAAATCAGTAATGTTTGTTCAAGGCACATTTAAAAAGCTACTTAAATGTCCTAATCACACTAAATCCTGGTTTAATCTAAGCCCTGTCTGTGAATAATAGAATAATAATAAAAGGAATAATAGTTAATAGTCTCTTATGGCCTGTTTAGCTGAGCCATCCTTAGAACAAACAAAACAAGCCCTGAAAATGTATAAAAGAACATAATTGAGGACCTCCGATGCAAAAGCCTCTAAAAGCAACCTATGTCAAAAATGAGATAATGATATTGAGTGAATGCTCTCCGCACATACGTTCATCAATTACTTGCACTTCTAACCCAGCCTCAGCCAATTCAGAAATGTCGATACTTAGGTAGAAACCTATCCATAGGGGCCTGATAAAAATGTAAATATTAAAAAAAAAAAACCGTTAGAGGCCTTTGCATCTGAAGTCTTCAGATACAGACACTTATTTAGCTCAACACAGTCTTATTGTTTGAATCTCTTGTTTCCTTGATTTACCACGAGTAACATGTTTGTACCATGCCTCAGACAACACTATTTTGTCAAATGGCTAACAGCCACAGTAAGAGTATACAGCATTTTCTCCATCATGCATGCAATATATTTAAATTGAATTGCATCCCATTTGACAACACAAGTCATTCAGCTTATGTTTTAATATCGATCTAACTTACTGCAGTGTGCGACACGTGTCTCATAGCAGCACAGAGTAACATTATAACATAACTTTCAACACACTCAAATGTAGCTATTTAATTTTAGTATGATTGTTTGACCAAGTAAAACAGTGCTGTGTTACCCCACAATTTTAATTAATCTAATAAAATGACCTGTATGAGTAATTCAACACTTGAATCTATTTCATTAGAAATAAGATAAAATAATCTTAAATTATTAGCATTTCTCCTTAATTTAATTTGGCCCTTGCAGGGAATAAACTGTATATTTCAGTTGAGAAAGTTTCTGTCACTCACCTTATCATTAGAAGACTGAACATCTCTGTTTGATGAAAGGGTCTGTTGAAAAATTAGGAATTTTCCATGTTTTGATATCAATACAATAAATAATACCAACAGTAATTTGTTCTTATTTTGTTCTCTGCCACAAGACTCATTATCTCGGGTCAGTTTCTGTTCTTAAGTCAGTACCTCATTTCTCTGTGAGTCTGAACTGAGTGTTGGATCCGTTGGGCAGTTTTGAGTTGGTCTCGAGTCTTGATCTCCAGAGGCTGTATATGTGTCCTAACATTCAGGGAAGGAAACATCTTAGACACCACTTAAAAATTAATTAAATAATACATTTTAAAAGGAAAATGCAATTTAAATCTAATTTTTAGTCAAATTTGAAATTGCTCAAGTGATACTTTGGAATCAACAAGTTTTATTGATTTATTTTGTGTGTTTCAAAGTTTTTATTAATGTTTATACTAGGGCTGTCAAATGATTAATCGTGATTAATCACATCCAAAATAAAAGTTTTTTTTACATAATATATGTGGGTGCATTGTGTATAATTATTTTATATATATAAATACACACATGCTTGTATATATTTAAGAAATATTTTCATATACTGTATATAGATAAATCAATTATTATTTTTTCTTAAATATACATGCATGTGTGTGTATTTATATATATACAAAATAATTATACACAGTGCACCCACATATATTATGTAAAATATATATTATTTTATTTTGGATGTGATTAATCATGATTAATCATTTGACAGCCCTAGTTTATACATTTTAAAGACACTCTCATCCAGACCAACTTCTGCTTTAAAAGAACACATTTGATCAGGTTTTGTATTCCCTGACGTCTGTATTGAGCGTTTGTGTTGAATTGAGAGAGAGTTTATGCTGGATTTAGTGAGTAGCCTACATATTGTTTATTGGATGCTTTGCAGTTGTTATATATGTTAAATATTGCTTTTTTGGATGCTTTCATTGTGGTTATAGTTTCTGGGTTTACAAAAGTTTATAAAACTGACGTATCTTTACTTGGGCATTTGGAAACAAAGCTTTCCTCTTTCCAACAGTCGCTTCTATCTTCGATGTATATATATTGCCCGTGTGTTGATAAAAAAAAGATTAAACACACTCGCTACAGACTCGTCGGATAGAAGAGAGAACGAGATCACTCTACTGGTATCGGAGTATCAAATACTGTGGAAAATAAGTATTGGAACCGTTTCAGATATTATATTATCAATACTTATCGATATTGATATATTTAGTGTGTATGGAGAGAGACAGGAATGAGAGAATGACTCAAACATGTCAAGAGCTTGTGAACTGCCTATTCAACAATGTCGGTTCTTTATAAAGTACAGATATGATTCCCCCCCACCCCACATGATTAAATTTAGACCTGTATTCAATGTACACTCACCTAAAGGATTATTAGGAACACCTGTTCAATTTCTCATTAATGCAATTATCTAATCAACCAATCACATGGCAGTTGCTTCAATGCATTTAGGGGTGTGGTCCTGGTCAAGACAATCTCCTGGGGCCGGTTTCACCAAGTGTGCGTAACTTAGCCTAGTTTTGACGTAAATGGGCACTAAGTTACAACTTACGCACTACTAAATATTTTTACGTTGCCCCATTAAACTTAGTTTAAACGTAAATCTACGGTCCAACTAAATATTTACGGCAGCCTCCGATCGGGAGAAACGGTTGGAATAAAATATCAGACAGACTGAACTGCATCAATAAGCTCTTCTTTTACCTGACAGACTTCAATTCTTTAGACATATATGATAATGCTGACATTTACACTCGCTTACATTTTAAGAGAGAGAACATTATGTGAAAAGATTCCTTTGTTAGAAGCTCTTTAACACGAACCCGTCCTAAACAGCGCTGCTGTGTGCATCGGTCCATGTTGTGCATGTCAAATATCAGTCATAATTGATAAACGTAATTTCTTTTTTTTCTTTTTTTTTTATCAATATTTATTGATCCTTATTAATTTCATTTCAAATACAGTTTCTGAATGTTATTTATATATAAAAACGCATATGTTATTCATGATCAAGTATCATATTAAATGGAAACTTATTTTTACCGTTAGTAACGTGAGGCAAAAGAATTTAGAATGAAGGATAAACTGAAATTCACGGCATTTCAACACAACTTCTGCTCACGTATGGTTCTGGTTCATCGAGGCTAAACGTCATACTATGCGACTACGCATTACTTTACGGAGAGTTTACGACCTACTAGCTACGTTCTACCTTACGGACAAATGGTGCAACGGAATAAAGTACAGAGTTAGTTACAAACTAGCTAGTTGTTACTAAGCCTCTAGTGTGGACTTTGTTACAATTTAAGAAAGAACAAACGAACGGCTGGTGCAACCCTAACCTGAACTCCAAACTGAATGTCAGAATGGGAAAGAAAGGTGATTTAAGCAATTTTGAGCGTGGCATGGTTGTTGGTGCCAGACGGGCCGGTCTGAGTATTTCACAATCTGCTCAGTTACTGGGATTTTCACGCACAACCATTTCTAGGGTTTACAAAGAATGGTGTGAAAAGGGAAAAACTTCCAGTATGCGGCAGTCCTGTGGGCGAAAATGCCTTGTTGCTAGAGGTCAGAGGAGAATTGGCCAACTGATTCAAGCTGATAGAAGAGCAACTTTGACTGAAATAACCACTCGTTACAACCGAGGTATGCAGCAAAGCATTTGTGAAGCCACAACACACACAACCTTGAGGCGGATGGGCTACAACAGCAGAAGACCCCACCGGGTACCACTCATCTCCACTACAAATAGGAAAAAGAGGCTACAATTTGCAAGAGCTCACCAAAATTGGACAGTTGAAGACTGGAAAAATGTTGCCTGGTCTGATGAGTCTCGATTTCTGTTGAGACATTCAGATGGTAGAGTCAGAATTTGGCGTAAGCAGAATGAGAACATGGATCCATAATGCCTTGTTACCACTGTGCAGGCTGATGGTGGTGGTGTAATGGTGTGGGGGATGTTTTCTTGGCACACTTTAGGCCCCTTAGTGCCAATTGGGCATCGTTTAAATGCCACAGCCTACCTGAGCATTGTTTCTGACCATGTCCATCCCTTTATGGCCACCATGTACCCATCCTCTGATGGCTACTTCCAGCAGGATAATGCACCATGTCACAAAGCTTGAATCATTTCAAATTGGTTTCTTGAACATGACAATGAGTTCACTGTACTAAAATGGCCCCCACAGTCACCAGATTTCAACCCAATAGAGCATCTTTGGGATGTGGTGGAACGGGAGCTTCGTGCCCTGGATGTGCATCCCACAAATCTCCATCAACTGCAAGATGCTATCCTATCAATATGGGCCAACATTTCTAAAGAATGCTTTCAGCACCTTGTTGAATCAATGCCACGTAGAATTAAGGCAGTTCTGAAGGCGAAAGGGGGTCAAACACAGTATTAGTATGGTGTTCTTAATAATCCTTTAGGTGAGTGTATACAATACTAACAACAACAAAAAAATGAATATAACCAACCAATTTCAGTAGATTTGGGTATTCTAGAAACATGTTGCTGTGTGTTTTGCACTTCAAAGCAAATGATGCATATTTTTCCACCAACCAATATTACAAAAAATAAGCTAAAAGAAGCATGTGGAATTACAATAAACTATAAACTCTACATTTGACTGAAATATGGGTCAGAGGTGATAAACTGTATTCCAGTTGAGAAAGTTTCTGTCACTGACCTGAACATTAGAAGACTGACCATCTCTGCTCGATAACTGATGAAATAACTTTTTGTGAAATTACAGGTAAAATAAATATATCAGTAAATAAAGTCTGATGGGATTAGTTTCAGTCACAGCAGCTTTCAGTGGCAAACAAACAAGGAAAGACCATGTCCACACAGAAATCATATCATTCAAAACCTCAAATTAAGCCCAAACATCTCAAGATGAGGGGTAAAATAATTACCCCTAATAATAAAATACTGTTAAAATACAGTGCATTTCATATATGATTTAGTAATCTGTTGAAGGACAGACAGTTATTGAAAATTATTCGAGTCATAAATAATAGAAAACAAAAGGAATGGAAACATAATCAAGTCCAACCCATTTCTAGCTGTCTCTGTGATGCATTTCATGTCCTGAATGAGCAAATGAACACTAGTTTTTACCTGATGATCACGTCTCATGTTGAGAAGGTGTTGTTCAGTGTATGTGGTGGGTTGTTGAGTGACAGGGCCACTGATATCCTGAGAGAGTGAGAATATTACTCAGTTTAAGAACGACTTCATGCATATTTAATTTAATGCAATTTCTTTCTCATACATTTGACTAAAATATGTGTTAGAGGTGACAAACTGTTTATTTCACTTGGTACTCACCTGACCATTACGAAACTGAGAGTTTTGCATCAGTTGAAACTGCTCCTCATTTCTCTGTAAGTCTGAATGGTGTGTTGGATCCGTTGGGAAGTTTTGAGTTGTTCTCGAGTCTTGATCTCCAGAGGCTGTATATATGTCCTAACATTCAGGGGGAAAGACATCTTAAATACCATTTAAAAAATATTTAAATAATATATTAAATAAATAAAAATATCCTATTTTTAGTCAAATTCACATTGCTCAAGTGATACTTTGGAATCAACAAGTTTTAGCGGTTATTTTGTTTGTTTCAAAGTTTTATTGATGATCTTTAGATTTATACATTTTACAGACACTCTCATCCAGAGCAACTTCTGCTTTAAAGGAACACATTTGATAGTTCTTGCATTCCCAGGGAAAGTGGGAATCAAACCCATGACTGCTACAGTGATCATGTCCCATTACAGAAAGGACTGTCTTGTCCACTGATGCTGGTGTTGTTCAATGCCTACAGGGCCGCTGATACCCCGAGTACCTCTTTTTGTGAAATTACAATCAACTTTAAACATATTGTTTTTGTTTGTTTGTTTTGTTTAAAATAACTTCTATTTTCTAACTAATTAAAAAAAAATCTATATATACATTGCTACTGTGCTGCAGAGACTGGTACTCACCGGTTCTTTAGTAGCCTGACTGCAAACTTCCATTGAATCATCAGTGCTTACTGAAGTAAAGGTCTGCTGAATCCCCTAATATTAATATCAATAAAATCAATATATATTCTTACTTTCCACAATCCAACAACATCCATTCTCACTTGAATGGAATCTTAAATTCACCATGAAATCAAAATTGACAATTCTTGTTTTTAATGGAATATTGCAGTATTTATTATAAATGATTTTTCTGTGCACATATTTATTGTTTTTAAGTGTATGTGCCTTGTAATCTTTCCCTCCGTCTTGCAGTGACATCTCTTCTCTTCTCTGATGACGAGGACTGAAACCTGTCACATCCCGAAAGGCTTTTAGACTGCCTTTATTTCAAGACCTAACGCATGGATCCAATATATTGACATCGATTTTCTCTCCTATAACCGACTAGTTACATTAACACTTGCTGGACAGGCATTTTGACAAAATTTTGTGTGTATTTCACAGTTCACGCACAGTAGGCTAGATCACAAAAGAAAACGCAATTTGGACCTCTTCAGTAATAAAGGGACAGTTCACTCAAAAATGAAAATGCTGTCATCATTTACTCACCCTCACGTTGTTCTAAACCTGTATGAGTTTATGGGACAAAATACTATGGAAGTCAATGGGGTCCATCAACTCTATGGTTTCCGACATTCTTCAAAATATCTACTTTTGTGTTCAGCAGAAGAAAGAAATTCTTACAGTTTTGGAACAACTTGAGGGTGAGTAAATAATGACAGCATTTTAAATTTTGGGGTGAACTATCGCTATAGTCATTTTTACTGTTTATTTACATCTCCTTTTTAACATCAAGCACATCCTGTGCTTATTTTCTCATTCACGCATATTTCTTTATTACTCTAGTGTGTCAAAAACTTTAAGCAGTCCTGTGCTGCAAGGAGTATTTACATACAACGAAATAGCAAAATCTCTATCAACTGACACTTCATATCATCACAACTATATAGTCATATCATCCAGCCATTGTTGAAGTTGCATTAAGAGGACAGTAGCTGTCCTCTGTATAAAAAAAAAAAAAAACGGTATGGAGTTTATTATTTATTTTTACCATTCATTTCACCAGGGATGCAGCCATCATTGCAGAAGTTTTGTTTTCAGAAAGCTCTTAATTGGTTTAAAATTCGATGTACTACTGTATGTTTTAAGAAAAAAAGAAAGAGGTGTGCATGGTGTGTACTGTGTACTGCATGTTGTATTGTATATTGCACTGTATTGTTTACATATTGAAAATTGTGCACACAGCAATAGATACTTGCACATACATGCACATGCACTTATACACTACTTTATTCTATTCTATTCTAGTCCACGGTTCAGGAATAGTCACTCGTTCAGCACTATTGCAAAAAAAAACTAAAGGATCTGAATAGCAAGTGTTTTTCTTAAAAATCCTCCTCACCTGTATAATGCCAGCTGTTTGTAGGATGATATATATATCATCATCAATAAAATATATATTTATTATTTTCTATGTAGTTTTGTAATATGTATTTATTAAACGCTACACTTTGTGTTTTATTACCTCGCATTAAACAAAGTAATGCTGCTTCTAGGGTGTTTCTAATATAACGGCTGAGGGAGTAATGGCAAATTTGACATCTCTCTCTCTTCTGACCAACATAATACAACATAATACAATCTCTGTATTTTTTCCCTGAAAGGGAAAGTTGTGGAAACAAATTTTCTTTTGTTATTGGAGCAAATGGGAATAGAAAAATTATATTTGCTATAGACGTTTACCCAACTATGACAACTTCCGTTTCTGAGAACCGGTATGTGAAAAGGGTCACTATTGTCATGATTCCTGTCTTGTGTTTCACTTGTCTTGTGTGTACTTTTGTCATTTCCTGTCTTGTGTTAAGTTTTGTAGTCCTATGTAGTTTTTCATGTTGATTCGTCTTCCCAGGTGTATCTTGTTTCCTCATTATCTAGTTAAGCTTGTTTGCCCCTGTGTATAGCCCCGTGTTTCACTTGTTACTTTGTCAGTTGTTGTACATGTATGGTTGCTTCTAGTTTGGTCCTACTCATGGTTTTATTTCTTTGTCCCTGGAGTTCTTTATTATTTGTTCTATGTGTTATGTCATTAAAGCAGATAGATCCTCGCCTTCGCCTGCTTTCTCCAGCACGTTACAACTATGTTCCCTTACCGGAAAATACATCATATTTTCTGAAGTGTGGAATATAAATCTCACAAGCCAACTAAAGGCAAGCTGTGTGACTTATGGCTGGATATTGCTATTGCTGTTTCAAACGTCTGCGACAAAACTCGTTGTTTGATATTATTGCCATGTGATCTTGTAATGAGTGCAATGGAATGATAGATAATCCAGCCAATCACAGTGCAGATGGTGAAACAGAAAAATCTCATAATCAGTCTCGCTTGAGCTTATGTGAAAATGTCTTTTTGTTGTTGATCGGGACTGCCTCTTGACCAAATGTCTTGTAGTTTGTGCACCTTATCAGCGTTGTGTTGTAAAGTATGCATGACGACAGATATGACAAGAAACCTTGTTGTGCAGTTGTATAGTGTAAGCACCACAGCAATTCAGCTAGTCTTACAGTCCTGTAGTGTGAGTTTACCCTTAGTACACGACATACTGTATGTTAAAAAAATCTATTTCAGCATTAAAACACATAAATGGTAATAATAGTACATAACATTTATAATTAAATTATGGCTGAAATATTGCAGGCCTATATAACAATCTATGCATTTTCCATAATGTGCATTAAGCAGCATTAAAAACATCGATAATGCTCGATATCTGTTGATAAACAACAGTATGTTTTACAATGAGCGGACGTTGTCATGTCACGGAAGTTGAGTTATCGGTGTCCCAATGTATAGTGAGCCAGGGACCTTACCAGTGCTCGAATTTGTGTTCACAATATTGATTCACAGTCTGGGAAGCTGATTGAGATGCATCCTAAAACTTTATGGGTAGGTCAGCGAGCCTTTATTGAATTATGATTAATGATTAAATATCAGTGCAACCTAGGAGACAAAGACAGAGAACTCTGCCGATAGTCTTCATGTTCTACTGTAATCTTATCTTTTAATATAAAAGATGCATAAGTATGCAGTCCATAGCATCCAGCGTAAAACCTCTGCTATATGACTGTGCGGATAGAGAAAGAGAAATGTATAGTCTATAAAGCCATGTTTTTCTTTTTCGCTTTACCCTTCTAGCCTATAACCTATTGTTTTTACTATCTTTAACTCTTAAAAATTAAGGTTCCAAAAGTATTTTCTCAGTGATGCCACAAAAGAACCATGTTTTGTTCCCCAAACCTCCATGTGAACAGTTCTTAAAAGAACCATGTTTTCTTAATGCTAAAAACATTTTAATAATCCAATAAACTCTTTTCCACATTTTGTGCAATCGAAAGGTTCCATTGATGAACCATAAAGAACCTTTATTTTTAAAAGTGCTGTTTAATAATTAAAAAAATAATAATAATAATAATAATAATTACCTAAATTATAAATCCCATTTGCTTTATGTGACATTGTCATATTGATATAGGTTATATCAGGCCTGTATGTGATTCATAAATGAATAATAAAGTTACTCACTGGTGGAGGGTCAATCTCCATTCCCACTTCTGTGTGATCATGTGACATGACTGCGAGAATCTCCGAACAGCAACTGAAACCAAACTCTCTGGCTCTGATTAATTAGGCCTAATACCTAAAATAGTGACAAATTAGTGTTTTTTAGTTCACAAACAAACTGTACATGCTCCATATTTTTACAATTGTTATTGTTCAAACGTATAAGATAGGCCAATAGTTTACAATCTTGGTGAACGCCAAAGAAAAAAGAGAGAGGAAATTATGGCAAACATCAGACCTTTAAATTCGATGTTAAAAAGTCGATGTTAAAATGTATACATCATTGTTGTCAAATGCACAATATTTGTCAATCGTTGATAGCCTATATGTTGTCTTAAAGACTGAAGCAATTAAAGAGAATCGAGTTTAGTTTCATTTTCATTTCGCGTAGCTGCACACAGTAAGACATTTTGTTTACAATTTGATAGGTCTTGAATAAATGTCCATCTTCACACATATTTGCTCGCATTACGCTTTTTATTCTTTAGACTGCAGAAGTCAGTGGCTTTCGATGTTCGAAATGACGGTAAATATGGTTATTACATTTGCAGCGCAGTTCCAGGATTTTACTCGGTCACTCGACAGTAATATCGACACATCGAGCAAATATAAGGACAGATCTGATGTTTAATCTTGTACTTACCGAAGACCGTGAGCTGTGAAGTGTGTGTTGCAGTGAAGTGTGTGTGAGATGTGAGCGTCTGAACTGCGCGACTCGCGAGTCAACCTGATCCACTGGTTCTGGACTTCAGAGAAAGAAAGTGAAAGTTATTGGAGGACGTGAAGCAGCGTATGATATGACAGCAATGTTTGTTTAAAAGACGACCCTGGGAAATTTACATGTAACACATTGTATCTCAAACATCAACATGCTGTCTTTACAGAAGAACATATTAAGAACATGAACACTTAAGGCTATTGCCCATACCGGGTTATTATCATTTAAACACACATTATCAAAATTTAAACACAACGACACTATTTACAATCACAGTTAACCATAGACAACGAGCTACAACCCAATTCTCCTCAAAACGAGCTTTATAATATATATTTATCTCTAAACAACACCCGATTGAGACAAGTCTGCAAAGTGTTTAGAGATAAATTTATATTATAAAGCTCGTTTTGAGGGGAATTGGGTTGTAGTTGTAGCTCGTTGTCTAGGTTACTGTGGTTGTAAATAGGTGTCGTTTGTGTTAACAACGTTTAGCTCAAGAATATTGATCCGGGAAGTTCGAATAGCCTATTTGAATAGGCCTATATTGCCAACTTCACTGAACTCCTTGAGTTAAGCACGGACCGCATTTCTTTATATTTGAGTCCAAGTTCAAACACTATGAAACGCTCCATTAACGTACGGAGCTCTGAAGCACTGCCAGCGGGACATTAAACAGGAAGTGTCTGTCCGAGCTCACAACAGGTTTGTTGGGAACGCAAATATCTTTGCGAGGGAACGCAAAAGTTTTGCGTGGGAACGCAAATAACTTTGCGAGGGAACGCAAAACTTTTGCGTGGGAATGCAAATATCTTTGCGAAGGAACGCAAAAGTTTTGCGAGGGAACGCAAAGTTTCTCGGGGAACGCAAAAGTTTTGCGAGGGAACGCAAAAGATTTGAAAAAAATAATTTCTCCCATCCTAAATTTTTTTCCACCACCACGTCCCTTTAGGGGCTCCGTAGGGGTTTCATATAGCAGAGCATGTCAATTGTATGGATGGATTAATGCATTCTCGCAATAATTCGGTTTACAAAAATCTCCATAGAGGCTAGTTTATTTTTTACTTAAAAGTCCTTCTGTAGTCAATTTTTATCCCTTAAAACTCATCTTTGATCACCAAAATGACAAAAAAAATATTCATACCTTATTAGAATGTAACTATTCACCCTTGATTAACTTAGTATACGCAGTTTTATGAATATGCAAATGACCCCGCCTCCACTCACTCACAGCAGTTCAGAGATACCTTGTGAAAAATATATACTTTATTGCATTTGAAATATATTCCATTTTTCAATAGTTCTGTAACGTCAACGGGTGGATGAAGATGGAGATCAGGCGAGGATACAAAATAACAAGGTCTTTATTAAAGATCCGGAAGAACACGAAACAGTGTGCGTGTGCACAAACAATAACCAGCAATGACAAGGAGTGAGAGGGGAACTTAAATACACAGATAATGACAAAGACAACAGGTGACGGTGATGATGATGATGAGGGTGATGAGGAGCAGGAGCAGGTGATGATGACAACCGGGAATGCTGGGAAGTGTAGTGAAGAAACAGATGAAGGAGGTGAATGTGACATAACTCCCCCCTCCAGCTAGGCGCGACCCACGCCGTACAAGGCAGAACACGGGAGGGAGGGGGGCATCCTGGAGTCCGTGACGGGAAGGTGGACCGGGTGCAACTGGACGGACTCCAGGATGGTCCAGCCGGAGCAGGTGGCCGTGGTGGAGTAGGACGTCTAGGCGGCCAGGGTGGAGCAGGACCTAGACATGGCCAGGGCAGAGCAGGACGTGGGCGTGGCCAGGGCGGAGAAGGACATGGGCGTGGCCACTGCGGAGCAGACGAACCCTCGGGCGTCCATGGCGGAGCTGTTGGACCCTCGGGCGTCCAGGGCGGAGCAGGCTGTGGGCGTGACCACGACAGTGAGGACCCTTTGGGCAACCACGGCGGTGAGGACCCTTCGGGCGGCCATGGCGGTGAAGACCCTTCGGGCGGCCATGGCGGTGAGGACCCTTCGGGCGGCCATGGCGGTGAAGACCCTTCGGGCGGCCAAATCGGCTCATTACCTGTGTTGTGTACCTGCATTACCTTCTCTGCCATGGTTGCTCATTGATGATTGATCAGTCCCACCTGTGCGTTGTATTTTCTCACATTATCTCATGTATATAAATATATATTCCGATTTGGTTCAATTCTTTGTATATTCTCGTCTATGTATGGCATTGGTTTGCATTCCTGTTCATGGTTCCTACTTGTCCAGAGTGACTTATTGTTTTGTTTGGTTTAATAAAGTACAGTTTATGACTAGATCCTTGTCTCTACTCTCCTTTCATCTAAGCCTTAAAGGTATTGTAGGCAGGAATTTTATTAAAAAAAACTTTTTTCCAAATTTGTTTAAACTTTCTGTATATATCAATGCATAATTAAAATGTAAGTACTCTGAAAAAGAAAGTATAAAAATCGAGTGTCTGTAGACCTCTCACGACTGTTTTAAAGACAGCTCATTATTTCCATTCACTCCACCCCCTCCCTTCTGGGCTCCTTCCAAAGCCACGCCCCCAAAACACATGAACTCGCGACTCCGACCGCTGAAGCCTAGTTCACACTACAGGATTATAAACCCGATTTAAGCCCGATTTGCAAATCGTTGAGCTCGCCGACAGGTCAGGGTGTTATCGCGTGCAAATCGCGGGGGATTAGCGGACGATGAACGCTCGACAATCTGTTAGTATGAAAGAGCCAACAACGCATCAAAGACGCTCGCTGACGCCTCGCAGACGCGTCGCCGAGCCCAGAAAAATATCTAGCATGCTAGATATCCAGAGCTGTCGCCCGACTCAACCTCAGTGATGTCATGAGCTACAGCCAATCAGAGCAAGGTATGGGTCTTCGTCTTCTTCGCCGGGTATTGGCGCGCGTGCTGTTTCGCGTCATTTCCGGTTCGTTTTATCGCGTGATTTTTTGTGACAAAACGTGGTTTGTAGACAAGATAGAATCGTTGGGTGACAGAGTTGTTGTCAACTCGTGTAGTGCGTTACCTCCTGTTGCGGATCAATCACGTTGTGTCGTGTGGTGTGAACAGCTCAACAACTTGAACACTCCTGATTTCACAGAGAGCAAGTCATGTAGTGTGAACCGGACAGTTCAGCCCGACGTTTTAAAATCATGTAGTGTGAACTAGGCTTGAGCTGAAGACGCATTATTTACCTGAGACGAGCGGAGAGGAAGGAGCGCAGTGCATGTAGTGACATCATGTCAGAATCACATGTAATAAAAAAATCTAACTTTATCATTATGAAGATAAACAAATAAGATGTATTTTAGTACTCACTATCAAGCTAGCATATTGATATTGGTAAAGTTTAAAATATATATTGATTCGCTAACGAGCTAGTTATCTATAAGGCAAAGCTAAAAACAGGTTGCATGATACACGTTTTTCCATCGCCATAATTTACACTGTGATGAAGATGAATTTCGTGTAACATTCATAACATACCGTATGGTGTTCTGCATGTAAGAGTTTCCATGATGAAAGCATTGTTGACTCTGATGAGGACTACTCTCCAGAGACAAGTAGCCTACCGCATCGTCAGCTCGAGGAAAGATCCGGCGTCGAGGGCGAAGCAGAGGAGGTCGTCATAAAGCGTCACTTTTCAGCAGGGCCGTGCACAGACATTTTGAAGGGCAGTGGCTTAAACCAAAAAAGTGGGCACTAAGGAGTTTGACTGACAACATACAAGATGGTGACCCAACCCCCCTCCCCTCCCCCAATTTGAGTTTGACCTATAAACTATCAACTTAGGGATTATTAAAAGTATATTAATTTAGCTAAAGTATTTGTATCAATACTATGTGTCTTTTGTGCTGGTTTTACCCCGTGTGTAGGCTACCTCATTGCCACCTCATACATTAATACGATTTTTAAACTAACAAACCACCTTCATGATTTATTTTCACACAAAATCTGTTGCTCCATCAATTTTCAAACATATATTTTTCTGCAATCATATGTGAAAAGCAAATGTTAGGGTGTTCCTTTAGCCCCATTGTAACCTAGCTAATATACTAAGGTACTATTCATTTAGATCAGTGTTAATTTTGACAGCAAATTTTGATTTAGTCTTAGTCTTTTGACTAAAATGCCATTTAGTTTTAGTCATATTTTAGTCATCTGAATTGTTTTAGTTTTAGTCAACGAAATACAATAAGGTTTTAGTCGACTAAATCTACAGTAGATTTAGTCGACTAAAATTTAATGGGTTCAGTGTTAAATTGTAATGCATTTAGAATTTCTCTAAAATGTCCAAACCCATTATATATTCCCGTAGAAAACATCTATTAACCTGATAATATTAATAATTTTTAAAGTTTGAACATGCAGTACAGACACATATTTAGCACTGTGACATAAAATAATATCTTAAAATTAAAGTCTTACATACATCATTCTTTATTCTTTCAAGCAGACATATTTATTTGTCTGAATTAAATCTAACTAATCCTTATTAAAGCTATTAAAGAGCAGTGAATGCTTTTCTCTTTTTATTATGTTGTTTGAGCAATATTAAGTGCACAGACGGCATTAGGTTTATTACGCACTGTCACTTTAAGACCGAGTGTGCAGATCCAATTGCACTGATGCACATCCGATATTCTCACAACTGTACGTTCTGTAAAGACATAACTGACTGCGTTTAAGTCAATAATCTCCAAAACGGACATTTAGACATAATGATGTGTGTATTTGTCCACTCAGACGCGAAAGAGAGCTCAGTTCAGTCCTTGCGCGCTGCTCTGTCTATGTGGAGGGCTGCACGCGTCGGGTTGTGTGTGTGAGTGTGTGTGTGTGCACGCACAGAAAAAAAAGACAGAATAAGGGCCATTGCACACTGCGTTTTTTCGTATTCGTGATTCGTTCAAACTCCATTCAAACTGCTGGCTACGGTTCGATTAGATTTTTACCCGATTAGATTTTTTTATGACGGACGAAAGTTTCGGAGGCAGTGTGCAAGTGTGATTGACATAACGTGAGGTCGTATTTATTTTTTAACGTGCGAAAATTCTGGAGCGATAACATAACGTTTTTATGGAAATCCTCTGGAGGGTTAGGGAGGGGGCGAGAGGGGCACCTCAGCTGATGAGGGCAGAAGGGCAGTGGCTCTAGCCACCGGGCCACCCCCCTGTGCACGGCCCTGCTTTTCAGCCCCTTGAGGTCTCTCAGTTCTCGCCATCGCTGGAAAGCCACGCCGATATTGACACGCGTTTTATTTCGTTGTTTATCCAAAGACTTTTTGTTCATTACCTTTTCTAGTAACGTTATACTGTCTTCCTTTTTTTTGCCTGGTTTGCCTTCGCGAACTGCATTTGTGAATTTTGATTGGTCTTTCTCTGCCATTGTTTTGCTATTCCTAGGTTCCGTGCCTCTTGAATTCCTCAAATCAAACGGATACGCGCAAGTGGGCACTGGGCAGGTCCTGTGTGGCAAAAGGGTGGTTGCCATGGTTGCGAGAGAGTAACAGTCGCCTAAGCCAATCCTTTGTTTCGTCCCGGGTGGAAATAATGAGCTGTGTTTAGTGCAGATTAAATGGTCTAGAGTCACTCGATTCGTATACTCTTTTTATCAGAGTACTTACATTTTAATTACGCATTGATATATACAGAAAGTTTAAACAAATTTGGAAAAAAGTTTTTTATAAAATTTCAACCTACAATACCTTTAACAGGTAACTATAATGACATTTAATTCAGTTGTGACACATACATGTACAACATAAATTTAATCCATGCATGTACTAAAGTTGAGTAGCAAACATGGACAAATAACCTCTAATAAAACCCAAGACAAGAACTTGTTTTATTAGATCAAAAACATTTTGGCTACAAGAACATTTCGATTATTGACATTTATTGTAATGTTTCAAAACTAAAATTAGTTGACAAACATAATAAATTCAACACATTTGTTACTTTTTCATTTATTTAAGTAACTTCCAAAGATGAGCAAGGAGAAAGAATAGTAGTAGGAAATATCATACATTATAAAAAAAACTGTATAACTTGATTATTTGCACTGCATAAAATCACATTTTTTTCAGCCTTTTACGTTACCTGAATATCATCTATTCTTGTTGAGGCATAGTGGTGATTTCTGTTCTAAACTCAAGTCAAGAATAAATACACAGTTCACAAATAAATCTGTAAATCAACAATCAGAAATCATAGATCATTACAAATAAATCACTGACTAAATGTTAAAGGTGAACTATGCGGGTTTTTTACCTCAACCTAACAGCTTCGGAGTCATTGGAATGGTTATATTACTCTTTTCGGGTTGAATGGTGGTCGTTTCACACCCCCCTATCGCATGTGAGCGGAAAAAGCACACTTGCAACTTTGAGCCGGCGGGCCGCCGGCCGCAGCATCAGGAAGTGTCGCGTGATATCAGGTCTCGCGATGTTAAAGATCTGATAAAATTCTGATAAAATAAGCATCAAACAGAAATAACCCGGCGTCGTATACATGTGGTGTTCGAGGCGCACATACAATACAGACTGCCGACAGTTAAACAGGGCGCCCGCAGCTCTTAAAGGGGCCACACCTTATTTCAACGCGTGATTTTTTCCCCCAAACCACTTCAGTGGAAATCCCGCCCTGCAGCCGATTCTAAAGTTTTCATTGGTCATGTCAATCACTGTACTGATTGCCTACACCAGACACTGATCCCTAAACCTACCCGTCACTGTAACCTAAACCAATGAAATCGGCTACAGGGCGGGATTTCCGCTGAAGTGGTTTGGGGGAAAAAATCACGCTATTTCAACTCGTTACAGCTTCCATCCTACTGAACAGGTACCGATGTACAGGGGGAGGGGATCAGGCCGTGAGTGCTATTTACAACAGTACAAGTACTCCACAGCAACTCTAGGGGTCGCTGTTTGACAAAAACGGAATTCCTGCATAGTGCACCTTTAAGCTAGCCTGGCATGCCAGACCTACATCAAGATGTTAGGTCTGGGAACTCTCCATTGACATGCCTCAATCCGAGGGGCGGGATAAACGGTTACCTTTCAAAATCCCTCTGCACGCAATAGGATAGCGCTACAACCAACCAGAGCAATGAACGGTTGTGGATGAGTGAGTCCCATGCGTTTTTCCACCAGCGGAGCTAATTGATATATTAAACTTTTGCCGTATCAGGTCGGTAAAAATCCGAACACATCTTCCTTTTTTAAGAATGACTTAAGTGACGTTCTCTTAACTCCAAGTCCTCCAGAGTCGCGATCAAAGCCGATTCGAAAGACCGCTGCATCTTCATTGTTTTCAAGTAGCAGGGAAATCACCTATGGAAATCACGCGGAACGTCATGAACTGTGCCGTCATTTTGTTAAGCCCGCCCGCCGACTCTATACACGATGTGATTGGCCTGACCAGTTTTTGGTTTTTACAGCTCAAAAGCCTATGGAGAGTTGCTAGACCACACTGGCTGCGAAATAATTTTCGCTGCCGCTAGGGTACGTCTAGATTTCTAGGCTACCTTTAAGCCCATATCTAAGGTGATCTGAGATTTTTTTTTTTTTTTTTGATAATTTTTCTCCTCATTGGCCCTATTGTTTCATCTGATTCCATTTGATTCCTCTTTAAGCAGTACTTGATTGAAGTGCTGATTGAAAACAGGTGCGGGTGATCAGTCCAGGGAGCGAGAGCAGGGTAGAGATGCAGCCGGAGGCCTGGAAGTCCATTGCGAAGCCAGAGTGACACCTGAACAAGATGGATCCAAAGGGACGAGGGAGCCCGGCAGAGCCTGAAGTATGACGAACCACTGTGGAGCCAAAGGAGACGGGAAAGGGTCAACAGGCCAAGGTGGTCTGTACTCTAAGGCCCTAGGTGGAGCCAATGAATCTGAGCACCTAGGATGAGCTGAGGACCGGGCAGCCTAAAGGTGGAGCCGGAGAGCTGGATGGAACCAGCAGAAGGGGATGAGTCAAGGAGCTAGACGTAACTAAGGATAGCGTTTGCTGACATCTGGGTCGGGATGAAGAAACTTGGGCCAGCCTATGTGGCTGGGATTAAGGAGCTTGAAGGCTGGACAGAAACACCGGGAGAGGAAGGAATTTGGACAGGACTGGGACATCAATCCAGCCGGATGGGGCGGCAGAGGATGAAGTTCGAGGGTGGAAACTATGGTGGGAACTGGCTCAGCATGAAAGTCTATTAACTGCTCCTCACTTGCCCGTTTCAAGGTCGACATGGCTACAGGCTCCAGCTCCGGACATGCTGGAAGACTGTCTCTAAGATGGACATGGCAAAAGGCCCTTGCTCCATATTGAGCGTGGGCTCTGGCTCTTGGTCCTTGGCAGGCATGATGAGGAGAGGGCACAGACTAGGGAGAAGTTCTGAGCTGATGTTGTACTCGGGGCAGATGACATGAGAAGGATAGGAGTGGGATGGGGGGGGGGGGGCTGTGACCGAATGGCACCGTATTCTTCATCCACCTCACTGACGGTGTAGTGAGAGCCATACAGCCACAGCACATAATCCACATAATGAGCCAGATTCAGCAACAATAATCCCATCTAGTTTAGACTTTTGGAATTTTGGAGAAATATTTGATGCCCAGCCGACTTTCAAAGACCAAACTGTTACAACAGCACTATCATTCAGATTTGCACTGTACAACTTTAGGAAGATCCAGCCCTTCCTAACTGAACATGCAACACAACTTCTTGTCCAGGTCCTTGTCATTTCTAGTCTGGACTATTGCCTTGCCCTTCTGGCTGGACTTCCAACATGTGCAATCAAAATGATTCCGAACGTGTCTCTACTTGTCTTCAGCAAACCCAAAAGAGCCCATGTCACACCACTGTTTATCTCTCTGCACTGGCTTCCTTGCAGCTCCCATCAAATTTTAAGACATTAGTTCTTTAGTTTAATCCCCCAACTTCAGATTCTTTTAGCAGAGTGAAGCCTTGTTTATACTCGACGCGTCCGCACGAGCGTGAGTCTCCGCTGACTGCGCGCGCACCTCTCCAAACGGACGAGGCGTTTATACTTGACGCGCTCGCCGTTGTGCTATTCTGTGAAACGACAGGGGGCGTCTCCGAGTAATTCTCCTCTAAAACACCAGGAATCAGCAGTGAAGAAGTAGTTTGCCGTTTATTAGTAGTTTATTAATTGCTGATTCATATAAAAAGAGTAATAAATGCAGTAGGTTTATTGTACTTTCACTGCATGTATACTAGTTAAACAACTGAAGCCTTATTGAAGAGTGTTTAAACCTTAATTTCATCAGCAGGGCTTACTTCTGCTATTGTGGGCTTATTTTGTAAATATAAGCAGTTTAGACAAGTGCAAACTGGGTGCTTAATGCAAATGTGTTCCTATTCACAAAATGAGAGGCTTTTATGGTCGCCCATCAATGCAAATGTCTCTGTGTATAGAAGGATCATAAACATGCTGGTACAGACATACCAGTTCGGCCAGATTCGGCTCGAAGTCGTTCATCTTCGGATGCGGCGCCGCGCGCGATGTTACAAAAAGTGCCGTGCACACCGCCAGGCGAAATGGGGTCTTGCGCACCCAACGCGCACGACCGCCCACACCGCAATGACGTCATTTTTGCCGCGCGCACCTTCGCGCTCTTGCGGACGCGGCGAGTATAAACAAGGCTTAAGGTTCTCCTGCAGTACTGCTGTGTGTTTTGCTCTATCCTTTTTCAAAATCTTATTTATATCACCGGGGCTTGAATTTGAAAGAGCTACTAAAGAAAAAAAGGGTAACGCTTTAGATTACAGCCTGGAAAGTACTGCGTAATTAAAGCAATTTTACAGCGTAAACTTCTGTAATTATAGTGTACCTATAACGTACTTACAATATAAGTATAAGGAAACAATATTTTAAGTTTAAAAAAATATTTATACTGTAAGTATTATAGAACTAAGGGGTACTTATTCTACCTTTATGAAACAACAATCTTACATTTGGGATCAATTTAGCAAGAACATACCTTTTTTGAAATAATGGTGAACCAGTACATACTGTATAGGCTTTTTAAAAATTACAGGGTACATATCTATGCATTTATAAAGTAATCTTTTAACAAAAGTGCACTGAAAACGAAAACTATTGCAACTTTTGCTTAAATATTGGGGAAAGATACACTTGTTTCATATAGTGGTGCTTGTTACCCCCTTGTTCCATGTAGTTACAGGGTAAGTGTGACATTGCGGGCTGTAAATTAAAGTGGTGCTTGATACCCTCTTTTTCCATGTAGTTACAGGGTAAGTACAATACAAATACATACACAATCTTATATCACTGACTCGGAAACCTTTATTTATTATACAAGCACCACTTACCCTGTAACCACATGAAACAAGATATATTTCCCAGTATTTAAAAAAAAATTTTAATAGTCTTAGCTTTTCTTTCCTTGAAACATGTTAGCCCAAACTTAAACATCTGCACTTTTATTACAAAAAGGTTTATTTTTTTACACTTTTTACACTTTTATTTTTTTACACAATTATTACAAAAAGGTACGTTATGGTATTTTCCCGCTAAATTGCTCCCAAATGTAAGATTGTTATATCATAATAGTAGAATAAGTACCCCTTAGTTCTATAATACTTACAGTATAAATATTTTTTTAATTCTCCTGGTTGTTACCCCTTTATTCCCCAAACTTTACATAATGTTCCCTTATACTTACATGCAAGTACTTTATAGGTACACTATAATTACCTAAAGTTACTCTGTAAATTCCTCTTAATTACACAGTACTTTCCGGGCTGCAATCTAAAGCGTTACCAAAAAAAGTATTGTAATTTGGTTTTATAATGTATTTCAGCTTTGTAAACCACAGCAGAGGTATTGCTCCACAGCAGAGGTATTGCTCCACAGCAGAGGTATTGCATTTTTGCAGACTATATAATATCCTCATTTAATGCCTTTGGCCTTTAACTCATCTTTAACTCTCTTCAGGTAGCCAGGATCTGGATAGCCATTACTGTGGATAGAAAAAAAATATTTGACATGAAACCCAAAATAATATGAAATGTTTGATTAGTGGTTTTGCTGGACATGATGGACAATTGAAAGCACACTTTAAATGAACTCATACCTTTCAGGCCCACCGGATATGTTGGTCTTATGATGAATATCATTACAGGTGACCACATTATCTGCACCTGTAGTTGTAGATCTCCCGACAGTAAAGATCAGTTTCTGTTTAAAAGCCCTATGCAGCAGTGAGAGCACTTCTTTTCCTTCAGGATTGTCTGGCAAGTACGCATGAAGATTTGACCCATAAAAAGGCTTTCCTGGGTTTGGATGCTGCTTCTAAAAATTATTTAAAAGATGTATTACTGTACAATAACATTAAACAAATCAATGTAAAAATAGAATATGATCTACAAGGAGGTCACAAATTTCTTTTTATTGTGTTTGTTTTAACAGCAGGGGCGTCTACTCCTGCTCCTGGAGGGCCGCTGTCCTGCAGAGTGTAACTCAAACCTGCTCTAATACACTTGCCTGGGACTTTCTAGTAATCCTAAAGACCTTGATTAGCTGGTCCAGGTGTTTAATTGTAGGGTTGGAGTTAAACTCTGCAGGACAGTGGCCATTCAGGAACAGAACTTGTGCTTGTGTTATTAAGCCCATGTGCCCAGGAGTGGTTTATTAGGAGCGCACAGCCTGTAGACCTTTAGCCAAGTGCTTTGATTTACATTTTTGATCACAGTTCAGTTTTACACGTTCTTACCGTTTGAACACCATCAGGTATGTCATAGTAGATTTCAATAGTGCCACAACCTGGATATCCAGGAAGACTCATTCCGGTCTTTGTTGCTTTCATTTTTCCAATTGGTTGGTTTCCCTCCAATTTCCCATACACTTCCTTACACACAGGACAGATGGATCCCATACTCTTCTTTGACCCACAATCTCGACAGAATTCATATTTTCTAGATTTTTTTTTTAGATCATCAATGAAACCCTTATCAGCTTCACTCCGCCCTTTAAAATTCATCCCCTCTTCCCGTACTGATCCTCCCACTGCTCCTTCCCCATAATCAGGCATCTGATTCCATTGGATTCCTCTTGCATGAGGAACGTCCTCCGAGTAACCAATCGATTTCTTCTTCTTGTCATCAAACACACTCTTCTGAAGCATCTTCTCAATTTCAGCAATGGCAGGACCGAGATGTTCTGGCAGTCCAACGAGCCTCCAGCGACTCAATGCATCTTCTGCAACAACACAATGATGCTCCTGCTGAAGTTTCTCTACTTCTGATGCCACAAGAGTTGCGTCTGTAGGGTTTTTGAGTTCACAGGTGACAGCGGCCGATCCAAGTTTCTGGTAGAGTTGTGTTAAAGCTCTGATGGCATGACTTTCAAGATTAATATGTTGAACTCCTTTGGATTGAGCTTGAACCTTAATGGTTACATTTTTCTGCTGTTTTTCTTCATTAAATGACACTCCGTACTTTGTTTCAAGCTGTGATAATTGCTCCTTATAGGAAAGTTTCATCAGATCCCAATGAACCGTGTCCATCTCTAGATGAGTTGGAAGATCCTTTGTGTCCATGTTAAATAAAGACCTGTTTTCTTTATTCATTTGACTTGATTTGTCATTGAATTGGCTTTCCATTCTTGTTCCTTCTTCGTCTCTTTTAATCACGTCTGTATATTTCTTCGGTCCAAAGAACAGGCAGTCACTGGCAGACATGGTGAACATCATCTTTGCCTCCTCTGACTGGATGAAACGAAGGGCGTGCTTCACAATATCTGAATTCATGTGATTATGATTAATGGCAGCATGACTAAAACTACCAACACATTCCTGAACAAGTTTCTCAAAGTCATCAGTGGTTTTAGGCACAGAATCAGGGCTTGATCTCTGGATATGTTTGATTGAGACTGACACTTCTGCACAAATAGAGACTCCATGCTGTTTCTCAAATTGTTCTAACTCCCTTCTGTAAGCGTGATGCATGTACCAGAACTCATAAAGGGGGACAGTCAGTACAGCTGGTGTATCAGGGGTCGTTATCGCAGTTTTACTGGACTCAGCTTTATTTGAAGCTCTATTAGATGCAGACACGTCATCAACATCATTTGTGTATTCTGATGCTGCAGTCACGGGCATAGAACCGATCACCTAAAAACATATGATGGGACTTGATTAAAGGACTTAAGTAAAATGGAAATATTTTAATTATCATACCACCAAATTATTGCTACAAATTATAGTGTAATTTAATTATAATCATAGATTAGTATTAGTATTATTAAGAGTCTGAACAGAAATAGTTTATTTGCTAGATACTAACTATTTAGTTTGTATTGTAGGTTTTTTTTTTTTTTTTTTTGGGCTATGCATATGGCTTTTTTTCACTCAGCAATGAAAACTTTTTTTTTTTAAAAACAAGAAAAATGATTATAAACAAAGTAAACATGATACCTTTGTTGAAGGCGCTCCGTTGTCCTTTACAAAATGTGCTTCATCCAGACCAATCCATGCAGTCGCTTCCTTAAATGTACCATCCTTATAATCTTTAAACCTCAAAGATATACGGTTGAGCCTTTTTAACACTTCTAGAGCTGCACAAAATAAGAGTACATTTAATTAAACAATAAGAAATAGCACTAATAATTTGACAAAGTAATTTTAATGAATAAAATGCTGTTATGCCGTTTAAACCCATGTGGAATTTATTTAAAATGTAAAAGTCCACTAAATTAAATCAATCAGTTGATGATCAGTAGCAAGTGATTTCACTGGATTGGGTAAAGCAGAAAAGCAGAAAACTCTAACAGATCTGTTTGTGAGAGAGGGAACAGTATTGCTGATGCTTTCAATAACTGATGACTAGTAGAACAATCACTTAAAAATAATAAAAATAAGTATTCCAAGTGGCAGATTGAGCCATAAGAGATGTGTGTTTGAGACAGATCGAGCATCTTATGAATGTGGTTGATTAAGACCATTGACAGATGATCTCCATTGGGAAACTTTCTGGGTTTTTACAGTCTTCTGGCATTGCGATCTTATTCAGCCTATCTCTGACACTTAAAGGGTTAGTTCACCCAAAAATGAAAATAATGTCATTAATGACTCACCCTCATGTCGTCCCAAGCCCGTAAGACCTCCGTTTATCTTCGGAACACAGTTTAAGATATTTTAGATTTAGTCCGAGAGCTTTCTGTCCCTCCATTGAAAATGCATGTACGGTATACTGTCCTTGTCCAGAAAGGAAATAAAGACATCATCAAAGTAGTCCATGTGACATCAGTGGGTTAGTTAGAATGTGTTGAAGCATCGAAAATACATTTTGGTCCAAAAATAACAAAAACTAGGACTTTATTCAGAATTGTATTGTCTTCCGGTTCTGTTGTGGATCCGTGTTCACGAGTCCGCAGTGCCGCCGCTGACGTAAGACGCTGCTGACGTGTGTCTGGTGCGCCCGTGTATTCGGGTTCAAATAAATATGGTTGGGCAAAAAAATGCAAGTGTTCCTCACATGTTTGCGAAGATTGTTTTGTGTCCAGCGTGCGTCTCCCTCAGACTGTAAACGAAGCTCGGGCGCACCAGACACACGTCAGCGGCGTCTTACATCAGCGGCGGCACTGAACGCGGATCCACAACAGAACCAGAATACACACACACACACATACACACCAGACACACGTCAGCAGCGTCTTACGTCAGCGGCGGCACTGAACGCGGATCCACAACAGAACCAGAATACACACACACACACACACCAGACACACGTCAGCGGCACTGAACGCGGATCCACAACAGAACCGGAAGACAATACAATGCTGAATAAAGGCCTAGTTTTTGTTATTTTTGGACCAAAATGTATTTTCGATGCTTCAAAACATTCTAACTAACCCACTGATGTCACATGGACTAACTTACTTTGATGATGTCTTTATTTCCTTTCTGGACAAGGACAGCACAGAAAGCTTTCGGACTAAATCTAAAATATCTTAAACTGTGTTCCGAAGATGAACGGAGGTCTTACGGGCTTGGGATGACATGAGGGTGAGTCATTAATGACATCATTTTCATTTTTGGGTGAACTAACCCTTTAAGATGCCATTCTGGATCAAGAATCTGAACACAAATGAGCAAAGCAGCTTTGTCTGCTTCAGTCAATCCCTTCATTAGTGGCCAAACACAGAAGGTGTGTGTGTGTAGGAACCTAGTGTATCCTTTAGTGTTCCTCTTCTTATTATTATTCCTTCTTCTTCTGCTTCTTCCACTATTGAGTCTATGGCAGCCCATTGAACAGCTTGCGGGAAAGTTGTGAATTTTAACACATAAATAAAGGACAGTCGGAACATCAACCACTGCAATTTTGGAGTCTCTAACTCGAACCTTCTAGCGCCACCAACTGTCCAAGTTTGCACTCATGTTTATGCTAATAACTTTTGGATAGGGCAAGAAACAAGGGCTAGAAACAAAATTATTTTTCAAGACAATTGAACCTCATCCTAGAAGGTTTGTCTGATTGTCAGACTCATATCTTCAGAGTTCAGACCATGCTGGCAAAAAGTTAAATGCTTTTTGATAAACATTCTCTAATAACGCACTATTGCAACTGATGGCATAGTCAAGTGTCATACATTTTGAATTTTGATATAGTAAATGCAATATTTTACGAACTCATTAGCGCATGATTACAAAACTCGGAAAGGGTCATCAGAACCATGGCCCGAATGTATTAAAAAAGTTATTTTAGAAGACTTCTGGTCAAAATTTATAATGAAATTTAAAAAAATGCTAATAGTGCCGGCAAGATGTTTTTAAAAGCCTTTTGATAGACCAAACCATTCTCGAATAATGCACAACAAATTTGATGGCATGATGCCAAGCTGATTCTGAGTCTGCAATGATTTGCCATATTGATACCAAACTCTGTGTGTCATTGTCTCCTCACTCTGACCACACAACATCCATTTGTCACCATTAAAGTTTCAGCGCTGCTTCCCACTTCATTTTTGAGCTAATTTATTTGCTTTTAACACTATATTACATTTGTAAAGAAAGCTCATTTTAATGTCATTTAAATTAGCTCAATTTTCTTTGTTTGTAATTCATTTTAGCCTTGGCCTATTAATCAAACCGCCATCTCTCGCATGACAGATGGAAATTTTGACTTTTTAAACACATCATCTGCTGTTCAATCATTTGATACTGATTAAAGCAAATTAAATATGACTGGATCAGACTAACAATTGTTGTCAATTGTAACTTTAAACAGTAACACGACTTTAGTACTTACTCCTTACTTCTAAATATGTAAGTGTAATGTTTATTACCAGCAATGTTACCACCAACACTGGTATTTGCAATTGTGTATACGGCAAAATATACTGTATGTGTTTTAGTTCATTCAGAAGCTAGCATTCACAAGATTGAAGTTGAAATGTTATTCAAGTGAATTATCATATCACCTCTTGATGGTGTTATCTGCACCTCTGCACAGGACGGATCATCCATGAGTTTAAGGCTGACGACATCAGTTTTTCCTTCCATTTTGAGGAAGCAGCTCTGAAGGGCTTTCTGTAATGTTGCTCTCCATCTCTCTGGAAATGGTTCTCTCCAGTCCACTTTGATTATAAATTTAGCAACATCCAGTGGTGCTGAAGGTTGTGGCCTTTCATAGCCAGCTGTATAAATGTCCTGTTGATGGGAAAATAGTTATGAATGCAGATTCTGATTTTCTATGTGGGAAAATACCCAACTTAGTGCCAACCTGAGTAATGTTTACGTAAAGTTATTTTAGGTAGAAGTGTAGCAAGTGCAGACCATAAACTACACCTGAGCATTAGTACTGAATGTTTTCATATTTTACATTGTTTGTATTATTTGAGCTGTTTATTTGTTAGTTGTAATTTGTATCTGTGATTTGACAAATGCCTGCAAAAAGAAAGATCAGACAAGATAGTCCATCATCAGCTCTAAAAAACTGAAAGATTGATCTGCTGAGTTATAAGAACTCCAAACTGGTGTGAATGGTATAATTAGCAAAACTATGAATCATATTTTTTGAAAAATAATATTTATCCGTAAAATGGTTGTTAGAAAAGTTTGAGGATAAGCATTTGATATTATTTGATACATTATGCTTTGGCATTTAATCAAACATAAATATATATGGAGATTGTGGTTGGATAATGCCCCTCAGATAATCGAAGGTTCAAGTTTTACTCTTTAATAAATACCTTTTCTGACAGTGAGTCTGAATTGTGTGTTCGATCCATTGTGAAGTTTAGATGCATCATGTCATTCAAAGTTGTTCCAGAGTCTTGACCTTCAGCTCCTGCAGTATATAAGTCCTAACATTCAGAAAAAAAACACCATCATAAAACACCTTTTAAAAAATAATTTCAGTAACAATTTTAAAAACTAAACCCTATTTATATACTTGTCAAGGTTCTGCTGGATAAACACGAACAAAGAGAAAGAGAAAGGTTTCAAACAGTAATTAATAATATCCACAGATTAAATCCAGCAAGCAAACACAACCATACATGAATGAGACCGGACAGAGGTGAACTGAAATCACAGGACCTAAATAAATAGACAATCGAGGTGATTAACGATAACAGTGATGATAAATCAAATTAACAAAAAAACTAGTGGCGGTAAATGGTGCAACTGAGTTCAAACATGGTGATATTATGATATTACGCTCCCTCCCAGAAAGGCGCGACCACACGCGAAGATGAATGGAGGAGGCTCTGGTGGAGGATGAGAGTCCAGGAGAGGGATGAAACAGAGGACAGTCCAGGGATGTGCAGATGGTGATTTAATCCAGAGGATGGCCTTGAGCAGGAATGGCTTGATGGTGCTCCAGGCCACAGCCAGGACGGCGTCCCACGTCAGCTTTGCTGGAGGGATGAGCCATGGTGGTGAGGGTCTTCACCCCACCCCAGGGACGAGTGAAGGTAATGGAGCCGATGGAGTTGGAGCCCTAAGCGCAGACAGAGCCGAAGGAGCGGAGTGACACTGACGGTCCCTGAGTCTGCGACGGAGCCGCAACGACGACCCCTGGAGATGGAAACAGGGTACCGGAGGACTGAGGTGGAGGTGGAACGACTGAGGGCTGAGGCGTAGCTTGAGCAAAAGTGGAGCCAAATGGACCCATAGGGGTGGAGGGCCAGAGAGCAGCAAACAGACCGCAAGTCCATGGTGAAATGATGGCGATGTCTGAGCCAGGCGGAGACGAGGGTCCCAGTGAGTTCCAGCTTCACCTCAAATTTTTGGAAAAAGTCTGGAGAGGATGTGGGAGAGGGAGGCTGGGCGGGACCAGCGAGTCCAAAAAAGAACAGACAGGATCGGGTGAGATTAAAGAGGGTAGAGGATCTTCCTCTCCAAAATCAAAATAATAGTTCCTAGTGGTTGCCAGAAAGTCACTCTCAGTGGCGGGAGTGTGTGCGGGGCTCCATTCTCCATTCCCAAACTCCTCACAAACTCCCTCGATGTTGGATGATGGTCAGACTCGCGAGGCACCGGCTCTGCAGCACCCTTTCGCTCAGTCACTGAGTTCCTTTCGTCACTGGCTCCTGCATTGCGGTAGAGGTGGGCTCTCTGTCTGCGGTGGGCTCATGCTGCTGTTCCTCGACATCCGAGGTTCCTGGCTGGGCACTGGATTGGGAGGGGGGCTGGTGTTGTCGTCGGGTCCTACGGTGAAAGGTGATCCACATCCACAAAGGTGATGCGAGCACCTCAAGTTCCCTCGAGATCCCTTCCCGAACAACTGAACATTTGTCCATGCGTTGAGTCCAACGTAGAAGAATGAACACAGGCAGTTGTCGGGGAAGTGAGAAAGAATGGCAATGTCATTGAATTCTGCCACATGTGCCTCGAGGGAGCGACTTCCCTGCTCAAGGCACAATAACAGGAACGAGGGAGAGTCCGTGGTGACGAAAAGAAAATAAACACGAAAACACTGACACAAAACAAAACAAAAACAGGGCGCAATCTATATCACTTTATGGTCTTGTCTTCTGTCATGGTTCTGCTGCATAAACACGCATGAAGATGAAGATAAAGATAAAGGTTTCAAACAGTATTTAATAATATCCACAAGTTGATGAGAAAATGAGCGAGACCCGACAAAGGTGAACTGAAAACATAGGACTTAAATACACAGACAAAAAAGGTGATTAACGATAACACAGCTGACAGTGATGACAAAATCCAATTAGAAACCACGATGAAAAGCTAGTGGCGCTAAATGGTGCAACAAGTCCCAACAGGGTGTGACATTATTTGAACTCAATATGTCTGGATAAGACGTTTTTGTTCAATTCTAATACCTTGGTAACCAAGACGTTTTTTTTTTTTGTTTATCTGGAGTATTTGACCATATATAAAGGAGTTTCTGCTACCTGAGAACTGTGAGGAACAACAACAGGTGGATTTATACTCTAAGAGCCATTGTAAATTGTTTTTAATTTATTGATTTTAATGAGTATACCAAAAAATAGTAGATGAGTCACTGACACAAATTATTATGGTAGATGTACTTATGTAATGAGTAGTAAAACACACACGAATCAAAGATGATTCAAAGTCCTTTTTAATAAATGAGGAGAACACTTGAGGGAAAATGAACAAGGCAACTACACTTTAACCTACTGGTCAACGAGGCGAGGTGGAGTGATGGGCTTGGCAGCTTTAGCTGGAGCCAGGGGATCTCCTTGCCAAGGCGGAGCTGAAGACCTGAGGCAGATCCATGCAGTAGAGCGGAGTCGACAGAGGGGGGTGGAAGGACTGAAGGGAACCAGGGGAGGTGGGGCCGATGGACTGGCTGTTATTGGAAGAAGAAATAGGAGAGGGAGGCTGGGTGGGATCATTGGAGATGTAGGAGACTTGGAGCTGAGCAGGACTAGCAGAGATGCAGAATACTTGGAGACTCAGAGGAATATCCTTTTCCATTTACTCATAACGTTTCCCAGAGTCCATATGCAGCTCACCCTCAGTGGCGGGAGTGTGAGTGGGGCTCCATTCCATGCCCTCGTACTCCACGAGGATAAGCACTGGGATGGATGATGTTGCCAGTTCAAGCACTTAGTGGTCAGACTTTCTGTCTGTCTCCGGGGTGAGGATTGGCTCATGCTTTGTCTCTGGCGCTGCCATTGCAGCAAGCTTGGCTCTGGGTCTGGAGTGGGGCTGGTGATGTCCTCCTCAGTGGGGCAGATGGTAAACACCTATCCGTTGTTCACCAGCACCCACTCACAAATGCGGAGACGTTTCCCAGAGCACCGTTCACGGGCAGGCATGCCTTGATATTGCTCCAGGTTTTGGGTGAGGCACGCCAGATATAAAAAGCCCCTTGTGTGGTCCTCAAGGGAGCGATCTCAAATGCGGGCAAATCCATAAAATCAAATCTCGGTTCTGTTACTAGTAGTAAAACACGCACAAATCAAAGATGAGTCAAAAGTCCTTTTAAAAAAACAAGGAGAACACTTAGGAGAATTAAGGCAACATTAACATACACAACAAAGAACATTGAACTGAGAAAACCAGGGGCTTATAAACACAGGGAATATGTCTGTGTGTGTGGTTCAGGTTTCCCTGTTATGGGTATATTTTATGGTCCCCATGAGGAAAACAGCTTATAAATCATATTAAATAATGGGGGTTTTTTTAATGTAAAAAATGCAGAACGTTTTGTGTGATGGTTTGGGTTAAAGTTAGTTAGTGTAAGGGGAGAGAATATACAGTTTGTACAGTATGAAAACCTGTGTGTGTGTGTGTGTGTGTGTGTGTGTGTGTGTGTGTGTGTGTGTGTGTGTGTGTGTGTGTGTGTGTGTGTGTGTGTGTGTGTGTGTGTGTGTGTAATTAATAAATAAATACTACAATGACTCACATATTCGTCAATGTCCATTGGTTCAACTGCCTGTTCCATTGATATAGCGAGAGAATCTCCAATGAGAACTTTAGCCTTGAGTAAATAATAGGAAAAGAGTTTTATTAATTTTTACAAACAAAACGAATAAATAAAATTAAAAACGCTTCAAATACTAACTTGCTGATATTGGTCAAATGTAAGGCAGTGCAGGAAATATTGAAACTTAGTTAACGCCAAACAGAAAGTTATAATGAGCTTCAGCTCTACTATAATTAACACTAAAATATCGATGTTATAGCTCGCATTTTTGTCAATATCGATAGCGAAATACATTTAGTTTCATTTTCGTTTCGTATAGTGTCTACAGAACTGTAAAAAAAAACACGTTCAAACATTTTGTTTAAATTCGATCCTTCGTCTTCACAAATGTAGTTTTTTATATTCTCTGGACTGCAGACACACACAGTGGCTGTCGATGATCAAAGTGAAGATCAATATTGTTATTATTAACAGCGCAGCTCCAGAATATTAGTTCTGGATTATACGTAGGCTAAAGTCCTTGTCGGCAAAGTAGTGCCACAATAATTAAACAACAAGAAGAACAAAATGGTGTTTTAATCTGGTACCTACCGTCTACCGAAAACCGTGAGCTGTGTGAAACTGCATTCAACCTGCATCAACTGGTGTTTGAGCGAAAACGAAAGCAAATGACAAGTTTGTGCAACCGATCCAGTATTTGTATTAGGGGAGGAGGGAGGGAATATTAGATCTGTGCATATTATACATTTGTACAAGCACGGATTATAACATCGATGTGTCTCGGGGATGTCTCATATGACAAACATAGAAGCCAGACGATTAGGCATTTAGAGCTTCAGACACATCTTTCACATCAGACTGGTATCTGTACGCTTTCAAATGTGATATTGATACCGTATTGAAAAAGTAGTTAAAATTAATGACTTAGCCTACATTTTATAGATAGCCTACAATTATTCTTCAACATTTTCAGTTTTCTGTGAAATTCCCATGGGACCGAAACAAAATGACTTTTTATATTTAATTTTTTTTTTCTCACAGCTAATAGGCTACTTCATATCAGAATAATCCAATTAAGCCACAGTATTTAAAGGGATAGTTCACCCAACACTTCTGTCATCATTTACCCATTCTCATCATGGCCTTCCTTTAATCTTCCAAACAGAAATTAAGATATTTAAAATGAAACCTAAGAGGTTTCTGTCCGACCATTGGCAATAACCAAAACATAAAAGATCCCAACAGGTCATAAAAGTATTATAAAACTCTGCAAGACACTTTCTCGTGGGAATGTAAAACTTTTGCGAGCGAACCCAAAAGCATTGAAATATAGCATACTGTATAATTTTCTCCCATCTAATATTTGTTCTTCTTTGAAAAACTGCCACAAAAGATGGATTACCTGATCCTGGAGAGCAAAACATGAGATTACCATGGATAATTCTGATCCAGATTAAACTTTTTGAACAACTGGGCCCAGAAGTATTTTATTTTTTTCCTGTAGGGCCTAAATGTAAAGAACTTGTTATTAAAATCCAATTACAGCTATCATTTCTTTTGAAAAGGCATATTTTAATCTAAATTATTGTGCCCATTATTTCTGTTGTGCTCCGTCTCTTCGATACAAATCCTGAGCAAATGTAACGTTAGTGATTTATTTTGCACTGTCTCGCTATTTAAAGTCTCAGTGGTGAAAACCCAGCTTTTTTCATGAAGCGCACATCCTACGCATTTTTCCCTTAATAAATCACAATCAATTCTAAATGTAGCGCAGCTTTTGCGGCTTCATGTCACGCCCATAGTTGCCCATAAATAGTCCGTGAAACGCCCACAAGTTAATAGCCTATTCATCGATTGCGAAATCATGGCAAACATAGAGAGGAAATAAAAAAAACGTAACTTCACTCAATGTGAAGTAGAAGTTATCGTTGGCGAGGTGGAAAAGATGAGAAAATTTTTGTTTGGAGGGCACAGTGTGGGCATTACTAATGAGTGGCAAAAGGTTGCAGACGCCGTAAATGCTGTAGCCTCACAACCTCGGACTGTGGCCGAAATAAAAAATAAATGACAATGCTACAGATGTCGGTTATAATCTACTTGGAAATGGGAAATAGTTCAGCGCATATGTAATTTCTTGCATCTTTCTGAACGATTGAGACATAGGTCTACATCATACGTTATTTTATCAAAAATAAAACAAACTAAAGGCATATGCATGAATACCATGATTCCGTAGCTGATGAAGACATGTTTACTATAAAAAGAACTTTCCCCAGTGCAAATGTAACGGGGGTACTCTTATTTTGGCGAGCGATCTACTTTTTGCGGGTGCTGTGAATGCAGCGGAGAGACGAAGAAGCGCGTGTGTGATGAGCAGAAGAGAGTGCAGTGTCGCGATTGAGAAGCTCGTTCGATAAAGCCCCATTCACACTACACGCGACTTTGTAGGCGCTGGCGAGGAGGTCGCTAGTGGGCGTTCCCACTACTGGTTGACTAGTATGACATCCAAAAGACAGCGAATCAGCTTTCTTGCCATCCATCACTGCAGGCCCAGGGGCTGAGGAGAAGGATCACGTGCGCTCCACTCCTGGTTGTCGCTCGCGAAAATCGCTCTTCATTTGCATAAAGTTAAACATTTCTCAACTTTGTCGCGTCGCTAGACACGCCCCATCTAGTCGCCAACGGTCGCTGTCGTGCGTGTCGCCGGAAGTCGCCCGCTCACCATTGAAATGAATGGTATCGCGTCGCTTGGTCGCGTGTATGAACGGGGCTTAAGTCGTTTCAATTGAAGATTATTGAGGCTTAAGGTGAGTAACCGCAACCGCAGACAGCACTAAGTGAAAGTGTGAGCAGTGACCTACGTTTGATTTTGTAGAAGACAGTTTTGTTCCAGTGGTATGCGTTTACTGTGAGAATGACGCGGTGACACATTGTGAAGACCACAGAAGCTGTGAGTACATTTTAAGTGCAAACTCTGTTTGATTTTTGTAATTCAGAGACTTGTTACACGTTTTTTTTTTTTGCAGTTTTATGCACTTCTCGTGTTTTGATAGATAAGTATCGTCGAGTTAGTGGCTGAATGAGACGGTTCACGTGTAATTGAGTTTCCCGCACGAGTCAGAGCACGTGAGAGTGAGCTCGCTGAAGCAGTTAGTGAAGAGATACAATTTTTTTCGCTGATTCCAGAGTGAAGATTGTTGTTACCCTGCCATTCAAGTGACATCTCAGTCTAATTCACCTTCAAGTTGATTTTATTTTTGAGACAGTTCATTTGTGAAACGGTTGATACCAAGTCGATTGCATACTTGAACTTGCACACTTCAATACGGGATCTTCAGGTGTTGCACCCCACGTCCAGACAACGCACTCGAATTCATCGTTCCGTGAACTGGTATTTTTCTGATTTTCCAGTGACTGAACTGATAAACTGTGAACTGTGAGTGAACATTTAAAGGTGCTTATTCAAGGGTGAGATTTGATGGTATGTTTATGTTTGTTGGTTTGAAATGTGATTGTTTGAAGGTGATCTTTTGAGAAAGGTGATAATTTGTTGGTATACAAATTGACACATTGAAAATTATTTCATTTTGAAGTTCCATAAGGGATTTGTTATATCACAAGAGAAGAGTTTTACAACTTCAGTGTTGAAAAGTTGGTGTGAATTCAGAAAGAAAGACAACTCAAAGACTGTGAATTTATTTTGTTCATTTCTTAGACAAAAAGACATAACCAATCACAAGAAAAATAAATTGTTTTAATTGTTTTTGTGCTTATGTACATTTTCATTGAGAGCTGCTAGGGAGTGGGGGTAGTCTCACTTACTTTATCAGATCTGGGGAGGGAGGAGCATAACACACTGGGCTCTATCTTGCACTCGGCGCAAATGACTTTGTACACTGACGCATGTATCATTCCTATTTTGCACCCGCGCAAAGCGGACTTTTCCCTCCACAGACACACGTCGGTTAACTAAGAAAAACACTTGCGCTCCCCGGGGCGGTTCAGCGCAAAGAGGAGGCGTGTTCCGGCGCAAACTTTCCCTCATGCTATTTTGCTGTTCTATAAAACAATTGCGCCACTGACCAGAAAAAAACTAGTCTAAAGTCAGTGGCGCGTTGCGCGTTGTTCATTATGCTATTTTAAGCGCGCATGCTTGGCCATAATGTAGCGGGTGCACAACGCGCATACACTTTGATTCTCTCATCAACACAGATGCAGCAGTTTTTATTTTTGCAAATCATACATTATAACAAGGAAAAATATTAACACATGAGGGAAATCATTGTGGTGTCCATGAAAATTTAGTTTTTTTCCTCCCACGCCTGTTTAACCGACGCTGATTTGTATGGGGATGGGAGAAACCCACCCACGATAGATAGATATATAGATAGATAGATAGATAGATAGATAGATAGATAGATAGAGAGATAGAGAGATAAATAGATAGATCAGTCTGATTTGAACGTTGAATTTCTTGTTATTTCTGCATGCATTCTACTTCAGACAGTCAATAAACAGTGCCGTCTGAGGGTGTTACTGCATGAGGGTTTATGCCATAGTTTACAGGTGCACGCAAAACACGCAATACAACGTCACTTCTCTGTCTTTCACGGTCCTGACAAGAACGTCGGTCTCCTCGGCTGTGAACCGCTCCTGACGCGCGCCTGGTAAATCCGCCGTTATAATAGCAATCCGCCATGCAACATGCGCACCTGCTCTTAAAGGGAATGTGAGATGACGCTCTGATTGGTTTATTCCACGTTACGCCCAAACCACACCTATGAATAATGAAGCTACTTCAGACCAACCTCTTTTAGATTTGCGCCAGGCGCAAGAGGCATTTATCCCGCCGGGAAAATAGCAACAGCGCCGGGATCCGCCCACAAAGTTACTTGCGCTTTGCGCTTTGACACTTGCGTTTCAGATCGTTAAAATAGGGCCCACTGTGTTTTAATATGCAATTTTTCTTCAGGAAGCCGCCGGGTGACATTATTATACCTGAAGCCTACCCTTGTCGATCTTTAGATTTTCCAAACAATAAAGTAAGAAACCACATACACACATTAGCGTGTAACGAGGCTAAAAACGTTTGGGGAGCGGGGACCAAGATCCTTTCGTTGTCCAAACTTCCAGAGCAGCCATAATCCATATTCCCCTACATGAAGGGCTAAAGGGCCCGTTACAAAAGTGGCGTCACGAACAGGATAGGATTAGGCACATTTAAGTAGTCACACGTCTCCAGGCCCATAAGTAGTCTTGTCAAGCAAGAAGATGTCTGAGCTGGAGGAACTAAAAAGAGAGATGGCGGAGATGCAACGGCGGTTTACAGAGCAGGCAGGGGCGCTTGATCAAGCCAGAGCAGAGCAGAGAGAAGCCCTATCCTTAGCAAAGGTGGTAATTGAGAGCCAAACCTCTGCACAAACAACCCCAGCTGCCATTTATAACCCCTTTGAGACCGGAAGCTCCCTGATTTCACTGGTTGCATGGCAAAACCTGGAGAGCTGAGTGTTGAAGAATGGGTAGCATCGATGAAGTCTGCATTTCAAGTCATGAGAGTGCCCACTGAGGATCGGGTAGAGCTGGTGAAACAACACCTAAAAGATGAGGCCAAAGCCACAGTGAAGTTCATGATGGATGGGAAAGAGGAGTCTGTTGATAACATCTTCACTATTCTCCTTGACACTTATGGCGATAAAGTGCCCATTGGTACCAGGCTGAAAGACTTCTATGACCGTGCTCAGCATGAAGGAGAAACAATACGCTCCTATGCATATGACCTTCGGGAAAGACTGAGTCGTGTTCAGCGCCGAGAGCCAGCTAGAGTAGCAGATGCTGAAAGTGTCCCGAAGGAGCAACTGGTGTTAGGCCTAAAAGATGACTTCTTGCTTCGAGACATGAAGCGCAGAATCAAGGCGGAGCAAGAATTGAGTTTCGTGGAGGTGATGCAAGTGGCAATTACCTGGTCAGAAGAGGAGGAAGCACAGCCTTCTAGTAATGCCAGGCCCAGTACTCGTGCCAGAGGAGTAGTGAATGCTGCTGCAGCACAGGATGTACCCTCCACTCTGTCTTTAGAGAAATTGCATGAGGCGATTCAGAAAATCGCTGCTCGTCAAGAGGAACTATATCAAGCCGTCTACAGGACAGAGAGAAATAAACCACAGCAAAGCCGTCCAAAGAGTCAACCCTTAAGAGATAGTGAAGGACGTTATATTTGTTATTCATGTGGTGAACCCGGGCATACCAGTCGTTATTGTCCGCAAGGTGGCAAGTTAAGAAGGGGACCAGTTCCATCACAGCATACGGTGGAGTCAGTTGAGGCTCCTGAGACAGCCACTGGAGATGCAGTGCAGAGAGTAGAGTTCTCAACGGGTCGGGTCGGCCCGACAAACCCGACGGGACCCGCGGGTTCGGGCCGGGTTCGGGTCGAAAATATTTGCAAATGACTCGGGTCGGGTCGGACCTCGGGCTTAATCTTTTGAATTGTACAGTGAAAGAAAAAAAAACATTTATTATTCATCGCTGCTGTTCACTGTAAAGAAAGTCTGGCTGCTGCGTGCAACGTGCATCGCGACGCGAGGGCAGACCTGACGCCGCTGCGTGCACGCCTTTAGCCCGGAGAAGAAGATGGAGTTGGTGAAAAGTAAACTTGCTGCAGGTGAAATCACCGTTGCTCAGGGGCGGCGCGACACGTTGTGTGATTATCTCGGCAGTTTAGGACATCGCACAAGATTTGCGTCAATACAGAAAACATTTAATCACTGGATAGTTTTTTTTCGTTTATTGAAATGTGGTTTATGTCAGCTGGATGGGCGGAATGTGTGAGACGTGAGAGTGCGCGCGCGCGCGGCCGGGGCTCTCTCTCTCTCTCTCTCTGCGTCAAGCGCAGCAGTCATTCTACATACATCACTCACCGATCAAAAGGGTGGCGTCGGGCCGCGGGTCGGGTTCGGGCAGATAATTCATGTTGATGTGTCGGGTGACATCGGGTCCGGGCTTTAAAAGCCACGGGCCGGGTCGGGTCGGGTTGTAATTTTCAGGCCCGTTGAGAACTCTAGCAGAGAGGCCCAGGACCATCATTGATTAGATGCCACACAGCGGAATGGTTGGCCGACGAGACTGCTGAAAAACTGAAAGACAGTGCTTTTGGGGATTGCTTGGCTATCGAGGTGAAGATAGCAGGTGTAAAAACCAAGTGCCTCTTGGATACAGGGTCAGAGGTATCCACTATATCCGAGTCACACTTCCGACAGCACTTTGGGGAGCAGAAGTTGAAGTTATCCTCTGCGTGCTGGGTTAAGCTTACAGCGGCCAATGGATTGGACATTCCTGTCTTGGGATGCTTGCAGGCGGATGTAGAATGCCTGAGGAAAGTATTTCCTGGAAGGTGCATATTCGTTCTGACTGACACAAGCCCTGATGTGAAAGAAATGAAAGGGGTGTCTGGAATCATCGGGATGAATGTACTCAGTGAAGTTCAGTCTTTGTTTATCTCAGCTGAGGGGATGGAGAAGATGGATAAGTATAACAGGCGAGATGAGGCTCAGGTCCGGAGAGTGCTTGCTAAAGTAGAGAAAGAAGCTGGACATTTAGGACCTGATGGAAGGATAGGATATGTCAAGATTGCTGGAAAACAGGCTGTCACTATTCCTCCCCGCTGTGAGAAGGTGCTGGAGGGCCGCTGTGGAGTGTCGCCTAGGGTGAACAGTCAGGTGCTGGTTGCGCCAGTCGCTGGAGTAAATTTGCCAAACGGACTTTTAGTGGCTCATGTTCTTGCTAAAACAGAGGATGGAAAGGTTCCTGTGCGTGTAGTGAACTTGAGTGGAAAAGCCGTTAGACTTGTTCCCAGATTCAGAGTTGCTTCTGTCTATAAGCCAAAGGAAGTAATCACAAAGGACGTGCTTGAATTTGAGGAAGATGATGGAGTGCTCCATGTCAAAGAGTTGGTGCAAGACAAAGTTCAAGTGGATTCAAACTCACTCACGCCGCTACCAGTTCCTGTTGAAGTGAATTATGAAGAACTCACACCAGGACAATGTGAAACGCTCATCGAGTTGCTGTCAAAGCACAGAGATGTTTTCTCTAAGGATGACCAAGACTATGGCTACACCACGGCTGTGGTGCACAATATTCCGACAGGTGAAGCACCACCAATAAAGCAGTGCCATCGTAGAGTACCGCCACAGATATTTCAAGAGGTCAAAAGGCATGTCCAGGGTCTGGTGTCCCAGGGAGTCCTTAAAGAAAGCAGTAGCCCCTGGGCATCACCCGCAGTTATTGTCATGAAGAAGGATGGCAGTGTGCGCTTCTGCTGTGATTATCGAAAACTCAACGAAGTAACGTATAAGGATGCATACCCGCTCCCACAAGTGGACGAGTCCTTGGATGCGTTGGGCAATGCCAAGCTGTTCTCTACACTGGATTTGACTGCTGGGTATTTCCAGGTGGCTGTGAGTAAAACGGATCAGGAGAAGACAGCCGTTACCACTCCCTTTGGGCTGTTTGAGTGGACCAGGATGCCGTTCGGGCTGTGCAATGCTCCGGCCACCTTTCAGCGCCTTATGGGTGTGGTGCTTGGTGACTTGGCCTTTGATGTTCTTCTTGTCTATCTAGACGATGTCATTATCTTCTCCAGAGATTTTGAAAGCCACTGTGAGAGGTTAGAACTTGCCTTCAACCGGCTAAAACAATATGGTCTGAAGTTAAAGCCAAGCAAGTACTTTCTTCTGAAGCCCGAAGTAAAGTTTTTAGGACACCAGATCTCTGCAGAGGGCATAAAAGTGAATGATGAGAAAGTTAAAGCCCTGGATATGTGGCCAGTTCCTAAAAATGTGAGAGAAGTCAGGCAAGTGCTTGGGTTTATGAGCTATTACCGAAGATTTGTCCCAAGGTTTGCTCAAATTGCCAAACCACTGCATACACTGGTAACTGGAGGAAAGACAAGCAAGAATCCAGTAACGTTTACTTGGAGCCGAGAATGTCAGTCCGCATTGGATGAGTTGAAAGGATGTTTGACGTCACCACCCGTTCTGGCTTATCCTGACTTCAGTGAACCCTTTATACTTACCACAGATGGAAGTCTTCATGGACTGGGAGCAGTCCTCAGCCAGAAACGGGAAGGGATTGAGCGTGTTGTGGCATACGCCAGCAGAGGATTGAGAGGTTCGGAAAAGAATGACAAAAACTATAGTGCTTTCAAGTTGGAGCTGCTTGCATTAAAGTGGGCGATCACTGAAAAGTTTAAGGAGTACCTTATGTATTCAAAGTTTACGGTGATTACTGACCACAACCCACTGAGGTACCTCTGTTCAGCTAATCTTGGCGCAGTAGAGCAGCGCTGGGTAGCGCAATTGGCCGAGTACGACTTTGAAGTGTGCTACAAACCTGGTCGACACAACACGAATGCCGATGCCCTGTCAAGGATTCCCTCTCAGGAGGAACCAGAGAAGGATGATGATGGGAAGGATGATGATGGGAAGGACTTTATTCGGCTAGGAGCTGATGAAGTGAGAGCATGCTTATGGCCAGGAAAAAGAATCGACCAAGAGCAACCTGATGGTAAAGCTGTGGTGCAGGCATCAATAAGAGGAGAAATCAATGGGTATAGTTGGAGTGAGATAAGAAAGCAACAGAGGAATGATCCTGTGATCAGCCCCGTTTATAAAGCAGTATCTGGGAACAAGAGACCAAGTAGAATGGATCACAGTAATATGGAGCCGAAACTGAAGAAGCTTGCCAAAGAATTTGATCGTCTGAAGCTGCGTCAAGGAGTACTGTTCAGACGCATCTTGGATCCGAGGGATGGAGAGGAAATAGGGCAGATGGTTGTTCCTGAGCCTCTACAGCGTGAAGTGTATGAGGGACAACATGAACACGGAGGTCATTTTGGAGAGAGAAGTACAGTAACTCGAATGAGGAGAAATTATTACTGGCCTACAATGTCGGCAGATGTTTAATGCTGGATCAAGCAGTGCAAGAGATGTACACTAGCCAAAGATGTTTTTCCCAGACTTCGAGCTCCTTTGACCTGCAGTAATGTTTCAGCTCCATTAGAGGTCCTAGCCATGGATTATACGCAGCTTGAACAATCTTCTGGAGGGTACGAAAATGTGCTTGTGCTCACGGATATGTTCACCAGATTCACAGTTGCTGTTCCTACGAAGAATCAGACCGCAAACACAACAGCGAAAGCGTTGCTTAAGCACTGGTTTGGTTATTACGGCTGTCCAGCTCGTCTGCACTCGGACCAGGGGAGGTGTTTTGAAGCTAACGTGATCAAGGAGCTTTGCAAAGTCTATGGCATAGGAAAAAGCCGTACCACCCCATACCATCCGCAGGGGAACTCTCAATGTGAGAGATTCAACCGTACTATGCATGACTTGTTAAGAACCTTGCCACCAGAGAAAAAGAGAGATTGGAAGACTCACCTTCCAGAGCTGGTAATGGATTACAACAGCAATGTGCATTCATCCACTGGTTATTCCCCATTCTACCTAATGTTCGGAAGAGATGCACGTTTACCAATGGATGTCCTTGGAGAAAAGGATCTAGAAGAAGATGAGGTTGATAACCTGGATGATTGGGTGAAAGGTCATCATGCGAGGCTGAAAACAGCAGTGGAGATTGCAAACGCAGCATCTCAAGAGGCTTCCAGAAAGAGAAAGAGGATCTATGACCGCAAGTCATTTGGAGCTCTTGTGAGGCCTGGAGATCGGGTGCTTCTGCGTAATCACAGACACAGGGGCAGAAACAAAATTCAGGATAAATGGGAAGACACACCATACATAGTGTTGAAACAAAACTATGCAGACATACCTGTGTTTTCAATCAAGCCAGAAAAGGGGGGTCCTACAAAGGTTGTACACCGAGATCAGCTTAGGCACTGCTCGTTCCCCTCGTCCACAACACCGCGTACACGCCAGCGTAGTGTGAGAGACAAAACAGAGACAGATACAGACATGTCAGATCTTGTATGCTTTCCTGAAATTCAACAACACTCTACTTACCATGCACACACAAGAGTGGGTCAAGGGGAGTCACAGGAAATAGAGCAGAATGACAGTGATGAGAATCAGAATGTGATAGCTGAATCAGGGTTGAGGGTACAAGATGACTCAGATGATGCTGATATCTCAGAAGCTGAAAGAGAAAGTATTCCTGAGCTTAGACGTTCTCAGAGGCAGAACAAGGGTGTTTTACCTGTGAAGTATAGAAGTGACTATATTGTAACATAAGCGTTCAGAGTCTTCTATAACTTTGAGAAGCCTATGAAGCTATATGTCATGTTTTTCTAACATGTTGTTTTGTGTTTCAGAGATGAATCTGCCAGAGATGTCAATGAAGTGGCAGGGTTTAGAAGGGGGGGAATGTAACGCGGTTACTCTTATTTTGGCGAGCGATCTACTTTTTGCGCGTGCTGTGAATGCAGCGGAGAGAGACGAAGAAGCGCGTGTGTGATGAGTGTGTGACTGACGCAGAAGAGAGTGCAGTGTCGCGATTGAGAAGCTCGTTCGATAAGTCGTTTCAATTGAAGATTATCGAGGCTTAAGTAGAGTAACCGCAACTGCAGACAGCACTAAGTGAAAGTGTGAGCAGTGACCTACGTTTGATTTTGTAGAAGACAGTTTTGTTCCAGTGGTATGTGTTTACTGTGAGAATGACGCGGTGACACATTGTGAAGACCACGGAAGCTGTGAGGACATTTTAAGTGCAAACTCTGTTTGATTTTTGTAATTCAGAGACTTGTTACACGTTTTTTTTTTTTGCAGTTTTATGCACTTCTCGTGTTTTGATAGATAAGTATCGTCGAGTTAGTGGCTGAACGAGACGGTTCACGTGTAATTGAGTTTCCCGCACGAGTCAGAGCACGTGAGAGTGAGCTCGCTGAAGCAGTTAGTACGCAGTACGCACTTAATGAAGAGATAAATTTTTTTTCGCTGATTCCAGAGTGAAGATTGTTGTTACCCTGCCATTCAAGTGACATCTCAGTCTAATTCACCTTCAAGTTGATTTTATTTTTGAGACAGTTCATTTGTGAAACGGTTGATACCAAGTCGATTGCATACTTGAACTTGCACACTTCAATACGGGATCTTCAGGTGTTGCACCCCACGTCCAGACAACGCACTCGAATTCATCGTTCCGTGAACTGGTATTTTTCTGATTTTCCAGTGACTGAACTGATAAACTGTGAACTGTGAGTGAACATTTAAAGGTGCTTATTCAAGGGTGAGATTTGATGGTATGTTTATGTTTGTTGGTTTGAAATGTGATTGTTTGAAGGTGATCTTTTGAGAAAGGTGATAATTTGTTGGTATACAAATTGACACATTAAAAATTATTTCATTTTGAAGTTCCATAAAGGATTTGTTATATCACAAGAGAAGAGTTTTACAACTTCAGTGTTGAAAAGTTGGTGTGAATTCAGAAAGAAAGACAAGTGAATTTATTTTGTTCATTCTTTAGACAAAAAGACATAACCAATCACAAGAAAAATAAATTGTTTTAATTGTTTTTGTGCTTATGTACATTTTCATTGAGAGCTGCTAGGGAGTGGGGGTAGTCTCACTTACTTTATCAGATCTGGGGAGGGAGGAGCATAACACACTGTGTTTTAATATATGCAATTTTTCTCCAGGAAGCCGCCGGGTGACATTATTATATCTGAAGCCTACCCTTGTCGATCTTTAGATTTTCCAAACAAAAAAGTAAGAAACCACATACACACATTAGCGTGTAACGAGGCTAAAAACGTTTGGGGAGCGGGGACCAAGATCCTTTCGTTGTCCAAACTTCCAGAGCAGCCATAATCCATATTCCCCTACATGAAGGGCTAAAGGCCCCGTTACACAAATACATCTATCTATCTATCTATCTATCTATCTATCTATCTATCTATCTATCTATCTATCTATCTATCTATCTATCTATCTATCTATCTATCTCCCTATCTATCTATCTATCTATCTATCTATCTATCTATCTATCTATCTATCTATCTATCTATCTATCTATCTATCTAATTGCATCTATATCTGCTCCGCCAGACGGACACATTGGCGAGAATATCAGTTTTGTACATTTTTTCGTTCTGTTTACCATCTTATTTATGAGGATGAATTGTATAACATGCCAATATTATTGCAGAACATATTTCACTTTTCTTTTTGCAATATGTGTTAATTTGCATTTCTGTTGCAGATCGATCAAACGGGTGTTCGTGTAGGCTGTTAATTGTAAGACTTGCTTTGTGAAGTCTTCGTGTTATTTATGAGAGGCAGAATTGCCATTTATTTTACACAACGGTCTACAGTTTCACACACTTTCACGTGTTTCTTCTATCTGCCGACGGTGTCGCCATTTCTCATTTTACCCGTTTTTGTGCGTACGCCTGGGTCAGAGCTTGCGTGAAGGCCCGCACATTTTACCGTCAAGTTTGCTTTTTATAAATACCAATTATTGCGTAGAGAGCGGCGTACGCCTTCTTTTGTGCTTACGCAACGTTTATAAATGAGGCCCCTGGCCTTTTAAATCCAATTTTTGAAGTCAGATTAGCGCCATCTGTTGAGAGAAATTAAAATAAAACATGTCGTTTCATAGTGTAACCACTAGATGCCTGTATAGCTCTCTATGGAGAGGCTTGTGAATTCTCTAATAGTTTTTGGACTTACTTTTAAGATGTGGATTTGAATGTGTGTGTTTTTTGCCATGGTTTATAATTTTTTGTTTTATAATTTTGATGTGAAGTGTACACGTTTTTGCATTATTACTACAGTCAAACCTGAATACAGAGAAAGCAACAGGTAACATTACAATTCAATAAAAAAAATACAAAAATAAACTGTAATGGTTTTTTACAGCTTATTATTATTTATATTATTATTATTTTAAAATATATTAATTTATTATTTTTAAATATTATATTAATTATTATTTTAATAATTTTAATGATTATTATATTATATATATATTAATTATAATGATTAATTATGTTATGTTTTTCACTATTGATGTTTTTTTCTGCATTGTGGCCGATTTGTAGAGAATTTGTGTTTGTCAATTTCCCATTCATTTCCTATGGTCGGTCAATTCATTGCTGTGTATGTGTATAAAAAGTGTGTTTGTGTGTGTGGGTGAGTGTGTCTGTTTTGCACTCTTGGTGTTTTAGAGTGCCCCCCCTTCATTGTTGAGCACTTTTTTTCAGCATCGTGGCCAATTTGTAGATTGTGCACACAAAAATTCTCAGATTTTTTTGTGTTTTTGTCAATTTCCCATTCATTTCCTATGGTCGGTCATTTTTGACCGAAGAGCACAAGTGTGACTATTTTTTTTACGACCACTTAGCCTGCTCGGATCATGACCTCAATTTTTTTGTGAGTTCACATACCCAATGCAATAAAAGTCACCAAGTTTCGTAACATTCCGATGAAGCTGTAATTTTTAAAAATTTAAAACAGAAAACTTTTCGGTCAGAAATGACCGAAGAGCACCTGAGGGTTAATGTTATTTATATGTCTATGTGGTGTTTTAAATATGCTTTAAGACAATCCTTCTGTAGGTAAATCCATAAATCGACAGGCAGCATTGCTGAGTATTTTCTCCTTAAAACTGCAGTGAACCAAAGACAGTCTCAAAAACACCGTTTGAAATCGCTGGTGTTTCTGACATCACAGACTATTTAAAGGCATGGAGATTTTTTTCAGGGAAAAACGTTTAAATGTGTAATTTTGGTGAAGGTGAGTTTTAAGGGATACAATGACATCGGGACTTTACAGTGAGATTTAAAAGGGTAGAGTGAGTGTGAGACAGAGCCTCTCACACCAAACACGCTAAAACAGATTTATTAACAATTTTAACAGATGTATTTTTCTTTTATTTGTAAAAATAACTCATCATAGTTATGTGAAAGAGTCCATAAACCTTTACAGACAGACTGGATTCATATCAGCTGCTTACATAAACTTAATTGAGCCTTTTTTAGAATAGGCTACAGTAGTGAGCAAAACCCTCTCCAGCTCATGAGCGCCACCTCCTGGTCAGAGTAGAGTGAACAGATGGTTTTGGTATTGGAGAATGATGAATTGACTGATGGTTGTGCTCATCACACTCCTACAGAGGAATTAAACACAGGACTGATCTTCTGACAGTTACTTATAATAACAGACATGACAATGACAGAGCAGTGTGAATGTAGATTTCACAGCAGAGCCAGAGATGAACCTGTTAGTTCAGCAGTGACTGTCATCTCCTCCAGTCTGTGTTAATGATTCACTGTCTGCAACAGGAACTTTTCTTGAAGCATGAGCTACAGGTGTAATGTACATCACAAACCAGAGAAAAGCTCCTCAGTCTTTCAGGATGGCATTGTCAAAATCACATTGTTTTTTAATTTATTTTTAACATGCCCAATTAAAGTCACAATGGAATCAAAACTCATATTTTTTTTATAGAATATTACCATGTTTATTATAAATGATTTATCGGTGCACATCATCATTATTGCTTTAAATTCATGTTCCTCATAATCTTGAATCAGAATAAGTTCCTCTTGCAGCATCTCTTCTCTTCTCTGATGACGAGGGCGGAGCAACCTGTCACTCACACGGGATCAGCCAATAGCAAACCACAACCATCCAATCAATTCCTCACAGACAAACTCAAGCCCCGCCCACATTTGTTTGTGTTCCAGAAGCGTTTCACTCAGATATACGACACAATAGGGGAAAAGGCCATCTATTTCATGCTGACTAAATAAACCAGCGAGGTGTGCACCATGAAAAGAGCAGATTTGACCGCTCAGTAACTACATTTATGGAGAAAAATGTATCCTCCCCAAACCCACTTTAAACAATAAATACATATAAAAAATTGCCTATATGTGAAAACTACTGCAATGTCAAACAGGCTCAATTATATACATCTTTTCCTTATTATATACAGCTAACATTAACACTTTACTGTCTCTTTTCCTCAGCATTTTAATGTCCTGAATGGATTCTGTTCCACTAATTCTGTATCTTGCTTACAGCAGCAAATGCATTGTGAATGCATGTGTGTGAGCGTGTTAAAATCTAAAGAGTAACATTTCCACTGTCTCTTGAAGAACTGGAGGTTTTCTTAGGAGAATGGCACAAAATCTATACGATGTTTAGTTTGTTCAACACTTGTTTAAATGTGCTATACAAATACATTTTACTTCCAATAGCCTTCTAAATGCAAATTTCAATATGGGTAATAGAGCTTCTACTATCTTTCTAATTAAAGGACGAGTACATTAGCTATTTAAATTTTTGATATTTCCACAAAAATATACAGTGTTACCATCAAAACAGTCAAAAACGGTTTTATTTTTCTTTCATAGCATATTACAATATTCTACTTTTTTTTAAAGAAAAAAAAAAAACATGTTTCTATACACAGATTTAAAGGCCTCACTTTGGCCTTGTCACATTACTTCTGAACTCCTAAAATATATTTTACAAGATGTATAGTATTTTCCAAACAGCAGGAAAAAACGGTCAACCTATTTCTTTGAATACACACACACTGTACATCACATGAGCTCTAGCAGACGTCTAGTTATCCTTTCAGAAATGCAGAAAATGTCAACAGAATATAAAAAGATACTGAGATCCCTGAATATTTCCTCAGCTTGGCATGTTCACCATTTAAAATTCTGCTGCAAAATGCACTTGTTTGCTGCCACATGAATAATGGGTTGACAATACATAAATAAAACAAAGAATAGCAACACACTTATTATTATTATTATACAGGGTTAAATGAAGAAAAATGGTATTTTGAATGTGCCAATAAGTCATAGAAAACAGGACAAGAGCATTATCAGCATTAAAGTGTCTATTCTGGAACAGTAATTGGTTTCATATTCATCAACACAAATTTTCCACATTATGTTTTGTAAGGAATATCCGAGAAGCTGCAACGGGACTCAGGAAAGTATGAGGGCTCGGTTTGGGGCGTGAGATTTTAAAGAGCGAAGGTACCGTCTGGCTTTCTCCGTCATGATCAGCTGGTCTTTTGTCCGTCCACACACAACAGTTTCCCAGGCTGAAGACATCTGTCAGAAGAACAACAAATGATGAGCAGTAATAACAGAATATAACACTTAAAGCGCTGGTATAATGCTCCTTTTAACAATATGTAAAATAAGTCTCTGAAGTCCCCAGAGTGTGTGTGTGTGTGTATGTGAAGTTTTAGCTCAAAATACCTAGGGCTGGGCGATATGGCCCAAAAAAAAAATATCACGATAATTTTTTTACATCAGTCGATATCGATAATAATCACGATAAATGTCAAATCTTTATTTGTTTCAAGTTTAAAGGTTAAAGTGAAAGTTGAAGAAACCAGAGCGTTAATTGTGGTTTTAAACTACTCTTTATTGTCAGAACATATCATGACAAACACGAGAACATTTGCCAACTCTGAGTTAGAACATGTCATTTTTCCTTAACAAAATAAATATCTTAATAGAGAAAAATATTTCTTAGTTTCTGCATGTGCTAATTTTTATTTGGTAAAATGTAATATTCTGACTGTTTGAGTTTTATTCAAATTAACCATTGGTCATCCAGCATCATGCATTTAGATCATCATGATAACCACAGATAAAACCACCTCACTATCATGTTAATATGTTACTTTATGGTTTCTATGGTATTTGTATGAAAAACTGTAGCCTATAAATACATTATTAAATAATGTTATTATATTCCATTAGTCCTTACATTGTCTACATTAATAATATAATACAATTCAATATGTATATCCCATATTTCATAGTGCAGTTAATATTACTAGGCTAACGTTACAGTAAATCCGTGGTAAATGATGGGAATTTGTAGACGGAAAAGCCTTCTGACTGTATCGTTGCGCACAGTGTTTCTCCTGTTCGTCAGCGCTGTTTCATCTGCCTTTACTGCTTTAAATCACTGAGACGTTTGTGTTCTTCGCTGAACTCAAGCGCTTCTCACTGGATCTCGTGAGCGAGGCCGATCAGAGTAAACGTATCTCCTCTAGAGAGCTCGCGCTGCGCTGCCGTTTGGACTTTGAGCCGAGCGGATAAACAGTCCGTGAGGCGCGCGGTTCAAATGAGTTTCGTTCCGCTTTTGGCACATAAACATTATCGAACATTTATCGAACTCTTGATATCGTTTTATCAAGAAAAATTATATCGCGATAACTATCGTTATCGTTTTATCGCCCAGCCCTAAAAATACCCCACAGATATATTTTACAGCATGTTAAAGTTGTCCCTTTTTGAGGGTCAGTAAAAACGCGTCGTTTCATGTGTGTCCCTTTAAATGCAAATGAGCTGCTGCTCCCGGCACAGAGGGCGGAGCTTCAAGAGCTTGTGTGTGTGTGTGTGTGAAACTGCTCTGCCTTTTATGTTCAAACCGGAGTCGGACAATGATGGAGAGACAACAACATGTAGAGCAACAGGACGTTTCTGAATGGTTAGTTGATGAATTTATGTAGCTGATGTGGAGTTAACTATCTTCAAGTCTTTGATTAGCATATTCTGTCATGATAATCTATAAATCGCTCGTGTGGGAACTGTTGTGAGACGCTACAGAGGGACATGCTAGTGCATTTGTGTTGCGTTCTGTATCGCATGTGAAGAGACGGAGCAGAATCACAGATGTGCTCGACTACAACAACTCTTCCTCTCCTCAACATGGACTGTGTGTTCCCGGGGGCGGGGCTTATGTAAATTTTAGGGTTGTGATGTCACTAACCTGGGAGGAATGTCGTGTAGTCCCTACCAGCCGTTTGTTGAAGTCCTAAAAAAATGATTCATTTAAAAGCAAATATATTCCTTTGCTTTGAACTTTAGCGTTGTAACTTTGCAGATGTTGTTTATGCTCAAACAGCAACATTACACACTAACTTAAGTTGTAATGTAAGTGAAATCTCAACCAACAAACTAACAGAACAAACTAAACATACTAGCTGTGTTGTGATACATACTATTGCATGAATTATAATAACTGCAGTGTAAACATGGCATGTCTGATCTGATCACTCACAGGCAGAGGAGTCGTGCTCGGTGTTTGAGGCGCAGGTTTCGAGGGCGGCCCACTCTCATTCGGGTCGAGAATAAACCCTTGATCCAGCAGGTTCTCCTCCTTCACAGCGCAGGAGTCGAGATGGAGCGAGCGTGCCGTTTGAGCCTGGAAGTTCAACACAAAACCTGCTTAATAATCGATTCAGTAACACTGAGCAAACGCATCAGCATCCGTCCGGTTCCTGTACCTTCGGATTAGTTTTGTCTGTGTGTTTGCTCTGCTGCTTTCGTGCAGTGATACTCTCACTGCAGTCGATCACATCCAGAGCCAGAGACTTGCGCACTTTCTTCATGGGAGGCCGATACTGTAAAAGGAGACAAAATCAAAACAATATAACAGCAAAATGGCAAATAAACCAGTTTATTTATTTGGTTGGGTGTTTTATGTGATCCATCAGGCTTTATTTCTTCATCTCTCAATCATCATTGCATTGCATTATATGTTAAGCCCCTTTTACACAGAGATTCTGGAAAATACACGGATAAAGCGACCCTGGACTTGACCCCGGTTCGTTTGATTTTGGTTCATTCACACTGCCAGTGATTTGCCGGAATCAGAGAGTGCGTTCACACACAACCCGTAAAAATCCCGTGAAGACACGTGACATCGATGTGACATATGTAATGTCTCAGCAGCGTGTATAGTTTGCTTATGAGCTGCGATTTCTCTCTGGAGAAACCACGCTTGTGCATTTTTTCTCTGATTCGATCATAAACTAGCACATTACGTACCGTTTCACTAGCCTGCTTTCACTTCACTCCCGGGTCGTGTTTGCGTTCACACAGAAGGCGTTCTGGCAATTTCCCGGGATCAACGCGCTGTGTGAAAGGGGCTTTAGTGCAACTCGAACCCTAACCCAGAACTACAGAGCTTTGATCATAAAACTAAGGATTTTAATATCATCTCACTAAGACATAGTATTGGCAGATATAGAGTGATGGCTGATATTTGTATGCAAGTAGTTTGTAGGGCTGTAACGATACACCAAACCCACGATTTGATTCGTATCACGATTTTTGACCCACGATTCGATTCTTATCGCGATTCTGTCACAGGGGCGGGGCTTGAGGGGAGGGGGCAGGGCTTGGGGTGAAAAAAAAGATTTTGAGAGAAAAAAAAAATATATACTGGTATTTTTATTAAATAACATTAGGAAAAACCTGTATAATCTGAACACCAAAGAACAATAATAACTATGCAAATTATTAAACTAAACTAGGCAGTGTAGGCTGCTGCTTTTGGGTTGTGTTCTGTGCTCCAACTAAATTGATTTCGGGATGGTACCGTAGGATATGCATCTGCATGTTGGACGTGTTGCCGGTCAATTGAGGAAGCTTATTAAAACACTTACGGCAAATTGTGTGGGTCTTGTAGATTACACGATTGCCATCCCTGTTCTCCACCGTGTAGCCGAAATGTTGACATACTGCTGACTGAAATGTAGGCTATTGGGAGGGTCCGCAATCTCTGGGTTGATTTCCATGTTTCTTCACGTTCTTCAAATAGCTCGCGTCACATGGAAAGGTAGTCACGACTCGCATGATATGTAACATGTAAAAAGATGCTTACAAGTTATTTTTTTTTTAAATAGTTGGTTGGGATGAGTCACTGAGTATTTAATTATAGAATATCAAATAGGTTGTGCGATTATTGTCTAAAAAAATCTCCAGTTTTCGGTGCTGATGCGGTGGTGACGCGTTCATGTAACGTAAGGCTGGCACTGCCAATAAAGCACCAATAAGCTTACACAAAGAACCGGCAAAAGTAATGATTATGAATATGTCAAATATAGCAAGGAGACATTTAATTGTTTATTAGTGTTTTCTGCCAGTGTCAGCTGCAAAGACGAAGTTGCGATGCGGACTCGCGATCTTCGCAGTAGTGAACGCGCCAGAGAGAAATGCACTTTTCATACGGATTACATAAGCAGAGAGTTTTCTTTCGTTTTGAATTGTTCGGTTTAAAAGTAGACATTTCAATATACCGGTAGATATATTTCTCAGGTCTATAGGCTAGGCTTATACACTGGGTTTCGATTCATATGAGACGAGCTCCAGTTCACGCGCCGGCCCCTCTGTGTCGTGATTATCTGTCTGCTATATTTACTACTTATTTAATTAGTTGATGAAACATTTATTAGGGCCCAAGCCTTGAAAAGGCGAAGGCCCTATTGTTTTCCTAAGGATTATTATTTTTAGGGCCCAAGCCTTGAAAAGGCGAAGGCCCTATTGTTTTCCTAAGGATTATTATTTATTATTAGGGCCCAAGCCCAAAGGGCGAAGGCCCTATTGTTTTCCTTAGGATTATTTATTAGGGCCCAAGCCCAAAGGGCGAAGGCCCTATTGTTTTCCTTAGGATTATTTATTATTATTATTATTATTATTATTCTTATTATTTTTCTGCTACCTTTTGGACACTTTTGGAGGCCTTAACATGCTCAAAAACTCCTGAAACTTTGCACACATGTCAGAACCCGCGGCCATCAGGGCCGGGCTGAAGATGGTACCCGGGCGTGGCAGGGGGGCTCGACAGCGCCCCCTGGAACGGGGTCCGAAAACATGGTCCATAAATCAAACACGCTTGCATGTAATAATTTGAAACTTGGTACACATGTAGATCTCCTCGTTTCATATATACTTCACACTCTTACTTTTTACCCCAGCCCAACAGGAAGTCGGCTATTTAGGGTTGTTGGTAAAACACACGCAATGGAATGTGAAATACTCCTCCTAGAGAATTCAAACAAACGGCACGAAACTCGGTCAGCATGAAGTCAAGACATTGAGGATGAAAGTTTGCGAGGGGATTTTTGATATCTCGAACGGTTTGGCCGTGGCGAGGAAACAAAATTATGGCGAGAAACGTGAAACAGGAAGTGTGTCATAACTACTGCATACATTAACTGATCTTGATGAAACTTCAACAGTGTGTTCGTTGTAAGAGCCCGATCACATGGATGTGACTATTGTGAGTCAAAGTTATAGCGCCACCAACTGGCAGCAGGAAGTGTGTCACTTCCTAAATGCTTTGAAATCACCCTCTTATTTTTACCCGATTTGCTTCAAACTTTATGTGTATAATGTAAACACACGGCAGATGTAGACCTGTGAAAGGATTATTGATATCTTAGATACTGTTGCCGTGGCAACACATCAAACTTTAATATTCTTGTTTGATGCTTTTGAGACTCTTAGCATGCTTGAAATTGCATGAAACTCGACAGACACAGGTATGCATATGGTTCAGATCAAGCCGGACAACTTTCTAATTAACTGTCATTAGCTCAGACCAAGAGGAAGTTAGATATTTTGGTTTGAATGTGGATGTTTCTGAGAATTTTCTCTCCCTCTCCCTCTGACAGAGAGAATGCACCCTGCCATTCGTGTGTGTCTGTGTCTGTGTCTGTGTGGGGAGGGGGGGAGGGGCTCTTTTAGTTTAAACACAAAATTATACATAGGGCCATACTGCCCTCTTGTGTCCAAAATTATATTTATATATACATTATACATATATTTGGTATGTGACTGAGGACCGAGAGCTTTTAAATACGGGACATTGATAATGGCCACGTGCAGAGCGCTCGAGGGAATTCCTATGGAAGTAGGAATGAACTAAAAAACGTTCGCTCTGTTCTGCTCGCTCGTCGCCATGGACGCGCACCATTATGAATGCCAGTGCAGCCGCATACTTTTTAGTGTCACTTTAAAATTAGTGCAATAACGGGGCCGATTGCTTGAATTGTGAGTTCAATAGTCTATTATTTTTCACGGAAAACACAACAACAAAAGAGTACAATGATAGATTCGCTTAAATAGGGGCTTTTACATAAAATAGCCTATTCCGTCATCATCTTTTCAGTCAGCTCTTCACTCTCGTGATTAATGAAATTTGACTCCTGTTGCTGATATTTGCTGCAACTTTCGTTCCGCTCACAATTTAGTAAGCAAACACGCTTCAAATGTGTTTTTATTTTATTTTTGTGTATATATGTGTGTGTATATATATATGTGTGTATATATATATATATATATATATATATATAGCTTATGTTTCAAATATGAGTTAATTAACAATCGTTGGAAAGAATGATACTTTTAATATCACTAAACCGTCATTAGGTGTCGCCAGGCGACCGTCTTAATGAGCGAGTCATTGATTCATTCGTTCAAACGATTCGTTCGAACGGCTGAGTCATTCATGAATGAGACAGATTATGGATTGGTCGTTGAATCTTTGAGTCAACCGATTCGTTCAAAATGCTGAATCATTCAGTAATGAGAACGCGTTGCTGTGAGATGCTCGATGGTTCTGCTGTGATCTTTGTTTAACTATTTTCGCTGCTGAAACAGAAAAAAAAGTCAATATTGCATCTAAAATGTAAGTGATTTGACGTGTGTGTGTGTGTGTGTGTGTGTGTGATTGTGTCTGTTACAGTGATTGTTTAACCCTTGTTAAAGTTTAGGCCTTGTCTTTTTGGATATATATCTTTTTATATAAAAAAAAATAGCATACAACCCATGTATTTTAAATGTATTGTTTGCTTTAAATTACATTGAGATTTGTATGTTTGGTAATTGAACCTGAATGAATTATAAATGAATGTGCTATATTTCAGATCATATATTTGTTTTCCTTAAAATTTGAACTAACACTAACTTTATTCTCATCTGAATGATAGATTATTTATTTCTGTATAAAATAAAAACACATTTGATTTTTCTTTTTTAATCAATGTAGAATGTGTAACTGAAAAAATAAACAGATTAGGGCTCTGATCGAGGACAATAATGTCAAAAAAAGAATCAGGGCATGTCTCATATCTTTCTAAAATGTAATTATACACCATTTATTTTTATATAAAATTATACAAATATTAGAACTAAACCCATTTTATTCCTTTTTTTCAATTTAAGAATTATTTTTAAGTTTAAAAACAGCCAGAATGGTTGTTTAGTCAAAAATAATAATAATCCAAATCATATATAGTGCTATACTGCCCTCTTGTGTTCAAAATCAGGTAGGCCTATTGAATTTATATATATTTATATATTAGGGATGTTACTATGGGAATATTTTCCCACCGGTTAATCAACGTGTGATTGTGTAAACAAATTGTGTAAACCTCCCGCTGGGGGGTTTAAAAACACTAACTTGAAAGCGAAAGTATAATATGGACGTCCGCACGGACATTGAAATGGTGGCGCTCGAATGAATTCCTATGGAAGTAGAAATTAACTAAACGTTCGCTCTGTTCTGCTCGCTCGTCGCCATGGACGCGCACCATTATGAATGCCAGTGCAGCCGCATACTTTTTAGTGTCACTAAAATTAGTGCAATTTCGGGGGCCGATTGCTTGAATTCTGAGTTCAATAGTCTATTATTTTTCACGGAAAACACAACAATAAAAGAGTACAATGACAGATTCGCTTAAATAGGCGTTTTTACATAAAATAGCCTATTCCGTCATCATCTTTTCAGTCAGCTCTTCACTCTCGTGATTAATGAAATTTGACTCCTGTTGCTGATATTTGCTGCAACTTTCGTTCAGCTCACAATTTAGTAAGAAAACACGTTTCAAATGTGTTTTTATTTTATTTTTGTGTATGTATATGTATGTATATATATAAATATAGCTTATGTTTCAAATATGAGTTAATTAACAATCGTTGGAAAGAATGATACTTTTAAACATAACACTAAACCGTCATTAGGTGTCGCCAGGGGACCGTCTTAATGAGCGAGTCATTGATTCATTCGTTTGAACGACTGAGTCATTCATGAATGAGATAGATGTTTATGGATTGATTGGTCATTGAATCTTTGAGTCAACCGATTCGTTCAAAATGCTGAATCATTCAGTAATGAGAACGCGTTGCTGTGAGATGCGCGATGGTTCTGCTGTGATCTTTGTTTAACTATTTTCGCTGCTGAAACAGAAAAAAAGTCAATATTGCATGTAAAATGTAAGTGATTTGACTTGTGTGTGTGTGTGTGTGTGATTGTGTGTGTGATTGTGTCTGTTACAGTGATAAGAGTTTAACCCTTGTTAAACTTTAGGCCTTGTCTTTTTGGATATATATCTTTTTATATTAAAAAATAGTCATACAACCCATATATTTTAAATGTATTGTTTGCTTTAAATTACATTAAGATTGTATGTTTGGTAATTGAACCTGAATGAATTTTAAATGAATGTGCTATATTTCAGATCATATATTTGTTTTCCTTAAAATTTGAACTAACACTAACTTTATTCTCATCTGGATGATAGATTATTTATTTCTGTATAAAATAAAAACACATTTGATTTTTCTTTTTTAATCAATGTAGAATGTGTAACTGAAAAAATAAACAGATTAGGGCTCTTTTTGATGACAAGAAATGAAAACCAATGCGATATGATGAATGTCCAAAAGATGGCTCCCACAGACTGTTTTTAAATAGGATTGTTTGATATTTTTTGCTTTTAAACTGTGTGTGTGTGTGTGTGTAAGAGATTTTGGTTGGGTGACAGTTGTAGTTTACAGTTTGACAAGAGTTTATAGTTTGACAAAAGCACAATGTTGTGTTTTATTGCGAGTGTACACAAATATAAGTAAACACTTTGCAGTTTGAATAATGTCCTGTATGAACAAAAGGACGGAGTATGTCTTTATGTCTACATTGTTCAATTACGCCACACACACACACACACACACACACACACACACACACACACACACACACACACACACACACACACACACACACACACACACACACACACACACACACACACACACACACACACACACACACACACAAACACTATTTTTCTAATCAGATCAGGCAAGTAATATTCTGTCTTGTCTCTTAAAAAAACAATATATATATATATGTATATATATATATATATATATATATGTGTGTGTGTGTGTGTGTGTGTGTGTGTGTATATATATAAATATAGCTGCGAGCAGCGATGAAAGGGCCAAAGCCGGCGGCACCGCCACCCCGGTTATAGCGCCACCAACTGGCAGCAGGAAGTCTGTCACTTTCAAAAAGCTTTGAAATCAGCTGATTGCTTCAAACTTCACTACTATGATGTAAACACACGGCAGATGTAGACCTGGATGTAGACCTGACCTTTCAGAAGGTTGCTCTCGCATACTTTGTGGTTGACATGTGCCCTCAATGCACACTTTTGCAGAGCCCACACTGATACAAGCTCTACAGCACACTTCTTTTCGACAGTCAAAGCAGGGTTACGTTTTTGCACGTCGTGCACAATAACCCTAAAGGCACCAGGGTGGCGGTGCCACCGGCTTTATATATATATATATATATATATATATATATATATATATAAATATAGCTGCGAGCAGCGATGAAGGGCCAAAGCCGGTGGTACCGCCACCCCGGTGCCTTTAGGTAACTAAAGGCACCGGGGTTGCGGTGCCACCGGCTTGGGCCCGTAATCGCTGCTCGCAGCTATATTTATTCTTCTTATTATTTTTCTGCTACCTTTTGGACACTTTTGGAGGCCTTAACATGCTCAAAAACTCCTGAAACTTTGCACACATGTCAGAACCCGCGGCCATCAGGGCCGGGCTGAAGATGGTACCCGGGCGTGGCAGGGGGGCTCGACAGCGCCCCCTGGAACGGGGTCCGAAAACATGGTCCATAAATCAAACACGCTTGCATGTAATAATATGAAACTCGGTACACATGTAGATCTCCTCGTTTCATATATACTTCACACTCTTACTTTTTACCCCAGCCCAACAGGAAGTCGGCTATTTAGGGTTGTTGGTAAAACACACGCAATGGAATGTGAAATACTCCTCCTAGAGAATTCAAACAAACGGCACGAAACTCGGTCAGCATGAAGTCAAGACATTGAGGATGAAAGTTTGCGAGGGGATTTTTGATATCTCGAACGGTTTGGCCGTGGCGAGGAAACAAAATTATGGCGAGAAACGTGAAACAGGAAGTGTGTCATAACTACTGCATACATTAACTGATCTTGATGAAACTTCAACAGTGTGTTCGTTGTAAGAGGCCGATCACATGGATGTGACTATTGTGAGTCAAAATTATAGCGCCACCAACTGGCAGCAGGAAGTGTGTCACTTCCTAAATGCTTTGAAATCACCCTCTTATTTTTACCCGATTTGCTTCAAACTTTATGTGTATAATGTAAACACACGCCAGATGTAGACCTGTGAAAGGATTATTGATATCTTAGATACTGTTGCCGTGGCAACACATCAAACTTTAATATTCTTGTTTGATGCTTTTGAGACTCTTAGCATGCTTGAAATTGCATGAAACTCGACAGACACAGGTATGCATATGGTTCAGATCAAGCCGGACAACTTTCTAATTAACTGTCATTAGCTCAGACCAAGAGGAAGTCAGATATTTTGGTTTGAATGTGGATGTTTCTGAGAATTTTCTCTCCCTCTCCCTCTGACAGAGAGAATGCACCCTGCCATTCGTGTGTGTCTGTGTGGGGAGGGGGGGAGGGGCTCTTTTAGTTTAAACACAAAATTATACATAGGGCCATACTGCCCTCTTGTGTCCAAAATTATATTTATATATACATTATACATATATTTGGTATGTGACTGAGGACCGAGAGCTTTTAAATACGGGACATTGATAATGGCCACGTGCAGAGCGCTCGAGGGAATTCCTATGGAAGTAGGAATGAACTAAAAAACGTTCGCTCTGTTCTGCTCGCTCGTCGCCATGGACGCGCACCATTATGAATGCCAGTGCAGCCGCATACTTTTTAGTGTCACTTTAAAATTAGTGCAATAACGGGGCCGATTGCTTGAATTGTGAGTTCAATAGTCTATTATTTTTCACGGAAAACACAACAACAAAAGAGTACAAGGATAGATTCGCTGAAATAGGGGCTTTTACATAAAATAGCCTATTCCGTCATCATCTTTTCAGTCAGCTCTTCACTCTCGTGATTAATGAAATTTGACTCCTGTTGCTGATATTTGCTGCAACTTTCGTTCCGCTCACAATTTAGTAAGCAAACACGCTTCAAATGTGTTTTTATTTTATTTTTGTGTATATATATGTGTGTGTATATATATGTGTGTATATATATATATATATATATATATATATATATAGCTTATGTTTCAAATATGAGTTAATTAACAATCGTTGGAAAGAATGATACTTTTAATATCACTAAACCGTCATTAGGTGTCGCCAGGCGACCGTCTTAATGAGCGAGTCATTGATTCATTCGTTCAAACGATTCGTTTCGAACGGCTGAGTCATTCATGAATGAGACAGATTATGGATTGGTCGTTGAATCTTTGAGTCAACCGATTCGTTCAAAATGCTGAATCATTCAGTAATGAGAACGCGTTGCTGTGAGATGCTCGATGGTTCTGCTGTGATCTTTGTTTAACTATTTTCGCTGCTGAAACAGAAAAAAAAGTCAATATTGCATCTAAAATGTAAGTGATTTGACGTGTGTGTGTGTGTGTGTGTGTGTGTGTGTGTGTGTGTGTGTGTGTGTGTGTGTGTGTGTGATTGTGTCTGTTACAGTGATTGTTTAACCCTTGTTAAAGTTTAGGCCTTGTCTTTTTGGATATATATCTTTTTATATAAAAAAAAATAGCATACAACCCATGTATTTTAAATGTATTGTTTGCTTTAAATTACATTGAGATTTGTATGTTTGGTAATTGAACCTGAATGAATTATAAATGAATGTGCTATATTTCAGATCATATATTTGTTTTCCTTAAAATTTGAACTAACACTAACTTTATTCTCATCTGAATGATAGATTATTTATTTCTGTATAAAATAAAAACACATTTGATTTTTCTTTTTTAATCAATGTAGAATGTGTAACTGAAAAAATAAACAGATTAGGGCTCTGATCGAGGACAATAATGTCAAAAAAAGAATCAGGGCATGTCTCATATCTTTCTAAAATGTAATTATACACCATTTATTTTTATATAAAATTATACAAATATTAGAACTAAACCCATTTTATTCCTTTTTTTCAATTTAAGAATTATTTTTAAGTTTAAAAACAGCCAGAATGGTTGTTTAGTCAAAAATAATAATAATCCAAATCATATATAGTGCTATACTGCCCTCTTGTGTTCAAAATCAGGTAGGCCTATTGAATTTATATATATTTATATATTAGGGATGTTACTATGGGAATATTTTCCCACCGGTTAATCAACGTGTGATTGTGTAAACAAATTGTGTAAACCTCCCGCTGGGGGGTTTAAAAACACTAACTTGAAAGCGAAAGTATAATATGGACGTCCGCACGGACATTGAAATGGTGGCGCTCGAATGAATTCCTATGGAAGTAGAAATTAACTAAACGTTCGCTCTGTTCTGCTCGCTCGTCGCCATGGACGCGCACCATTATGAATGCCAGTGCAGCCGCATACTTTTTAGTGTCACTAAAATTAGTGCAATTTCGGGGGCCGATTGCTTGAATTCTGAGTTCAATAGTCTATTATTTTTCACGGAAAACACAACAATAAAAGAGTACAATGACAGATTCGCTTAAATAGGCGTTTTTACATAAAATAGCCTATTCCGTCATCATCTTTTCAGTCAGCTCTTCACTCTCGTGATTAATGAAATTTGACTCCTGTTGCTGATATTTGCTGCAACTTTCGTTCAGCTCACAATTTAGTAAGAAAACACGTTTCAAATGTGTTTTTATTTTATTTTTGTGTATGTGTGTGTATATGTATGTATATATATAAATATAGCTTATGTTTCAAATATGAGTTAATTAACAATCGTTGGAAAGAATGATACTTTTAAACATAACACTAAACCGTCATTAGGTGTCGCCAGGCGACCGTCTTAATGAGCGAGTCATTGATTCATTCGTTTGAACGACTGAGTCATTCATGAATGAGATAGATGTTTATGGATTGACTGGTCATTGAATCTTTGAGTCAACCGATTCGTTCAAAATGCTGAATCATTCAGTAATGAGAACGCGTTGCTGTGAGATGCGCGATGGTTCTGCTGTGATCTTTGTTTAACTATTTTCGCTGCTGAAACAGAAAAAAAGTCAATATTGCATGTAAAATGTAAGTGATTTGACTTGTGTGTGTGTGTGTGTGTGATTGTGTGTGTGATTGTGTCTGTTACAGTGATAAGAGTTTAACCCTTGTTAAACTTTAGGCCTTGTCTTTTTGGATATATATCTTTTTATATTAAAAAATAGTCATACAACCCATATATTTTAAACGTATTGTTTGCTTTAAATTACATTAAGATTGTATGTTTGGTAATTGAACCTGAATGAATTTTAAATGAATGTGCTATATTTCAGATCATATATTTGTTTTCCTTAAAATTTGAACTAACACTAACTTTATTCTCATCTGGATGATAGATTATTTATTTCTGTATAAAATAAAAACACATTTGATTTTTCTTTTTTAATCAATGTAGAATGTGTAACTGAAAAAATAAACAGATTAGGGCTCTTTTTGATGACAAGAAATGAAAACCAATGCGATATGATGAATGTCCAAAAGATGGCTCCCACAGACTGTTTTTAAATAGGATTGTTTGATATTTTTTGCTTTTAAACTGTGTGTGTGTGTGTGTGTGTAAGAGATTTTGGTTGGGTGACAGTTGTAGTTTACAGTTTGACAAGAGTTTATAGTTTGACAAAAGCACAATGTTGTGTTTTATTGCGAGTGTACACAAATATAAGTAAACACTTTGCAGTTTGAATAATGTCCTGTATGAACAAAAGGACGGAGTATGTCTTTATGTCTACATTGTTCAATTACGCCACACACACACACACACACACACACACACACACACACACACACACACACACACACACACACACACACACACACACACACACACAAACACTATTTTTCTAATCAGATCAGGCAAGTAATATTCTGTCTTGTCTCTTAAAAAAACAATATATATATATGTATATATATATATATATATATGTGTGTGTGTGTGTGTATATATATAAATATAGCTGCGAGCAGCGATGAAAGGGCCAAAGCCGGCGGCACCGCCACCCCGGTTATAGCGCCACCAACTGGCAGCAGGAAGTCTGTCACTTTCAAAAAGCTTTGAAATCAGCTGATTGCTTCAAACTTCACTACTATGATGTAAACACACGGCAGATGTAGACCTGGATGTAGACCTGACCTTTCAGAAGGTTGCTCTCGCATACTTTGTGGTTGACATGTGCCCTCAATGCACACTTTTGCAGAGCCCACACTGATACAAGCTCTACAGCACACTTCTTTTCGACAGTCAAAGCAGGGTTACGTTTTTGCACGTCGTGCACAATAACCCTAAAGGCACCAGGGTGGCGGTGCCACCGGCTTTATATATATATATATATATATATATATATATATATAAATATAGCTGCGAGCAGCGATGAAGGGCCAAAGCCGGTGGTACCGCCACCCCGGTGCCTTTAGGTAACTAAAGGCACCGGGGTTGCGGTGCCACCGGCTTGGGCCCGTAATCGCTGCTCGCAGCTATATTTATTATTATTATTATTATTATTATTTTACTACCTTTTGGGCACTTTTGGGGGCCTTAACGTGCTCGAAAACTCTTGAAACTTTGCACACATCTCAGAACCCGCGGCCATCAGGGCCGGGCTGAAGCTGGTACCCGGGCGTGGCAGGGGGGCTCGACAGCGCCCCCTGGAACGTGGTTTGAACACTTGGTCCATAAATCAAACACGCTTGCATGTAATAATATGAAACTCAGTACACATATAGATCTCATCGGTTCATATATACTTCATGCTCTTACTTTTTACCCCAGCCCAACAGGAAGTCGGCTATTAAGGGTTGTTTGGAAAACACATGCAATGGAATGTGAAATACTCCTCCTAGAGAATTCAAACACACGGCACGAAACTCGGTCAGCATGAAGTCAAGACACTGAGGATGAAAAATTGCCAGGGGATTTTTGATATCTCGAACGGTTTGGCCGTGGCGAGTAAACGAAATTATGGCGAGAAACGTGAAACAGGAAGTGTGTTATAACTACTGCATACATTAACTAATCTTGATGAAACTTCAGCAGTGTGTTCGTTGTAAGAGCCCGATCACATGGATGTGACTATTGTGAGTCAAAGTTATAGCGCCACCAACTGGCAGCAGGAAGTGTGTCACTTTCAAAATGCTTTTAAATCACCCTCTTATTTTTACCCGATTTGCTTCAAACTTCATGTGCATAATGTAGACACACGCCAGATGTAGACCTGTGAAAGGATTATTGATATCTTAGATACTGTTGCCATGGCAATGCATCAAACATTAATATTCCTTTTTTTAAGCTTTTTCATGCTTTTTTATGCTTTCGGGCACTTTTGGGGATCTTAACGTGCTCGAAAACTCTTGAAACTTTGCACACGGGACAAAACCCGCGGCCATCAGGGCCAGGCTGAAGCTGGTACCCGGGCGTGGCAGGGGGGCTCGACAGCGCCCCCTTGAACGGGTCAGACAATTTGGTCCATATATCCAACACGCTTTACCCTATTTGCTTCAAACTTGATGTGTATAATGTAGACACAAGCCAGATGTAGACCTGTGAAAGGATTGTTGATATCTTAGATGCTGTTGCCGTGACAACGCATCAAACTTTAATATTCTTTTTGGATACTTTTGAGATTCTTAGCGCACTTTTGGGGCCCTTAACATGCTCAAAAACTCTTGAAACTTTGCACACGGGTCAGAAACCGCGGCCATCAGGGCCGGGCTGAAGCTGGTACCCGGGCGTGGCAGGGGGGCTCGACAGCGCCCCCTGGAACGGGGTCCGAAAACTTGGTCCATAAATCAAACAGGCTTTACCCGATTTGCTTCAAACTTGATGTGTATAATGTAGACACACGCCAGATGTAGACCTGTGAAAGGATTGTTGATATCTTAGATGCTGTTGCCGTGACAACGCATCAAACTTTAATATTCTTTTTGGATACTTTTGAGACTCTCAGCGCACTTTTGGGGCCCTTAACATGCTCAAAAACTCTTGAAACTTTGCACACGGGTCAGAACCCGCGGCCATCAGGGCCGGGCTGAAGCTGGTACCCGGGCGTGGCAGGGGGGCTCGACAGCGCCCCCTGGAACAGGGTCCGAAAACTTGGTCCATAAATCAAACACGCTTGAATGTAATAATATGAAACTCGGTACACATATAGATCTCATCGATTCATATATCCTTTGTACTTTTACTTTTTACCCCAGCCCAACAGGAAGTCGGCTATTATGGTTTGTTTGGAAGCGTATGCCCCTGGAATTCGATATACTCCTCCTAGAGAATTCAACCAATCGCCACGAAACTCGGTCAGCATGAAGTCAAGACATTGAGGATGAAAAGTTGCCAGGGGATTTTTGATATCTCGAACGGTTTGGCCGTGGCGAGGAAACGAATTTATGGCGAATAAAGGAAACAGGAAGTGTGTTATAACTTCTGCATACATTAACTGATCTTGATGAAACTTCAGCAGTGTGTTCGCTGTAAGAGTCCGATCACATGGATGTGACTATTGTGAGTCAAAGTTATAGCGCCACCAACTGGCAGCAGGAAGTGTGTCACTTCCTAAAGGCTTTGAAATCACCCTCTTATTTTTACCCAATTTGCTTCAAACTTTATGTGTATAATGTAGACACACGGCAGATGTAGACCTGAGAAAGGATTATTGATATCTTAGATACTGTTGCCGTGGCAACGCATCAAACTTTATTATTCTTTGTTGATGCTTTTGAGACTCTTAACATACTTGAAATTGCATGAAACCCGACAGACACATCACATTTATTAGACAGTAGACATGTGCAGAGTTTCAGAAACGGGCGTGGTGAGGGGCTCAGTAGCGCCACCTTTTGTCAAAAGTGGGGGGATTGATTTTATCTACAGTAATAAAAATCGGTATGTGTATTGTTCTCCTCCAGCCAGACAACTTTCTAATTTACACTCAATAGCTCCAACCAACAGGAAGTCAGATATTTTGGTTTGAAAATTGTCATTTTATGTCTCTCTCTCTCTCTGAGCCTACGTCTCTGTGTGTGTGTGTGTGTGTCTGTGAGTGTGGGGAGGGGGAGGGGGGCTAGATTAACCATTTGACTGCTGTGTGGTTTGGCCTGCATTAAAAAAGAAAAAAAAATGTCTTACGCCTTGTATTTTTTAAATAAGTTGTATTAATAAGTAAAGGCATATAACCAGTTGAATTGTAGTGCATTGAAAATAGTTTTATATAATTAGTTTATTAATTAAATTAACTTGGTCAGAAAATTTGGTCCATAAATCAAACACACTTGCATGTAATATTATGAAACTCTGTACACATATAGATCTCATCGGGCCAAACAACTTTAAGCCAGCCCAACAGGAAGTGGGCTATTTTGGTCTTAAAGTGGATGTTTTGCAAAACCAGGCTCTACATTTTTACCCACTCCTCTTAAGTGGTTTATTTTATTCCCACCAAACTTTTTCAACATGATGAAAATACATTAAAGAAGCATAATTGTGAATATCTATTGAATATCTCTAATTGTTTTGCTATGGCGAGGGATTAAAGTCATGTAAAAAAAAATAAACACTAAAAGCCTCATATCTTCTAAAAATTTAATTATACACCATTTATTTCTAGATAAAATTATACAAATATCAGAACTAAACCCATTTTATTCTTGTTTTCAATTTAAGAATAATGTACAAGTTTAAAAACAGCCAGGATGCACTATTCAGTTAAAAAAATAAATATATCAAATAATACATAGGGCTATACTGCCCTCTTGTGTTCAAAATCAGGTAGGCCTGTTGTATTTAAATATAGGTAGCTGCTATGTGACTCCGAGAATTTTTTCTCACCGGTTATTTGACGTGTAACACCGGGGGCTTTTATATCGCTAAGTTAAAAGTGAAAGTAAAGTAAGGACATTTATAGTGGTGGCGCTCACAGTGCGCTCGAATGAATTTCTATGGAAGTAGAAATGAAAAAACGTTCGCTCTGTTTTGCTCGCTCGTCGCCATGGACGCGCACCGTAATGAATGCCACTGCAGCCGCATACTTTTTAGTGTCACTTTAAAATTAGTGCAATATCGGGGGCCAATTGCTTGAATTGTGAGTTCAATAGTCTATTATTTTTCACGGAAAACACAACAACAAAAGAGTACAATGATAGATTCGCTTAAATAGGCGCTTTTACATAAAATAGCCTATTCCGTCATCATCTTTTCAGTCAGCTCTTCACTCTCGTGATTAATGAAATTTGACTCCTGTTGCTGATATTTGCTGCAACTTTCGTTCTGCTCACAATTTAGTAAGCAAACACGCTTCAAATGTGTTTTTATTTTATTTTTGTGTGTATATATGTGTGTATATATATATATATAGCTTATGTTTCAAATATGAGTTAATTAACAATCGTTTGAAAGAATGATACTTTTAAACATATCACTAAGCCGTCATTAGGTGTCGCCAGGCGACCGTCTTAATGAGCGAGTCATTGATTCATTTGTTCGAACGATTCGTTCGAACGGCTGAGTCATTCATGAATGAGACAGATTATGGATTGGTCATTGAATCTTTGAGTCAACCGATTCGTTCAAAATGCTGAATCATTCAGTAATGAGAAAACACGTTGCTGTGAGATGCTCGATGGTTCTGCTGTGATCTTTGTTTAACTAGTTTCACTGCTGAAACAGAAAAAAGTCAATATTGCATATAAAATGTAAGTGATTTGACTTGTGTGTGTGTGTGTGTGTGTGTGTGTGTGTGTGTGTGTGTGTGTGTATGATTGTGTCTGTTACTTTTTGGATATATATCTTTTTATATAAAAAAAAATAGGCATACAACCCATATATTTTAAATGTATTGTTTGCTTTAAATTACATTAAGATTTGTATGTTTGGTAATTGAACCTGAATGAATTTTAAATGAATGTGCTATATTTCAGAGTTTTCCTTAAAAGTTGACCTAACACTAACTTTATTCTCATCTGAATGATAGATTATTTATTTCTGTATAAAATAAAAAAGAGATTTTGGTTGGGTGACAGTTGTAGTTTACAGTTTGACAAAAGCACAATGTTGTGTTTTATTGCGATTGTTCACAAATATAAGTAAACACTTATGAGATAGATGTTTATGGATTGATTGGTCATTGAATCTTTGAGTCAACCGATTCGTTCAAAATGCTGAATCATTCAGTAATGAGAACGCGTTGCTGTGAGATGCGCGATGGTTCTGCTGTGATCTTTGTTTAACTATTTTCGCTGCTGAAACAGAAAAAAAGTCAATATTGCATCTAAAATGTAATTGATTTGACTTGTGTGTGTGTGTGTGATTGTGTGTGTGATTGTGTCTGTTACAGTGATAAGAGTTTAACCCTTGTTAAACTTTAGACCTTGTCTTTTTGGATATATATCTTTTTATATTAAAAAATAGTCATACAACCCATATATTTTAAATGTATTGTTTGCTTTAAATTACATTAAGATTGTATGTTTGGTAATCGAACCTAAATGAATTTTACATGAATGTGCTATATTTCAGATCATATATTTGTTTTCCTTAAAATTTGAACTAACACTAACTTTATTCTCATCTGAATGATAGATTATTTATTTCTGTATAAAATAAAAACACCTTTGATTTTTCTTTTTTAATCAATGTAGAATGTGTAACTGAAAAAATAAACAGATTAGGGCTCTGTTTGATGACAAGAAATGAAAACCAATGCGATATGATGAATGTCCAAAAGATGGCTCCCACAGACTGTTTTTAAATAGGATTGTTTGATATTTTTTGCTTTTAAACTGTGTGTGTGTGTGTGTGTAAGAGATTTTGGTTGGGTGACAGTTGTAGTTTACAGTTTGACAAGAGTTTATAGTTTGACAAAAGCACAATGTTGTGTTTTATTGTGAGTGTACACAAATATAAGTAAACACTTTGCAGTTTGAATAATGTCCTGTATGAACAAAAGGACGGAGTATGTCTTTATGTCTACATTGTTCAATTACGCCACACACACACACACACACACACACAAACACTATTTTTCTAATCAGATCAGGCAAGTAATATTCTGTCTTGTCTCTTAAAAAAACAATATATATATATTTATGTATATATATATATATATATATATATATATATATATATATATATATATATATGTGTGTGTGTGTGTGTGTGTGTATATATATATATAAATATAGCTGCGAGCAGCGTGAAAGGGCCAAAGCCGGCGGCACCGCCACCCCGGTTATAGCGCCACCAACTGGCAGCAGGAAGTCTGTCACTTTCAAAAAGCTTTGAAATCACCTGATTGCTTCAAACTTCACTACTATGATGTAAACACACGGCAGATGTAGACCTGGATGTAGACCTGACCTTTCAGAAGGTTGCTCTCGCATACTTTGTGGTTGACATGTGCCCTCAATGCACACTTTTGCAGAGCCCACACTGATACAAGCTCTACAGCACACTTCTTTTCGACAGTCAAAGCAGGGTTACGTTTTTGCACGTCGTGCACAATAACCCTAAAGGCACCAGGGTGGCGGTGCCACCGGCTTTATATATATATATATATATATATATATATATATATATATATAAATAAATATAGCTGCGAGCAGCGATGAAGGGCCAAAGCCGGTGGTACCGCCACCCCGGTGCCTTTAGGTAACTAAAGGCACCGGGGTTGCGGTGCCACCGGCTTGGGCCCGTAATCGCTGCTCGCAGCTATATTTATTATTATTATTAGGGCCCAAGCCTTGAAAAGGCGAAGGCCCTATTGTTTTCCTAAGGATTATTATTTATTATTATTATTATTATTTTACTACCTTTTGGGCACTTTTGGGGGCCTTAACATGCTCGAAAACTCTTGAAACTTTGCACACATCTCAGAACCCGCGGCCATCAGGGCCGGGCTGAAGCTGGTACCCGGGCGTGGCAGGGGGGCTCGACAGCGCCCCCTGGAACGGGGTTTGAACACTTGGTCCATAAATCAAACACGCTTGCATGTAATAATATGAAACTCAGTACACATATAGATCTCATCGGTTCATATATACTTCATGCTCTTACTTTTTACCCCAGCCCAACAGGAAGTCGGCTATTAAGGGTTGTTTGGAAAACACATGCAATGGAATGTGAAATACTCCTCCTAGGGAATTCAAACACACGGCACGAAACTCGGTCAGCATGAAGTCAAGACATTGAGGATGAAAAATTGCCAGGGGATTTTTGATATCTCGAACGGTTTGGCCGTGGCGAGTAAACGAAATTATGGCGAGAAACGTGAAACAGGAAGTGTGTTATAACTACTGCATACATTAACTAATCTCGATGAAACTTCAGCAGTGTGTTCGTTGTAAGAGCCCGATCACATGGATGTGACTATTGTGAGTCAAAGTTATAGCGCCACCAACTGGCAGCAGGAAGTGTGTCACTTTCAAAATGCTTTTAAATCACCCTCTTATTTTTACCCGATTTGCTTCAAACTTCATGTGCATAATGTAGACACACGCCAGATGTAGACCTGTGAAAGGATTATTGATATCTTAGATACTGTTGCCATGGCAATGCATCAAACATTAATATTCCTTTTTTTAAGCTTTTTCATGCTTTTTTATGCTTTCGGGCACTTTTGGGGTTCTTAACGTGCTCGAAAACTCTTGAAACTTTGCACACAGGACAAAACCCGCGGCCATCAGGGCCAGGCTGAAGCTGGTACCCGGGCGTGGCAGGGGGGCTCGACAGCGCCCCCTTGAACGGGTCAGACAATTTGGTCCATATATCCAACACGCTTTACCCTATTTGCTTCAAACTTGATGTGTATAATGTAGACACAAGCCAGATGTAGACCTGTGAAAGGATTGTTGATATCTTAGATGCTGTTGCCGTGACAACGCATCAAACTTTAATATTCTTTTTGGATACTTTTGAGATTCTTAGCGCACTTTTGGGGCCCTTAACATGCTCAAAAACTCTTGAAACTTTGCACACGGGTCAGAAACCGCGGCCATCAGGGCCGGGCTGAAGCTGGTACCCGGGCGTGGCAGGGGGGCTCGACAGCGCCCCCTGGAATGGGGTCCTAAAACTTGGTCCATAAATCAAACAGGCTTTACCCGATTTGCTTCAAACTTGATGTGTATAATGTAGACACACGCCAGATTTAGACCTGTGAAAGGATTGTTGATATCTTAGATGCTGTTGCCGTGACAACGCATCAAACTTTAATATTCTTTTTGGATACTTTTGAGACTCTCAGCGCACTTTGGGGGCCCTTAACGTGCTCAAAAACTCTTGAAACTTTGCACACGGGTCAGAACCCGTGGCCATCAGGGCCGGGCTGAAGCTGGTACCCGGGCGTGGCAAGGGGGCTCGACAGCGCCCCCTGGAACGGGGTCCGAAAACTTGGTCCATAAATCAAACACGCTTGAATGTAATAATATGAAACTCGGTACACATATAGATCTCATCGATTCATATATCCTTTGTACTTTTACTTTTTACCCCAGCCCAACAGGAAGTCGGCTATTATGGTTTGTTTGGAAGCGTATGCCCCTGGAATTCGATATACTCCTCCTAGAGAATTCAACCAATCGCCACGAAACTCGGTCAGCATGAAGTCAAGACATTGAGGATGAAAAGTTGCCAGGGGATTTTTGATATCTCGAACGGTTTGGCCGTGGCGAGGAAACGAATTTATGGCGAATAAAGGAAACAGGAAGTGTGTTATAACTTCTGCATACATTAACTGATCTTGATGAAACTTCAGCAGTGTGTTCGCTGTAAGAGTCCGATCACATGGATGTGACTATTGTGAGTCAAAGTTATAGGGTCACCAACTGGCAGCAGGAAGTGTGTCACTTCCTAAAGGCTTTGAAATCACCCTCTTATTTTTACCCAATTTGCTTCAAACTTTATGTGTATAATGTAGACACACGGCAGATGTAGACCTGAGAAAGGATTATTGATATCTTAGATACTGTTGCCGTGGCAACGCATCAAACTTTATTATTCTTTGTTGATGCTTTTGAGACTCTTAACATACTTGAAATTGCATGAAACCCGACAGACACATCACATTTATTAGACAGTAGACATGTGCAGAGTTTCAGAAACGGGCATGGTGAGAGCAATTAGAGAATAATGTTTAAGTTTAAAAACAGCCAGAATGGTTGTTTAGTCAAAAAATTTTTTTTCCCAAATCATACATAGTGTTATACTGCCCTCTTGTGTTCAAAATCAGGTAAAAAGCTAAAGTAAAATAAGGACGTCTGCACAATTCATTAATAATGGTGCAGAGTAGAGTGAGCTTTTTCAATTAATTCCTATGGAAGTAGGAATGAACTAAACAACGTTCGCTCTGTTCTGCTCGTCCCTCACCGTGGGCGCGCAGAGTTATGAATGCCCGTGCAGCCGTGAGCATTTTAGTTTCATTTTAAAATTAGCGCCATTTCGGGGGACGTATTACTTTAATTTATTTAACAAAAACACAATGTTGTGTTTTATTGCGAGTGTACACAAATATAAGTAAACACTTTGACGTTTGAATGATGTCCTGTATGAAGAAAATGACGGAGTATGTTTCACTGTTCAATCGCGCTGAGCCACCCAGACCCCCACACACACACTGACACACACACACACACACACACACACACACACAAACACACACACACACACACAATAATAAAACATTCAACCTAACATATACAAATTACACTGCTATGTTGAAATAGTCAGTAGTACAATTTGTATCATTCACAGTAAGCACCGCTCCACTGTGATTTTTCCAAGCACATTTTTGCACAAGTGAAGAGGATGATTTTTTCCGTCGATATTGGAACGTGAGTGAAGTACAAAGCCTGTAATAAAGAATAGTTTAGCATCCAAATACATCGCAAATGTTGCAACATTTAGATTCTAAAGAGAGATTTACGTGAGCCTAACACCACTTACTTTTACTTTTGTTTTAAATTATTTCGTTTTGGCTTTATTATAGTTATTTTTTTATTCGTGTTCTGTTCTGAATATCATTAAATTTAAAGGATTTGTTGTGGAATATTTTGAGTGTATAATCAAATAACACTAAACCGTCACTAGGTGTCGCCAGGCGACCCTCTTAATGAGCGGGTGCTGAAACAGAAAAAAGTCAATATTGCATATAAAATGTAAGTGATTTGACTTGTGTGTGTGTCTGTGTCTGTGTCTGTGTGTGTGTGTGTGTGTGTGTGTATGATTGTGTCTGTTACAGTGATTGTTTAACCCTTGTTAAAGTTTAGGCCTTGTCTTTTTGGATATATATCTTTTTATATAAAAAAAATAGGCATACAACCCATATATTTTAAATGTATTGTTTAGGCCTTGTCTTTTTGGATATATATCTTTTTATATAAAAAAAATAGGCATACAACCCATATATTTTAAATGTATTGTTTGCTTTAAATTACATTAAGATTTGTATGTTTGGTAATTGAACCTGAATGAATTTTAAATGAATGTGCTATATTTCAGAGTTTTCCTTAAAATTTGAACTAACACTAACTTTATTCTCATCTGAATGATAGATTATTTATTTCTGTATAAAATAAAAAAGAGATTTTGGTTGGGTGACAGTTGTAGTTTACAGTTTGACAAAAGCACAATGTTGTGTTTTATTGCGATTGTTCACAAATATAAGTAAACACTTTACAGTTTGAATAATGTCCTGTATGAACAAAAGGAGTATGTTTTTATGTCTACATTGTTCAATCACGTTTCACACACACACACACACACACACACACAAACTTTTTTTCTAATCAGATCAGGCAAGTAATATTCTGTCTTGGCACAATTGATTTAACTTTCATAACTTATTTCATGTGTCCATTAAGTCCATGAGACCGTAGGGTGTCTCATTTTTCATTTTAGGTTTCAGAAGGTTGCTCACGCATACTTTGTGGTTGATATGTGCCCTCAATGCACACTTTTGCAGAGCCCACACCAATGCAAGCTTTACAGCACACATCTCAAAGGTCAAAGCGGAGTTACGATATTGCCCGTCATGCACAGTAACCCTAAAGGCACCGGGGTGGCGGTGCCACCGGCTTGTTTATATATATATATATATATATAAAGGCACCGGGGTGGCGGTGCCACCGGCTTGTTTATATATATATATATATATATATATATATATATATATATATATATATATATATATATATATATATATATATATAAATATAGCTGCGAGCAGCGATGAAGGGCCAAAGCCGGCGGCACCGCCACTCCGGTGCCTTTAGGTAACTAAAGGCACCGGTGTTGCGGTGCCACCGGCTTGGGCCCGTAATCGCTGCTCGCAGCTATATTTATATATATATATATATATATATATATATATATATTTATTATTATTATTATTATTATTATTATTATTTTACTACCTTTTGGGCACTTTTGGGGGCCTTAACGTGCTCGAAAACTCTTGAAACTTTGCACACATCTCAGAACCCGCGGCCATCAGGGCCGGGCTGAAGCTGGTACCCGGGCGTGGCAGGGGGGCTCGACAGCGCCCCCTGGAACGGGGTTTGAACACTTGGTCCATAAATCAAACACGCTTGCATGTAATAATATGAAACTCAGTACACATATAGATCTCATCGGTTCATATATACTTCATGCTCTTACTTTTTACCCCAGCCCAACAGGAAGTCGGCTATTAAGGGTTGTTTGGAAAACACATGCAATGGAATGTGAAATACTCCTCCTAGAGAATTCAAACACACGGCACGAAACTCGGTCAGCATGAAGTCAAGACACTGAGGATGAAAAATTGCCAGGGGATTTTTGATATCTCGAACGGTTTGGCCGTGGCGAGTAAACGAAATTATGGCGAGAAACGTGAAACAGGAAGTGTGTTATAACTACTGCATACATTAACGAAATCTTGATGAAACTTCAGCAGTGTGTTCGTTGTAAGAGCCCGATCACATGGATGTGACTATTGTGAGTCAAAGTTATAGCGCCACCAACTGGCAGCAGGAAGTGTGTCACTTTCAAAATGCTTTTAAATCACCCTCTTATTTTTACCCGATTTGCTTCAAACTTCATGTGCATAATGTAGACACACGCCAGATGTAGACCTGTGAAAGGATTATTGATATCTTAGATACTGTTGCCATGGCAATGCATCAAACATTAATATTCCTTTTTTTAAGCTTTTTCATGCTTTTTTATGCTTTCGGGCACTTTTGGGGTTCTTAACGTGCTCGAAAACTCTTGAAACTTTGCACACGGGACAAAACCCGCGGCCATCAGGGCCAGGCTGAAGCTGGTACCCGGGCGTGGCAGGGGGGCTCGACAGCGCCCCCTTGAACGGGTCAGACAATTTGGTCCATATATCCAACACGCTTTACCCTATTTGCTTCAAACTTGATGTGTATAATGTAGACACAAGCCAGATGTAGACCTGTGAAAGGATTGTTGATATCCTAGATGCTGTTGCCGTGACAACGCATCAAACTTTAATATTCTTTTTGGATACTTTTGAGATTCTTAGCGCACTTTTGGGGCCCTTAACATGCTCAAAAACTCTTGAAACTTTGCACACGGGTCAGAAACCGCGGCCATCAGGGCCGGGCTGAAGCTGGTACCCGGGCGTGGCAGGGGGGCTCGACAGCGCCCCCTGGAACGGGGTCCGAAAACTTGGTCCATAAATCAAACAGGCTTTACCCGATTTGCTTCAAACTTGATGTGTATAATGTAGACACACGCCAGATGTAGACCTGTGAAAGGATTGTTGATATCTTAGATGCTGTTGCCGTGACAACGCATCAAACTTTAATATTCTTTTTGGATACTTTTGAGACTCTCAGCGCACTTTTGGGGCCCTTAACATGCTCAAAAACTCTTGAAACTTTGCACACGGGTCAGAACCCGCGGCCATCAGGGCCGGGCTGAAGCTGGTACCCGGGCGTGGCAGGGGGGCTCGACAGCGCCCCCTGGAACAGGGTCCGAAAACTTGGTCCATAAATCAAACACGCTTGAATGTAATAATATGAAACTCGGTACACATATAGATCTCATCGATTCATATATCCTTTGTACTTTTACTTTTTACCCCAGCCCAACAGGAAGTCGGCTATTATGGTTTGTTTGGAAGCGTATGCCCCTGGAATTCGATATACTCCTCCTAGAGAATTCAACCAATCGCCACGAAACTCGGTCAGCATGAAGTCAAGACATTGAGGATGAAAAGTTGCCAGGGGATTTTTGATATCTCGAACGGTTTGGCCGTGGCGAGGAAACGAATTTATGGCGAATAAAGGAAACAGGAAGTGTGTTATAACTTCTGCATACATTAACTGATCTTGATGAAACTTCAGCAGTGTGTTCGCTGTAAGAGTCCGATCACATGGATGTGACTATTGTGAGTCAAAGTTATAGCGCCACCAACTGGCAGCAGGAAGTGTGTCACTTCCTAAAGGCTTTGAAATCACCCTCTTATTTTTACCCAATTTGCTTCAAACTTTATGTGTATAATGTAGACACACGGCAGATGTAGACCTGAGAAAGGATTATTGATCTCTTAGATACTGTTGCCGTGGCAACGCATCAAACTTTATTATTCTTTGTTGATGCTTTTGAGACTCTTAACATACTTGAAATTGCATGAAACCCGACAGACACATCACATTTATTAGACAGTAGACATGTGCAGAGTTTCAGAAACGGGCATGGTGAGAGCAATTAGAGAATAATGTTTAAGTTTAAAAACAGCCAGAATGGTTGTTTAGTCAAAAAAAATTTTTTTCCAAATCATACATAGTGTTATACTGCCCTCTTGTGTTCAAAATCAGGTAAAAAGCGAAAGTAAAATAAGGACGTCTGCACAATTCATTAATAATGGTGCAGAGTAGAGTGAGCTTTTTCAATTAATTCCTATGGAAGTAGGAATGAACTAAACAACGTTCGCTCTGTTCTGCTCGTCCCTCACCGTGGGCGCGCAGAGTTATGAATGCCCGTGCAGCCGTGAGCATTTTAGTTTCATTTTAAAATTAGCGCCATTTCGGGGGACGTATTACTTTAATTTATTTAACAAAAACACAATGTTGTGTTTTATTGCGAGTGTACACAAATATAAGTAAACACTTTGACGTTTGAATGATGTCCTGTATGAAGAAAATGACGGAGTATGTTTCACTGTTCAATCGCGCTGAGCCACCCAGACCCCCCCACACACACTGACACACACACACACACACACAAACACACACACACACACACACACACACACACAATAATAAAACATTCAACCTAACATATACAAATTACACTGCTATGTTGAAATAGTCAGTAGTACAATTTGTATCATTCACAGTAAGCACCGCTCCACTGTGATTTTTCCAAGCACATTTTTGCACAAGTGAAGAGGATGATTTTTTCCGTCGATATTGGAACGTGAGTGAAGTACAAAGCCTGTAATAAAGAATAGTTTAGCATCCAAATACATCGCAAATGTTGCAACATTTAGATTCTAAAGAGAGATTTACGTGAGCCTAACACCACTTACTTTTACTTTTGTTTTAAATTATTTCATTTTGGCTTTATTATAGTTATTTTTTTATTCGTGTTCTGTTCTGAATATCATTAAATTTAAAGGATTTGTTGTGGAATATTTTGAGTGTATAATCAAATAACACTAAACCGTCACTAGGTGTCGCCAGGCGACCGTCTTAATGAGCGGGTCATTGATTCATTCGTTCAAACGATTCGTTTGAACGACTGAGTCATTCATGAATGAGACAGATGTTTATGGATAGGTCATTGAATCTTTGAGTCAACCAATTTGTTCAAAATGCTGAATCATTCAGTAATGAGAAAACACGTTGCTGTGAGATGCAATGGTTCTGCTGTGATCTTTGTTTAACTATTTTCGCTGCTGAAACAGAAGAACAGTCAACATTGCATCTAAAATGTAAGTGACTTGACACGTGTGTGTGTGTGTGTGTGTGTGCGTGTGAGTGCGTGCGTGCGTGCGTGTGTGTGTGTGTGTGTGTGTGTGTGTGTGTGTGCAATCAATCCCAGGTAAGAGGCATGAATAATGAGAATTGGACTTCTAGGAGTGAGGTTAATATTCCGGAGACGGTTCCCTCGGATTGTGAAAAGGAGGCGGCGCGGGAGTGGCCAGGCATTGCGCTACTTCTGTTTCAAAGTTTAAAACAATGCTAATATCATTTTTTTGAACGATTTCATTACAAATGTTTATTTTATATATTTATAAAATATTATAAAATATAATAACTATGTTTTGTCCTATTAACAAAAGACAGGCAATGTACTATTAACAAATGTTAATAGTTTTTTAAAAGTTAAAATGATACTTTATGCATTTGTTTTGTGTCAGATGATTAACAATATAAATTAAACAAAGCTTAAAACAAACAAAATAATAAAACGAAAACAAAGCTTGAACATTTTATTTAATTGAAAAGCCTTTTTGAAATAAAATGTGTTTTTTTCCCTCTGAAATAGCAAAAGCATCGCACACTTAGCTGTACCTGCTCTAAATAAATAATAGTATTTAAATAAAAATACAAAATCGAAATAAATAAATTATATAAAACAAAATCAAATCAAAGAAAATAAATCTTATTAAAGTTATGCAGGCACACATTTAACAATAATTTTCAAGTGACAAATAAAATCAATCAAAATTCCTTACACATGGAGTTAATCCTGACGATTCCTGAGGCGCCTTTCCTCATGACACTCGCTTTTTTTTTCGAAGATATATTTTCTTTGGTTTGATTTTGTTTTTGTAATAATTTATTTTATTTAGTTCGATTTTGTATTTTTATTGAATTACTATTTTTTATTTAGAGCAGGTACAGCTAGTGTGTGATGCTTTTGCTATTTCAGAGGAAAACAATAATTTTATTTAATTAATAATTTTTGTTTCAGTCCACCATATAATTATGTTGTGTTTGATCTATGGAAAAAAGTTAGTTGTGAAATGGTTGAATATTAACAAAAGTTAATAGTTTTTTACAAGTTAGAATAATACGATATATATATATAAACAAGCCGGTGGGACCGCCACCCCGGTGCCTTTAGGGTTACTGTGCATGACGGGCAATATCGTAACTCCGCTTTGACCTTTGAGAAGATGTGTGCTATAGAGCTTGCATTGGTGTGGGCTCTGCAAAAGTGTGTGTGTGTGTGTGAGGCGTGATTGAACAATGTAGACATATATATATATATAAAGGCACCGGGGTGGCGGTGCCACCGGCTTGTTTATATATATATATATATATATATATATATATATATATATATATATATATATATATATATATATATATATATATATATATATATATATATGAATATAGCTGCGAGCAGCGATGAAGGGCCAAAGCCGGCGGCACCGCCACTCCGGTGCCTTTAGGTAACTAAAGGCACCGGGGTTGCGGTGCCACCGGCTTGGGCCCGTAATCGCTGCTCGCAGCTATATTTAAAATTGAGATACAATTAATACAAAACGAAATTCAATTTAAAGAAAGTCTTTGTGCTTTTCTGTTTGAGGTCTCTGAAAGTTTTAGTGCCGCTTCCAAAGAACTGTCACGACATTGTTTTTTCCTCTTAAATGCGAACACGAAAAATAAAACAAAATGAATATTTTATGTTCTGGGGAGAGCCAACCCTCCTTCATCCGATGGGTAGCCTAGTAGCCTTTTACTTTTGGTTTGTACAGTGTAATTTACAGAATTATAAAAAATATATATTTTTTGCCACCTAAAAATTAAAGATGTTTTGTGTCGCGTCCGTGTACGCGTGTGTATTTCCCTCATATTAAATATAAAATGCATGTGTAGACTTATATTTTTCTAATGTCTGGACATGTACTGGACTTTATTAAGGGAGTAGGCTATGGATATATAAACAGAAGTGTCAATATATTTGTATTAAATGCACTTTCTGAGAATTTATATTTCTTGTTTTGGCTGCAAATTTCACGTCCATAACGCTGAAATTGCCACATTTTAAATAATTTATCCTCAACTAGTTTTGTGGTGTAGGTCTACGTATTTTATAATGTTAACTTCAAATAATACTAATACAGTAGTAATTTAAAGATGTGGTAGCATTGGTTCTGGACAGGAAGGATAACTCTGGGAGTTGGAAGGGTTGTGATCGCGATTCTGCCTTCTCACATCGCGATACAGGATCGTGGACCTGAGTATCGCGATTTCGATTTTATATCGTGTATCGTTACAGCCCTAGTAGTTTGCTACAATGTTTTTAAAAAATCTCATTGATTGGCAAGCTATCAGAATTGTATTAAATCGAGGCGTATTTTTCTCAAGTATGAGCCATAAAGCCGGATGAATCAGTGTTTCCCGTTCACTACCTAGACTCTAACAGCCAAACATGTAATCTGTCCCCCGCAGGTTCATAATCAACCCAAAATATATTAGATCTTCTCATAATAACATAAAAGGTCTTTAATGTAGTTGTTGTGCGCCATTGCTTTAGCAAAGTATCTGTCAAACGAACCAAAATCGTAAAAACCTTAACTAATCGTAATAGACCATCGGTTTGCGCACACGATCAGCTCGTGATCCGGAGTTTTCCACGGCTCAGAGCGGCTCAGCTCACAGTGAATGAATGCAGTGAACTCTCTCTCTGCACATGCTGGGAGTTTAGCGGGCATTTGGGAACGTAGCGGTCACCAGTTACACTTGCTTAATTTAACATTCCTCTAGAAAGCGGATTACAGCATTTCACTAGATGTGTAATGAGATGCATTTGTAAACCTGTTTTCACGGAAACTGTAGTTTTCTGTTCAAATAAAAGCTCATCATTTGTCATTCAAGTGTAGAAATTAAAAAAAAAAAAAAAGAATTGTCATTTCCCTACTGTAGTGTAAAATATACTTAGGAAACAGGGCTGTACAGTGCGACGCATACGCAACTTAACACAGTAGCATGTGTGTACTCACTAATGCTCACAGGACACGGTGTGTGTGTGTACTCACTAATGGTCACAGGACACTTGGTGTGTGTGTGTGTGTGTACTCACTAATGCTCACAGGATGTATTAAAGGTACAATGTAGCTTACAGTAATAATCTGGAAACTGCTTGTACATGACAGTATATTTCCTCTTACCACTTGTTTGCGTCTCTTCTCAGTAGGAGTTTCATCTTCTACGATCAACTCAATTCCAGCTTCACTGCGTAACACTTCTTTAAGGTCCTCCATATTTGGTGTCGGAGGCTTAAGAAAACCAAAGATACAAAAAACGATTTTTTTAAATCTCAAAGCATCAAAACTGGAATATCAAACAGGGGATCAGCCTTCAGAGAACTGCATGTTAGAACAGGACAGCTGATGTTTAAAAGTAATGAGCCTTCAATTATAAGAAGTCTCTCACCAGTGGCCGCAAAGGGCCGTACTTCTCCATGGCGTTTTTAAACGGAGTTGGCGTACGAGGCGTCGTATCCAGATCAGATTTGTGATTTGGAGTGATGAACCTACAGGAGGGGAAAATATCGGTTTAGCCGAACTCAAATGATCTGAATCCAGCTGTATGTGAAGGCATGCTGGGACATACAGTGAGTTTTCCTTCTGTGTGAGAGGGGTTTTGTCCCGGTGCAGAGGAGTCGTGACCACAGCCTTCTGGCTGCACACCGGCGTGGACGTGAGAGAGGGATTCTCCAGGTCCAGCGTGTCCTGCTTCGTCCACATGTTCAGGAACTGTGAAAACATTGAGGTGATAGTGTTAAAATTAAAGGCTATTTTACAGTAAATAAATATGAGATGAGTATAGACACTGCTTAAAAAAAAAAAAAAAAAAAGGCTTTCTGAAACAAAAGTCAAGTGTTAGTCTCTGCTGGGTTTTTAAAATCAAAGGTTTTTAAGACATGCACAAATGCAATTAATATCATATGAGCAGGGGAGAGCAAGGTCTATGCTAACATCCAAACCATAAAATGACCATTTAAACAACTCTACATTTCAAATAATGCAGGTTTTGATAAAAAACAAAGTTTTATAAATGGTTAAACCTTCTATAAAATTTCAGCCTTTAAACCATTTTTTTTTTTTTAAAGAAAAGAGATGGGTCAAAAATCATAAATGATTAAATTTAGATTTGTTTTTATAACACACACACACTAGCTTCTGTTCGATGCACCGGCTGAATGAAAATGCAAATTGACTCTGACAGTAATGCCGCTTATGGAACAGCAGAAATAAACTGGTTTCGCCTGAACACAAAGCAGCGCTGCGCTTATAAACACTACGTTATCAGGAATTATATGGGGGTAATAAAAAAAAAGAGATAATAGCATCAACACATTCCTTGCCGAAAGGCGACGCATTTGCAGGTATATAAACATTGTCATAATTTATATACAGTAGATCAGAGCAATCTCTTTGTATAAATGTGTGTGATTCAGTGAAAGCACAACAGCGCTACATTTTAACTTTGAAATGTGCAGAGCTCAAATTTAGATTTATTAATAGAGATCGACTGATATTGACTTTATAAAACCTGGAAACATGTTTCTAATTAGTTCAGGTTCCATCGTCCAGTCAACGAGTTTCTGTAAAATGCCTGAAATAAGACGAGTTTACGATCATGCTCTTGCAAACTATTCTAACTCACACTTTCAGGGAAAATATTTTTTTAAATAATAAAGACTGAAAGAATTGTTGCATGAAGCTGAAGTCATGTGACTGTGATGTAGTTGATTTATAGTTGAGCTTTTTACTTCTGCTGATTCTATTTAGGCTTCAAGTTGTTCATTTGTGAAGATTATCATGATAAACAAAACATGTAAGAATCATAAACTTTTGTTAGTCACAGAGCTTATTTTCTGCAATTATCCAAAAGCCAATTGAAAAAAATCCTATTAGGTTTTTGTAGTGGGAAATCAGTGAAATGCGAAATTATGGGTTGGCCCAGAAAATATGTAATAGCTGCCTGCCTTCATTCTTTGACTATCTCTATTTAACAGTTCTGTCAAATAAATCATTTTATTTAAAATGTTATATTCTTAAATTTGTGAAAAATAGTATAATAGGATTATAATATCAAGACGTTGCCATCTAAGGTATAAATTGTTTATTTTAATATAATTCATTTTCGGGCTAATTTGGGTACATTTACATTCATGAATGTTGATTAAAGGTGAACTAAGTAACTTTTTTACCTTAACCGAACAGCTTTGGAGTCATTGTAATGTTTATATTACTGATTTCGTGTTGAATGGTGGTCGTCTCGCACCCCCCTGGTGCCTGTGAGCCGCAAAACCACCCTTGCAACTTTGGGCCGGCGAGCCGCCGGCCTCAGTGTTAGGAAGTATCGTGTAATATCAGGTCTCGCGAGGTAACAAACTGCTTTACGGCAAAAAAACAGATCTGATAAAATTCGGATAAAATGAGCATCAAACAGAAATAACCCGGCGCCGTATACATGTGGTGTTGGGCGCGCGCAGCTCTTAGAGGGGCCATACCTTATTTCCACTCGTTACAGCGTCCATCCTACTGAACAGGTACCGGTGTACAGGGGGAGGGGATCCGGCCGTAAGTGCGAGCCATCTCTGCGTGAGTGCTATTCACGACAGTACAAATACTCCACAGCGACTCTAGGGGTCGCTGTTTGACAAAAACGGAAGTCCTACTTAGTGCTGCTTTAATGTACACTGTCCCTTTTTTAAAGGTGCACTGTGTGTTTTTTAGCGGCATCTAGTGGTGATGATGCGAATTGCACCCAACAGAAGTTACGGTGGCCGACAGGAAGTGATGTCGTCGTTTGAGACAGCAGAGAGTAGCCAGTTAAGCAATGAGGTTTCTTTACAAAGATAAATTAAGAAATAAGGTTTACTTAATTATTCAGTAAAACGGTATGTTATTGCGAATATTATCGTTACTTGTTCATCATTGTGTCAGTGTTTTATTCGCTGACTTTAGTTCGCTTCTTTGCATTAAGAACAACATAGTGACGATACGTGTTTGTCCGTTTAGGGCCACTGTAGAAACAGGCCGATGTAAGCGGACCCGTGGTGTGTGTAGAGAGAAACGCCTCATTCTCAGCTAATAAACGCACAACGGTTCATTTTGTAAGGTCTTAATACACCACTGAAAACATAGTTATGTATTTTATATTGCATTTCTGTCAACAGATCCTCCTAAATATTACACAATGCACCTTTAAATAAATAAATAGAAAAAAAAAAATACTGATCCTGGATGTTGCTCTTGGTATAAATGCGTGTGATTCAGTGAAAGCACAACTTGTAGAACGTGCAACAGCGGCTCATTTTAACTGAGCGTACAGAAACGTGTTTTTAGCACTTCAGGTTCAATCATCCTGAAGTCGATGGTTTTTTGAAGGGGTTTTTGTCAAATGCCTGAAATAAGATCAGTGGCTTGCATGTAATGGCGCTGGCAGCATGTTTACACACAACGCCTCTGCACTGCGATTTGTGTAAGGACAAGAGGACTGTCAGTCAATAAATGGGTAAACAAAGTAACTTGTGTTACTTATTTGAAAAAGTAACTCAGATATTTTGTTGTCAATTTTAAAAGTAATGCGTTACTTTACTAGTTATTTGAAAAAGTAATCTGATTACGTAACTTGAGTTATGTAATCAGATTACTCCCAACACTGCTGTTGCAGAGAAAGGATCTTGACGTGCTGCTGTACCTGTGAGGGCGAGAAAGGCAGGATCTTGACGGGAGTGTTCTTCGGGGTCATGGAGTCGTTGGGGTCGGGCGAGAGGGCGATGCGCCGGCGACTGCGGCGGCTCAGGATTGACGGAGGTGTTGCTCCGCCGGGGGAGATGGGGATGAGCTCTCCTTTACTGCTCTTGCTGAGCTCCTGTAGAGCGCTTCCCTCCAGACGAAACTGCAGGAGCTCTGAGCTCTGGCTGTCCTCCGGCAGCTCGAAGTCGGACATCGTACACCAGCCCTCCAGATCCTGCTGGGGGAACCATCATCACTGCTCAGACACACTCCTTTAGTCCCCGGCAGATCCACTCAAGGGATCTGCTGAAACTTACACTTAAAAATTGTATTTATACAATTATCTAAAATATGAGCATGTCTAAAATGTCATTTTTAATCTGCCAGGCAGACAGGCACTAATTTGCACTCTCTTTAAAAAATATATGCTTTTTTAAGCAGAACTGGAGCAGGTCCGAGAGTGAAGTAAAAAAGAAGAATTAAAAACAAAAGGAAAGAAAGAAAGAAAAGTACCGTGTGGGAGCGGTTTAGCGAAGTGGTTAACGAGGATGAATCAAGTGCTGGGTATGCAATATGCAACGGCTGAGGTGTTTGTGCGTGGCCTGTTTATGCCATTAAGAAAATGAAATTCTGTGATTTGTTTAGGCTGTGGACTCGGGTGACGCATCTCTACTCGCTACACAAACCTCATAATGTCTCAAACTGACACTGCAGTCAAAACGGTTCCTCCGTTTACATGGAAAAAGCACAATTAGGGCTGTCAAAATGGCTGAACAACTATATTACAACTTTATATGTAAATACTACTTATATTCGAATTTGAATTTAAAAGGCATAATCTCAGTTAGAGTAAAAAAAGCTTTTAGGCTCGTCTCCTGAGGCCCAAGAGCAACACATTAATGCACCGCAATACATTGTTCATTCACAGCAATGAAATAACATGACTCTGTAAAATATAAAAGTGCATAACGTTTAAACTAACGTTCAGAAATTAGGGATGCATATATCGGCCACCATATCGGTAAATAAATGCTCAATTTTTATTTAATCGTTATCGGCCCGATTAGAAAATTTGGCCGATATATTAAAGCTGATAAATGATGATTACTTTCGGATGGTTTTGAATTGCTTGAAATATGATTGGAATCACTTAAAAAAGGAAAATGTGCAGCGCAAGTCTGTCATATAGACAACAAAAAATTATATTGAGAACATCATTATGACTGACATGGCTTATTTATTATATAAAATTTAGATTCAGATTTATCTGCCAATATATCGGTTTAAAATATCAAGAATTATCTGTATCGGCCAAAATTTTCTTATCCCTATCATAAATCAAATACAATTTTGTAAATTGCATAAAACAATTATGGACAAAACAGCATCATGTATTTATGCATTCCACTGGATAGACAAAAAAAACACACATTAAAACGCAACAACGACATCATCGCATCCCGTGCGTCAGACACACACCTAAAATGTGGATTTTTATTTTAAATTTGACAAATATTGTACTTTTTATTTGACATCCCTAAAGCACAATTAGTGACGTTTCAAAAACGTATAACGCATGTTTGAGAATAAATAAGGATATTTATTAGTTATTTTCAGGGTTGTGGAGTTTCCTCTGACCCAGTCATAACACTGTCCCTCGTCAGATCTTTACTCCTGCCCGTTTGTCCCGCGTCCAACACGTTGATTACGAGAACGGATTGTTTGCTGACCATCTAATCTACCCAGATCTTAATACGTGGCCTTGTTAGGAGATGATCTATGATATCGCGTAAAGTGCTCATAATGCTTTGACTGATATGTAGTTTTTAGTGTTTAACTCACGCCGTCCATCAGCTCCATCACCTCCTTCAGTGTCGGGGCGGCTGACGGAGAGAGGAACCCGGAGCTGTCCATCACCCAGGTGGACACGTTCGAGTCTCCAGCTTCACTTTTGGGTGTCTTGGGAGAAGCCGTTTTCTGTGGAGCAGTCGTGGCTTTCTCCTGTGCTTCAGGATCCTGCACAAGTGTGGAAGTCATGTGCTTATTTGTTAAATGAAGGCTCAGTCATTTTTAAAAACAGAACCAGTTCTAAACAGGATATGAGAAACAGGCCTACAATTGACTTTGTGTGATATAATTACTATAATATAATACTTTGTATTTCAAATCAGAACGTTTTCATGTTTATACCTGCTTTAAGACTTGGCCTGGTAGTCCCTCACTGGCTCCATCATAGCAAAACTCCACCTAAACACAAATCATCAGCGTTAATCTGGAAACATTATCAACTGCTTATAATCTGCACTCCAAAACACGGCTGAAAGTTAGGGCCCTATGAAATCCATTTTTATTTCTGTTTTTTTTTACAAACTCCTTTGTAATTTTACAAATTTTTGGACTCCTACTTGAATAGTAAATAAAATTTAAGTATTCAAAAAGCATGTCTAATTAATTGAAATCATGAAGCATACAATTTAACAATAATTTATTAAAATGTTCACAGATTACATGTTTAGTTGTGTGTTGAATGTGTGTGAGTGTGATGTGAAATGTTTTTTCCCCCTCAAATTCCATTTTATTTTTTACCAAATTCTGTGTTTTTTTATTTAAGTTTTCTGGAATCCATTTTAATGATTTAATTACATTTTAATAATCAATGATTTAGCAATCAATTCTATGAAATATATATATATATATATATATATATATATATATATATATATATATATATATATATATATATATATATATATGTAAAAATATTCCCCCAGAATATGTTGTGAATTTTCATTATTATGGCAATCAAATTAAACTAAACAAACTTTTTTGTCAAGCAAAGTGCTGCACAACAGAGCTTAACTGTTCAAATTAAAACATGGAAAAGAATGTGATTATTTCTTAAAAAATAAAGTTAATTATTATTAGTATTATTACATTGAGACGTAGCTAAACTCTACTGTACAACAGTAATACAATTCTGTCGTAATTTGCTCAAAAGTCAACCGAACTTTTATTTTGACGGGTTGCCGTGAAGACCTTTGAGTCTCTCTGTGTTTATGATATGATGATAGTTTCTCAAATGAAGCGGTAAAATGCTGATGAAGCGACTCTCTCTGGAGATGAAGTTCATGCATTCAGGTACTCACATAGGCTGAAAACACTGCGCGCGTCACACGTGCTTCAGTGTGTGGGAAATTAAAACATTCATTCACACAGAACATGAAGGATTCTTATTTAAATAGTATTTTTGCTGTTTAATATTCACAGACACTAGTCTATATCGCAATTTGATTACGTTTACTGACCTACTTTTGATTTATTCATCCAAGATTTGAGAAATTCAGTGAAATTTCACGTTATACAGTAAATTCCGTTTTTATTACGGCCGGGACAATAAATCAATGCACCGTGAATCGAGAAATGATTCTGGATCGATTTTAAGATATTTGCGCGAATCTCTCTCGAAGTCTTAAAAATCTTCTGAGTGTTAAAAATGAAGCTGAGAACAGATTGGAGAGAGAATGGCGATGCGTGTATGTAGCGCGGGTCGTCCTGACAGTACCTGCTGTTGAGCGCTCTCCTCAGACGCCGGCTCCTCTGCTTCGGTCTGCTGGAGAGCCTGAAGCGTGGTGTCCACACCAGTGTAATACCCCGTCTCTACCTTACGCTTGATGGTGGAGTTCCAGTGGTTTTTCACAGCGTTGTCTGTTCTGGAAGAAAAAACCCACAAAAATCGACTCAATTTCACATATACCAGACTAGGGCTGGGCGATAAAAAGGTATCGGTATTCATCGACGGTACACCATTGTTGGTAACGATATAAAAACTGTTTGATATAGCCTTCGGTATTAGATCGTAGATATCGCCCGTTCACATATCGTGTCTAAAAACACGTCTGTCGTTGCTATGCAACCATGAACTGCGCTCTCCACATCATGTTGACTGAAGGTGCGCTCCACTGCGCTACTCGTTATTTTGTGTTTCACGGACCATTTATCACTTTGGACCAATGCAGCGCGAGCCGATCTTGACCAAGCGACACGGCGCTACACAGCGCTAAGAGATCCAGTAAAGCATTTGAATTCGCCACAGAAGTGATAACATCAGTGCGAGATCTAGTGAGAAGCAATCAAAATTCTCCGGATCAAACAGTGGAAACCAGGAGAAACAGTGTGCCATGAATGAACTAGTTATAGGCTTTAAGTCCACAGATCAGCAACAGTCACCATGAATTTAATGCAGTAACACTAATCAGTCCTTCCAGAAAAACACAGTTTTTTTTGTGATTGTTGCGGGCAAAAATCCTTGATTATGCGGCCCGTTTTCTTAAAAAATGCGATGGAATATGCTGGATATTTATGCAATTTTATGCAATAAAATTGCGGGGATTTGCAAAAACTGCAGTTTGATGAAAAAGAGAGAAAAAAAGTGATTCCCCCAACACCCTGTTGTCACTCATACTTTAATGTAAAGAGTCCTTTCTTAATACTTCCTATGATAAGCAAGCATAACTACATCACAGAAAGTGCTGGGAATATTTCAGTTCTCATCTTGTTTTTTTTCAGACCTTAATAAACACATCAAACTTACAAAACATTGATGAGTCAAACAAGTTCTGTAGCTTTACAAAAGGAATATGCTACAACTTCTGTGAAAATGAATAAATGAAATATTAAAAAAAATAAAAAGTGTGCTCCTGTTTTACAGCTTTTCGATGTTCACGTCGCGTAATTACGTCACTTTACAACGTTCCCATGGCAACAGGGGGAAACGGCTGCTCTCGTGTGAAGCAAACGCAACATTTTTCAATTTTCTGCTAAGATATGTGACATTTTCGCAATGAAAATGCAAGGATTATGAAATCATGCAAGCCCCGCATATTTTGCACGGAAATCGGCAATTTATGCGGCGAAAGTGCGGCGTATTTGAAAAAAATGAGGCCCCCGCATGAATATGCAGACTTTGGCTGATTATATGCACTAAATCATGCGATCGCATAATCACGTATTTCTGGAGGGACTGACTAACATTTACTGTAGTTACACTAACTGTAACAATGGAAGATTGGCAGGAATAGTAAAATGCTTACAAACACGTCACACAACTGTTTCCAGCACTTCAAACTCAAATATTATCATATTTAAATGTTATTTTTAATGTGATGACCAAAACATTGTTTGTTCATCCTTCAAAGATAACCCCCATTTATAAAACTAATAGTTTCAAGATGTAGGAAAAGATGTGAATTTTGTGAAGCATTACACCCCTAATTATTAGAGCCCGACCGATATATCGGCGGGCCGATATTATCGGCCGATTTTAGGCATTTTCCTAAGAATCGGTATAGGCATTTATAATGGCCGATAAATTAATATTTTAAAAAATGCGGGTGCGGTGATTCATAGGGTGGCGCTGCCAATAAAGCACCTAAAAGCTGTCACAAGAACTGGCAAAAGTAATGATTATGAATACAACAAATATAGCAAGGAGACATTTTAATTGTTTATTAATAAACAAGTGTTTTCAGTCAGTGTCAGCCAAAGATGAAGTTGACGATGCTGACTCGCGATCTTCAGTGAACGCGCGCCAGAGAGAAATGCACATTTCATACGATTACATGAGTCTGTCTGTCTTTCGTTTTGAATTGTTCTGTTTAAAAGTAGACATTTCAATATAGATATATTTCAATTCTCAGGTCTATACGCTGAGTTTCGGTTCATGAGACGAGCTCCAGTTCACCCGCAGGCGCCTCCGTGTCGAGATTAAATTAAGATATAAATTAAATCCAGGCAAATGGCTGATGAAACATTGATTAAAATTAAGATACAATTAATACAAAACGAAATTCACTTTGAAACGAAAGGTTTTGTGCTTTCTGTTTGATGTCTATGTGAAAGTTTCAAAGCATATTTTAGTGCCGCTTTCAGAGCGCTCACGTCCGTAGTGCTGAACTGTCGCGTCTGTAACATCATGGTTTTTTCCTCATAAATGCGAACACGAAAAATAAAATAAAATAAAATGAATATTTTATGTAGCCTGTGGAGACTGAGAGCCAACCCTTCTCCATCCGGTGGGTAGTAGCCTACTTGTGATTTGCGCAGTGTAATTCACAGAATTGATTTCTCTGCTACAAGCCTCTGACACGTATTGTGTGAGCTTGTGACTATAGAGGGTATGCGCATGACGTCACCGTCGGCCGGAGTGAATGCGGTCACGCCCACAAGTGGCAAAAAGACTGAGCGGCAGCATTTGTTTTCAGCGTGAATGCCGTGAAAATCACACAAAACACATCTAAAACGGGAAAGAGCTTTGCGATTGACTGTACAACTAGATTTGACCAGAAATCTGAGGTACTGTATATTTTTATAGACTGCAAAAAGCTACAGAACAGACTATATTCTGCATAATTGGATGTTTTTAAATAAACACTGACAAAAAACTATACAAGTTTTAGGGCTGGACGATATGATGATATACAGTATAACATTAATGTAGTGATCACTCGGATTTAGACCTATCTATATTGTATTTATATAAAACGTTTACAGGCAAATTGTCTTCATTTATTTCCCCGGCGTCGAAATCAGGCACATATAAATGTCAGGAAACACGATTCCTGGCTGCATGTCAATATCCATGGATCACTGGATCTTTGATAAGTTGTAAGGAACACTATATCGAGTCCAACTTTTAGTTTAAACTGATCATAGTTTGTTTTACTCGCGTTTTCGCAGTTTCCCCTATTAACTCCAGTCACGCAGCAGCTCTTCTGCCACTCAGTCCCGCTGAGGGGGGCGTGTTCCGGCGGGGAAGTGACGTTAATGCATTCCCTCTATTGCAAGCGCGCAGCTGAGAAATCCTGATTATATTGTCTGCTATATTTAGGCCTACTTCTTATTTATTAAGGCAATTGGTTGATGAAACATTGATTAAAATGCGTGGCGCGAGCGATCTCCGACAGTAAACTGATTCTGCTTTGTCTCGGGTAAACTGTTGCGACGCGAGCAATAACGGCCGCGTCCGGTGTGTAGACACAGTGTTAAAGCTCATTCTGCCTGATAACGCTACGTTTCAACATCAAGCAATATTCCAAAAATGTATATAATTATAACACTTTATATAGGGCCATTTTGCATTAAGAGTAGCCTAGTTTCACGTTTAGTACATTTTGCTTACTAATTATTTAAAAATAGTATAAAAGTACTGTACATATGTAATTAAAAACGTTTTCATTATGATATTATTCATTTTACTTTAGTAAAAAGATCTGAGTTATTCCTCCACTGGTAGAGATTAGAGGAATTAAGAGTAAAAATAGAAGATAATAAGGTTTTGTCAGTGACACTTTTTATATATTTATTGATACAAGTTATGACTAAATTAAAAGACAAAGTCGTTGTTAGTGAAGATTATGCAACAGTATTTAGAATATAATATAATATAACATGCAATGCAAACTAGTTTGGTTACAGCTCAGCTGTATAATTCTCATTCTATCATTCCCCCTGCCTCCATTACATATCTGTGTCACACAAGTGTTTGATCATCACATTTGAGTGATCATTGCAAAACGTGTTTATAAAATATATTTATTCTGTTTATAGCTACTGTGTAAAGTACCCATCAAAAGTTTGTACACACCAATAGGAAAGTGTCCAAACTTTTGACTGGTATACTGTACTATAATACACATAAATAATATTGCTACTGTATTATAATATACACATAAATAATATCGGCCGATATATCGGTATCGGGCTTTTTTTACTACCTAATATCGGTATCGGCCCCCAAAAATCCATATCGGTCGGGCTCTACTAATTATTACAGATGTTGATCTACCTCAAAGATCGTTCTACGTTACACTTTCACATTTTGAAACATTTTATTTAAGTTCAAGAGCTTAATATAAGACATAAGGAAGTTTTTTTTTGACTGCTAAAACTAACATAATTTGTTGTTTGCCTTAAAAAAAAAAAAGGTTATAAAAAAAGTCAATAATTAGCGATACTGAGCGTTTTGAAACATTATATGGTGATATTTTTTAGCTATATCGCACAGCCCTATACCAGACCTCTTATATTCAGCAAGAAAAAGGCCTTTTAGAATAACTGCAAAAACATCCACCTTCAGATTTTTATAAAGTAAACACAATAACTTTTTACTATTATAAATAATATTTCAAGATGAACCCTCACTGGACTGAAGCAACCTAGGCTTACTGGATTATCCATGTCCATGTTCACATTTGAACGTTAAAAATCATGTTGGAGTCTCAGAAATGATCATCAGAGTTTATTTGTTCATCTCTTAATCATCATTGCATTATGTTTTAATTTAAAACTACAGCACTTTGATAGTAAAATGATATTTAAATGCTTTGTTTTATGAAGACATTATTGGCAGATATAGAGTGACGACTGAGATTTATATGCAGTTTATGTTAGTCTGTTATAAAGATCTCATTGATTTACATTACAAGAATCAATGTCATCTCACCTTCTGTCAATATAAATATCAGCATCTGCACAAATTGCATATTTTTGCTCAGTATGGGCCTCTGAATAAAACTGAGGCGTTTCCCCCATATTCCCACTATATAAATCAGACCATATGAGCCATAAAAGCCTGAGGATTAAAAAGAAAAGAAAAAAAGATGATCAAATATGATACTCAACAAAAACACACAAACTGTTCCTTTTACACAATTAGTTTTTCCTGACTATTATTTCTATTAAATTATTATTACTTCATTAAATTAGTTAATATATTATAGTCAAGTCACATTTATTTATACAGCGCTTTACAAAACGTGTTTTGTGTTTTAAAGGTGCACTATGCAGTAGAGCCCGACCGATATATCGGCGGGCCGATATTATCGGCCGATTTTAGGCATTTTCCTAACTATCGGTATCGGCATTTATAATGGCCGATAAATGAATAATTTAAAAAATGCGGGTGCGGTGATTCATAGGGTGGCGCTGCCAATAAAGCACCTAAAAGCTGTCACAAGAACTGGCAAAAGTAATGATTATGAATACAACAAATATAGCAAGGAGACATTTTAATTGTTTATTAATAAACAAGTGTTTTCAGTCAGTGTCAGCCAAAGATGAAGTTGACGATGCTGACTCGCGATCTTCAGTGAACGCGCGCCAGAGAGAAATGCACATTTCATACGATTACATGAGTCTGTCTGTCTTTCGTTTTGAATTGTTCTGTTTAAAAGTAGACATTTCAATATAGATATATTTCAATTCTCAGGTCTATACGCTGAGTTTCGGTTCATGAGACGAGCTCCAGTTCACCCGCAGGCGCCTCCGTGTCGAGATTATCTATCGTCTGCTAAATTTACTGCTTATAAATTAAATCCAGGCAAATGGTTGATGAAACATTGATTAAAATTAAGATACAATTAATACAAAACGAAATTCACTTTGAAACGAAAGGTTTTGTGCTTTCTGTTTGATGTCTATGTGAAAGTTTCAAAGCATATTTTAGTGCCGCTTTCAGAGCGCTCACGTCCGTAGTGCTGAACTGTCGCGTCTGTAACATTGTTTTTCTCAAATGCGAACACGAAAAATAATAAAATGAATATTTTATGTAGCCTGTGGAGACTGAGAGCCAACCCTTCTCCACTGAAGATCTAGTGAGAAGCATTCACATTTCTCCGTTATTAACCGTAGATCTCTATTAGATCAAACAGGCGCTGACGTGGACACCAGGAGAAACATTGTGCCGTGAATGAACATGGATTTAAAGTCCCTGTAAAGTCAAAATTAAGTATGTGTTTTGAGTTTGTCACACCACAGAAAAATTTGTTATTAGTCACCCAGCCAAATTTGAATGATAAAAAAAGCCAGCAAGTACATAAAATAAGCTATCAAAATCTTGAAGAAATGAGCAGTATTCTCTGCTCTCAAACGCTGGAGGCGTGTCCACTGGCTGCGCTGAAACCACGCCCACTCGCGGGAAAGCTGCCGTCGTCGACTCGCCACACTCAACTCTACAGCCGGAATGGATGCTCGCACGGTGGGCAGTGGGCACGCACTGCCGATGACACCAGTTGTCGGCGCGACGGGAGGATGAAGGCCAGGCGGGAGTCGGTTCGGCCCCATTCACCAGTAACAGCGGATTATCAGTGAATCCCTGACAGTTATCTCCGACGAAAGTTTATAAAACTATCCCGTGTAAAATGATCACTTACAGAGGCGGGTGTTGGCGGTGATCCTCAGCTCTCCACAAAATTAATCCACTTCTTCTTGATGTAATCGTTTTTCGGAAATTTAAATAAGGACACCGATCTGTTTTGTACGTGATCCGGTGATCGCATCCAGGTAGTACGCATTTCCGTGACGAAGGCATAGCTAGCTAGCAATCTGTAGGCTGTGTTACTAATAATACTACTGACAGTAACTCGCGATTGAGCGGCAAACTGATGTGAATGTGCTCTATATTGTTAGGAGCGGCCAGCCTCAGCGGCTACAGTGCGTCATCAAGTAGGGGCGTGTCCAGGAGCTCAAGGGCTCCAGTGCGTCATCGAGCCCTGTTTTAGCCCCGCCCAGAAAATCCGGAAAATAGCAATGGTGAAAAACTGTTTAACGGTCTAACTCCACAAATCAGTACCTCACAGTTCACAGTCTTTGTAATATGTTTTAGCAACACATTTCTAACATTTATAATGTGTTTAGAATTTTTTTTTGAAATTGCCTTTACAGGGACTTTAATGTTGCACTTCAAAACTCAAATATTATATAAATATATATTTAAATGTTATTTTTAATGTGATTACCAAAACATTATTTGTTCATCCTACAAAGATTACCCCCATTTATAAACCTGAAACTTTCAAGATGTAGTAACTCAAACTCAAACTTATTTAAAAATAGTTTCTTTTAATAAATAGGAAATTTCTCTGGCATTTCTTTCTTTTTGCTGTATCGTATCGAACCGCACGTTTTGTGAACTGTTACACCCCTAATGTATAGCCTATATATATTCTCATTATTTTTATTATACACTTTTAAAACATTTTTATTTTTTGTTTACATGCCTGCCGGGTATTTTAAGTTGAGTTGCTATTTGTTTTTATATTAGACTTTTTCTATATTTACTGTTGCACTAAAGTCCAAAAGTGAAGATTTTATGTTATTTATTACTTGATTGTTCAAGCTGCCTCACAGAAGTGCTCTGTTTGTTAACAGAGTTGTTGAACGTTAAAATAAGGTGAATTAAATAAAAAATAAGGAACATCCTGGATCTGTTTTTTCTCTCTTCTTTATTCTTTTTTTATGTATTATATAAGTATCGGATCGGGACTCGGTATCGGTAAATACTCAAAATCAAATGACTCGGAGGCAAAAAAACCTGATCGGGACATCCCTAAAAATAATGCAACAAAGTTTGTTTCCAGAAGAAAATAGCGTCACAGTCCAGCTTAAGTAAGTTCAGTGATGGTTCATTTTGTTCAAAAAAGTTGAGTTAATTTAGTTTATTTATATATATAGCCGCTCTGGAGTAAACCATGATGTCATTGTCCAGCTCAGTTCAGTTCTTGTATAATAGTGTCAATGCAGGAGATCAATAATATTGTTGAATATTAAATTAAATGTGAAATTTAATGTCTCCAACTAAGCGAGCCAAGCCAATGGCAACACAGGTGGAAAGAGGAGACAGAGTTTAGAAGTATAGAGTATATACGTCTTTTGTGTGTAGAGTATAGAATGCTTTAGTGAGAGTTGTTTTATGAATGTAGTCAGGTATAGATTGATGTTGTCTGTGTGCGAGGACTGAATGTGGTTGATGTTTTAATTTCCTGAGAAGGATGAATAAAGTATAGATCTATTTCATGTCAAGTTTGACAGGGTTAAAGCCTGTTTATGGGGTTTTGAAGGCGATTATGAGAGTAGATCGTTTCGCAGATCTCACCGTCCAGGCAGCAGTTTGGCGATCTCGGCCCAGCGGTTTCCCAGCATGCAGTGCGCCTTGTAGATGATGAGATCCTCGTCTGGGGTCCAGGAGGACTTCTTGACGTCAGGGTTGAGGTGGTTGTGCCAGCGTTCCCGGCACTGCTTCCCCAGACGCCCCTTCAGGTGCTTGGCCACCATCGCCCACTGCTTGTTCCCGTACTTCTTCACCAGCTCAATCACCTAAACACACAACACATTCAAGCAAGGCTTCACACACACATTTCTACAGCTACTCTGATGGTTCAGGATTACTGGTTAAGGAATTACTGTGTGGATTTGAATTTGTATGACAAGCAGTGATCTATAGATCTATCTAAATGAGTCTATTATGCTTTTTGGGATATTATTTTTCATGGAGTGTGTAATAGAGCTGTTTGTGACTGTAAAAGATCTGCAAAGTTTGATCTCCGGAGTGTGTGTGTGGCACGATTCTCCGTTAGCCGGTTCTGAACGCTTCTCTGCATTTACTCATGAGAATGAACTCTTTTAAGCCAATCACTGCGCTGGATTACACATGAGATCACATTATAGCGGAGAATTCAATGCATGAGAGCGGTTTCTGCGCCGAACGCTGCGATGAGTTTAACAACGCTCGCAATGCGGATCATATAGATCATATACGGACCGGAGAAAGCGTGTTTCAAGTTATGATGGACATATTTCATATACTCTAGTGCTCTAAACATGAACTAGCAGTGTGTATGCACACGTCTTCCTCAAAGGAAATGTGTTCAAATAAGGACACTGATACAGCCGTACGTCTGCGATGACACGAGGAGTTATTCTGATGCACAGAAGACAATGATATAGACCGAAAATTCAAAGAAAAATTGACAAAAATGTCTATTTTTTCTGTTTAACTGACGCATGTCGTTTGTTCAGAGACTGCAGTGCTCGTGAATGTAATGAAAATTTTATCAGCGTTTCTCCCTCGTTCTTGAAAGTTTCTTATCATATAGGGTTACATCGACTGGTTGTGTTTTTTTCTCTCTTTGGTCATATTTTATAGTCATGTGTCTGTATAAGGAGAGTGTATTGCAGGTCTGTGTTTTATTGGTTGTTGTCTCTCCCTTTCCCACTTTTCCATAGCTTTACACACCCATTTCTGGAGACCTTTTCAACTCATAGGTGTGAACGACCAGGCTAAAACAGGAGGGGGGGTTCCTGACACTTTAATTCCTATGGAAATTGAGCTTTACACTCACGTGCGAATGTGAAGCTCAACTTCCAAAGGATCTGAAAACGCTCGCAAGCGGAGCGGCCAGTGGACACCCGTCGTTCATCAACATGGGCCGCGGGGAAACACACGCTGTTCATTTAGGAACAAGATGGCGTGGGTGTTTGACTCAAGATCGTGATCTTTTAACGATTAATCATGCAGCTCTAAAACCTGTACGAGACTGCAAAACAAAACCAGGAACCTTTAAAATAGCATAACAGGGGCACTTTAATTCATAGGCTGAAATTAGACAAAATGGGAAACGAGGAAAATGTATAAACAAAAACATATTGTAATTTTACAACAATGTGATTTACAACTTTTCCAAACTTGTAAATCACATTTTAACCCCATATTGTGTTTGTCATTTTGGCTAGGAGAGGATTTTTTATTGCATTGGACTAAAACGTAATATCTTTGCACACACAGAAAAACAACTTCCTAATTTTTTTTTTTTTATACTTTTTGTGCTTTTCCCCACCTTGTTACACTTGGTGTTCCTGGTCCAAAAATATGACCTACAAAAGAAAATTGCTCATAAACCCCTCTGTATCTTGTCAAATATTGTATTCAGTGTTTTTGTCAACTTTAGCACAGGTTTTGTAGTTCCTCTTGACTGATCGCAGGCCTCATTGATCTGAGCTCATGCACCTCAGTGAAAATAGTTCACTTAAGTTTATTCACCTAAAAAAAATACAACAATTTATAACTATAACTAAATATAACTCAGACAATTAAGGCTACAATCAATCAGTTCCAAGAAGAAATACAAAACCTGTGCTAAAGTTCACTAATACCTCGTTTCCACCAAAAAAGAACTGGTTCAGAACTGGTGCTGGTTCAAAGTTGGTTCAACTTGCGAACCTTCCCAGAACCTGTTTGTTTTTCCACTGACTAGAGAGCCCAGCGAACGACGTCGTTACGTCACTGTGTACGTCGCCATACGTCTTAGCGTTCCCATTCCCGTCGTGTTGTTGTTCACAGTAACCCGCCCCCAGCCCCCGACGTAAGCATGACGTGGTAAAAGTGCCGCTTTGGAACCAATTTTCCTGGCCGAGAACCGGTTCTTTGGCTGTCGAAACCATAGACTGTAAAAAAAGATGGACGACGCCCCTTCGCTCTTTTCCATTGGTCAGAAGTGAAGCTGCCAGTGTCCCGATATGGCGCTGACATCTTGGAACTTGAGTCTGTAGGCTGTAGAAACGCAAAGAACTGGTTCTCGAGTAGGCACCGGCTCCGAACCGGCTCTCAAAATGCTTTGGTGGAAAAGGGGTATTAAAGACTGAACCCAGTATTTGGCCATAATAACGCATAATGAGAGATTTAAAAGGACAGTCATTTTTGACCCCGAACACCAAAAAAGGAAAATGATTTACAGCACAGGGGTAAACAAGAGAATTGCAGGATCATAGGAAGGCCTGAACGTGGATTGTAATATAAAATAACTTGTGAATCAGATGCTGTGTTGAAAACGCACCTTCTCGTCCTCCTCTTTGGTCCAGGGTCCTTTGACAAGATCCGGATCCAAAACTTTGAACCAGCGATGCTGACACTGATGCTCCGACCGGCTCTTTGAATGAAATAAATGGACACATTAACATTGAAATCTTAATGTGGAGACACGAACAACAAAGCCAGGAATATCTCATCATGGAGGTTAACATACGTACAGGTAGAAAGCCAGCAATGTGTTTCCAATCGTTTGGTCCAGCGTTCAGAACCAGTTTTCGCAGCTTATCATCCTGAAAAAACCAAACGCAATCAAAGCATATACAATGTTTTATTTTTTGACAATGACAACAATCTTTTTGATTGAAGCTGGACAACATGCAACAGTAAAAGGTGTATTTATTCTCTCATCAGATCAATTCTGTCCATCCACTGAAAGTACGAACAACCAGAAACAAGAATCGACTAGATTCGAGCGGTTTAAGCATTTAAATATCATCTTGCAGACATATTTGGAAGATAAAGAGTGACATTTATATGCATTTATGTAAGTAGTCTGTTATACTGATACAAATCTCAATGATTTAGTCTTCTGAAGACTTTTTAATCACATATAAACTTGTGTTTGAGCTTCCGTTTATCATATTTGATCAGGGTTTTTGGGTGTAAACATTAGACTCAGGGTCCGAAATTAACACCCGCCAAGCGCCAAATGCGGGTAGATTTTCCGTTTGGCGAGTAAATCTCAAAAGGCTATCCGCCACACTGGCGGGTGAATGTTCATACCAAAATAGTAATGTAACGAGTTAACGAGTCCTCTTATCGATGCTCGTCCTGCTCCAAAGCGAATTTTTATCCCGCAACTGAAGAACGAGCAGAGAGACAGCGCCCCGGTTGAGCGCACGCACTCTTTCTCTTCGGAGCCAGGCGAAAGTATAAACAAGGCTTCACCGTCTCCTAAGCGCTGTCTTGCTCTCTCTCTCTCCTTGTCCTTGATGGTAAAAGTCCGGAAGACCATAGTTTCATGTGGAGCATTCGGATATATTTTTTCCTGAATTACTGCTGGGTGTGAAGAATTGTGCTAAAATAGGCTACCTAATCTTCTCTGAAAATCGTTCCGCACATTTTGCTGACATAAACCACACTTTAAATAAACGAAAAAATCTATCCAGTGATTAAATGTTTTCTGTGTTGACAAATCTTGTGGGATGTCCCAACTGCCGGGATAATCACACAACGCGTACACATCCGATAAAGACAAGTCCAATTCGCGAACTAATGACTCATTTGAACCGGTTCATTTTAATGAATGGTTAAAGCAACTTATATTTCCATTCCTTCAGTTACTGATCGGATCAGTCAGAGTGAATGGAGTAAAAAAAAAATAGGCAGAGTAAAACTTTTTTTTTTTTTGAAATAATAATAGTATATTATTATTGCATATATTTTATTAAATATACAATTAATACATTTAATTTGTACATAACTATTTTCATAGGCACCACCACAAAAATATTATTTTAATGTGTGTAAATTGTGTAATATGTGTGTAAATAAAAGTAAAAATGGAAAATAGACAAGAAATATGACAAATGTTTAAATATAGCCTATATATAAATTAATGTATATGTGACACAAAAAGGCTGTTTATTATTTTGGCCGGTAAAAAATATGCTTGGCTATTGGATTTTTTCATCTACCATTCCCCGTGGCAGGTGAGCCAAAAAGTTAATTTCGGACCCTGATTAGACTGATGGATTCGGAAGAACATGAAGGTGAGGTTTTTTTGCACTGATTCTTGAATGTTATGAATAATCTCATCTTTTGGTGATGTATGATGTTACTAAAGATTTCGTCAATAAAAGACCTTGAACCGAAGCGTACCTCCTCCTGGGTCCACTTCACTTTCACCTTCCCACAATCCTTCTGATCAGCAACATCAGAGTCTGTGTCCTGACACATGGCCTCTTCCTCATCCTCCCTGTCCACACACACACACACACACACACACACACACACACACGGATGTTAAGGGTTGGGAAAACAGCACTGTACACAGATCAGCAAACACTGGCAACACTGTGTTGAGGTTACACTGACACCATTAGGCAGGGAAGTGTGTTTACATCTTGACTTGTGTGTGTGTATGCCAGAAAATACTCATCAAAACTAGATGAAATCTCAGCATCATGTTTAACTAAAGCAGTGATCATAAAAACACTTTCAGGGCTCTAGAATCGTGCAAATGTAAAGGCTCACATTCAGATAATGTTACTCTCAATCTAATATTCTCAATGCATATGTCAGTTTTTATCCAAACTTACACATTGCACTGGTTTGGGTTACTCAATGACCCTGCAAACACAGTCAGACAGTGAAGTCAAACTCGTGGATATAACGTTAATGCTGAAGTCTAGCGACTGTCTCAGCTCTTTGTGCTCTTATATTGGGCGGGCTCGACATTGCCTTCACAAACTTCATGTCAACAATCTCTACAAGCTCATTCATTATGTCGAATACATATTTCGTGCTCATTTTCTTGCACTTCGTTAAAACTCTTTTACACAATCATATAAAGCATACGAGAAATAATAAACTTTGTGTACTTACCCGCGCGCCCACCACGACATTTCCCTAATGTTTTATAAAAAAATGCTCCAATGAAACAGGTCTTTACGAGGACACAGTGCGTACAGCATACAATCGCAAAAACATCTGTGATGTTAATGAGATGGTCGATCAAATACAGTAAGAGCTTTCATTAAAAAGCGCGCAACAACTCTCCAGCTGAACATCCACTGCGCGCCCAAGTTCCTATCTCGCGCTCCTTTTTCTCAGCCATTCCCGCGAGTGACGTCAGCGAACACACGCTGCGCGCGCAGCTTCATGAGCACAGCACGTAGTGCGTGCGCGCTCGGAACACATGTACGCGCTTCTCTAATAAATAAATAAATAGATAATATAATAATGAGTTTTATGTTTGATGTCGTAAATCACACCAAAGCGATTTAATGTACTTTAAAATGACCAAAATATGTCAGAAAAATGTATGTATTTGTTTTGAATATATTCCAGTTGTTAAAATCAATAATTTGTAAATATTTGTTTAATCGAAACATGCTAGACAAGAGTAATTGCAACTATGGTTATATTCCTGATAGAAAAGTAGGGACCAACTTTAGGATGTATAATTTGTTTAATTAACAATGTGTGGAATTGATTCACGTTCAAATTTTACGTTAAAGAAGTGGTTTCAAGTAACTAATTTCTGTTTCTCATATATAACTTATCTTTCTTTTTTCCTTTTTTTTTGTTTGTTTCATTATAACAATCAAATATTGCGTATGTGGACGCGTTCAGAGAAAATATCTATATAGTTTTAATTTTACTCGCTCCGGTGAACGAATTTACTAGCTTTAATTATTACTAAAATCACAATATAGATGTAACAAATTATTATAATAAACTATTATTACTTGAATACAGATTAGTTAATTCGGCTGATCGAGATCATTACCCGATCACTATAGATTAAACGAGCCAATAGTTGGAGAACTAGGTAATGACCCAATCAAGGCACAGCTATAAATGCAACCTGAGTGTAATTAATTAACCCCACACTTTCCTAATGGATTTAGGACGGGATAGACCTGGTGAAGTCCTAATGCAAATACACATTTTGACATTTAAATCAAATCTAACCATACTTTTTTCAATAGTACGCTGTATTCATGCATAACTAAACCCTGCTTGTTTTGCAGAGCTGACCAGGAGCTCTGAGGGCCTGTCGACGATGTCTGACTTTGACAGAGGGTTCTGCACAGACCAGAGTCTATCTTCATCAGTGGTTTCATCCGACGGGTTCCTGAAGCCGAGTAAAGGTGTTGTGCTGGAGTATTCAGAGCCCGGCGCGTGTCTGAACTACTCCATGAGTCTTCTTTCACCTTTAGTTGCCCTGAAGAACATTCTCTCCCCAGGCAACAGTCCAGCGCAAGACAAGTCCTCCACACCCTACGAGAGGGTGAAGCTCCAGAAGCCGGTCCTGGGGAGCTCGCTGGACCTGTCCTGCGTCGACCTGACCGCCACACACCCCTCATGGGAAGTGTCCCTCGTGAAGGCCGTAGTCGACAGCCCGAAGTCATGCTTGGAGTCCACCTGGAGTCCCATTAACCCCTCGGTGCCTCCTGAGATCTCGCTGTGGGCTGGGCCTAATGTTTCAGGGGATCTTCAGCGCTCCTGGAGGGAAATGGTCTGGCAGGGATCGGGTCAAGCTCCTGCAATCCCAGATCTCAGAGAGGAACCGAGTTCATCCAACTTGGCCATTTGATGGACGCCCTGTTTTAGGTGTGTATGCATGCTAATCAGTGTTGGGGAAAGTTGCTTTTATGCATTCCAATATTGCGTTACTCCCAAAAAAGTAACTAATTGCTTTACTTTTTTATGAAAAGTAATTTGTTACATTACTTTTGCGTTACTACTTATCTGAGCTGGGCTTGTTTGTTTTTTAATAAATAAAAATAAGTTCTATTTTTGGCAAATGTAAAGGCCCTTTCACACTGAATAAGCCTCAGGCTGAAGGAAATGCATATTTACTCCTGTACAGTAGAGGCATATTTAAACCTTTAAGCTGTTCTGGATTAAAGAATAATAGGATACAGGAGAAGCAAGTTCAATCTTATTTCTAAATCTAATCGGAAGGAATTTTGTTTATTTGGTTGAACTATATCATTGAAGGTCAGCAGCAGCAAAGTGAGATTAAGTGCATAAAGTATATTTGTGTTATTTAATATAGTTAATTATAAAGGTTTTGTGTAAAATTCTGAGATTGCATTTTACTGTTTTTATTCATTTTGAGGAATACTGAATGTTTTTGTGCAAGTGAGAGGAGTAAATGCATGTTCATTTAGTCTAGAACTAAAATAACCATCATGTTTACACGCACACCACTTTATTTCTTTCAACATGGGGACAGGAGAGATGTCAGTCAATAAATGTGAAAAAGTAACTACCTTTATTTTAAAAAGTAACTTGGATATTTTGTTGTAAATTGAAAAGAGATGCGTTACTTGAAAAAGTAATCTGATTACATAACTCGAGTTACTTGTAATGAGTCCCAACTCTGATGCTAATAGTAATCCTTGAAGTAATGAGGTGGTTCTAACCTTCTGCTTTGTTTTACAGATGATGTGATGCTTACTAGAATGGCACCTGTGATTTATGTAAATGTATTTGTACTAAACATTTATTTATTGAATGTTTTTCATTAAATAAAGTGTTGAAATGCCCTGTATTCATTGTAAATGTATGTTACAAACTATCTACTGAAGATTGTATTAATTTGGGGGGGGGGGGAACAAGGGAAATAAGAGTTTTCTTACAAAGTATGGTCTTGTTTTCCAGTCTTACCTCAAGATTTACTAGATAAATTAAGACCTAAAGTATTGATCTCTGAAGAAAAAAAAATCAAAATAAGAAAATATCTGCGAGAAACCCTAACCGTCAAATAAACTTGATTCAAAGGGAAAACAGGATTATTTTTCTGACCTCACTGACAGTTATTCGTTCTTGTTTTAAGGAAAAACTCATTTCATTTTGATCAGTTTGTCAGAAAACAGGATTTAACATCAGTTAAGCAGTTTTGCTACTCAAGTTAAATTAAGTTCAGATATTTGTACTAGAAAACAAGGAAATCCTGAAGACTGTTTTTGCAGTGCATGAAGCACTTGAATGATTTACATGATGGCAGTGGATCAAAAACATGTTTAGGTTTCAATATTCTCTCAATCATGTGCCAATGACATAAAGCAGTGGTTCCCAACACTGGTCCCGGAGGAGCCCCAGAACGGCACATTGTAGGGGCCGTTTTACACCTGAAAACTTATTGCGATTTGGGGCCCTGAAAATGCAAACTTTTGAAAACTGGTTTCAAAGTGCAAGTTTCTGAAAACAATACTGCTTTCATCTCCGTGTAAACTACAACAACATGAATTTGAGAAAACAGTGGTGTTATGCCTTCAGTCTAGGAGTGTAGTGTTCCTGGATCCATATGAACGGGAGCCGTTTTGACAACGCTGTCGTCATTAGAGACCTCAACAAAGGGGAACTCCGGACCAGAACTGACAACCACTGAAACAAAATCAATCTTTTGCATTAAGTCTCACATGCTTGATGTCAGAAATTTCTCAATCTCGTATATTGGATTTGGATGCCAATGTGTGTATACAAATATGTTCCAACATGAGAAAACAAAGCTCATATATTTATTGAAAAAAACTCAAAAATGTTACAAGAAAGCTTGTGGATTCTTTAAACCATAGGCTTGGAAAGTTCTGATGAACCACATCTTGCAGTTTGAGTGTTTATATTGAGTGGAATATATATATATATATACATACACATACACACACACACACATCTCCAAATCAAGTCCTTGCTCCAACACTCGGCAGCTCCACGGTGTGTCTGCTTCAATACATGTTGAATCTTGCTTCTGTGGTGTCGATGTCATGCTCCTTGAGGAAAGAGGATAAAGAAGCAATCTTAAAGCCACCATAAAATCAAAATGGACAATTATTATTATTTTTTTTATGGAATATTGCAGTGTTTTATTTAGGGCTGACTTCTAATAGTCGAGGATTTGACGATTCGATTCGGAGCGGTCTGATTCGACTTTGAACCTTATAGTCGAATAGTAGGCAAGTGTTATGAGGGGTGTGACGGTTATTATATAACCGTGAGACCGACGGTTATAGTTGAACACCGTCATTAGAACTCTATAACCGCCAAAACCGTGCTATTAAAATATTTTTTACAAACATTTTTTATCATAGAGAATGTTTAAATACTAATATCATCTTACGAGGGAAACGGAGGTGGAGTTAGTGGTGCTCCGGAGGCTGAGTGCTGGAGATGATTCGGGAGAGTTTTTTTGTTAAGGTTTTGTTTACTGTGTGTGATTTATTTAAAACAAAGCACGTTCATTGCAACGTTTTTTTTGTCATTTAATGGAAAGCACATTCACTTCTAGTTGTCTTGCAGTTCATTTTAAATAAACGTAGAGCGAGTTGTCCTTTAACAGACGAACAGTTATTCAACCGAACGTCTGGCTGCTATCAAAAAAAAAAAGATTCGACTATCAGTCGACTACGGCAAAATCTAACGAATCAGATTCGACTATGAAAATCCTTAGCCGAAAACAGCCCTCGTTTTATTATAAATTATTTATCGGTGCACATCATTATTGTTTTAAATTCATGTGTCTCAAAATATTAAATCAAAATAACTTCCTCTCCCTCTTGCAGCATCTCTTCTCTTCTCTGATGATGAGGGCGGAGCAACCTGTCACTCACATGAGATCCACCAATAGCAAACCACAACCATCCAATCAATTCCCCACAGACAAAATCAAGCCCCGCCCACATTTGCTCTTTTTCCAGAAGCCGTTTCACTCGGATATACGGCACAATAGGGAAGAAAAGAGTAACGTGGCTTCAATTTCATGACGACTTGAAGATAATAATTCACCCAAGAATGAAAATGTTGTAATTTACTGCCCGTCATTTACAGTAGTTCAAACCACAAATTATTTTACAAAAAAATAAATTTTGGGCAGAATGTCCAAGCTGCTCTTTTCCATAACTCCATAAAGAACCAATAAAACATCACACAAATATCATACAAGTAGTCCTTAAGGCTTGTGTGTAACATTATTTAATCTATGGTGATATTCTATAGTATTTTAAATGAAATTTAAAGTCCCCCTGTGGTCAATAATTTTATCACTTAAAACTCATCTTTGTTCTCTAAAATGACATATTTAAACGTTATTTTTGCCTTAAAATAGCTTGCCTTAGTATGTGCGGTTCTATGAATATGCAAATGAGCCCTGCCTCCACTCACTCACTCAGCTCAGAGATCCACTGGTTGACGATCACACGTTGATCTGATTGGTTACAAGGTAGTTTGTGACGTCAGAAACACCAGTGATTTCAAACCGTGTTTTTGAGACTGTCTTTGGTTCACTGCAGTTTTAAGGAGAAAATACTCAGCAATGCTGTCGACTTATGAATTTACACATGGTTTGTCTTAAAGCATATTAAAAACACCACATAGACATATAAACAACATTAAAAGCTGGATTTTCACCACAGGGGGACTTTAAGATCTCAGGCTACTGTTTTTCTGAGCATTGCAGTATAAATCACCATCCACTCACGTTGTGTGGAACAGTGGAAAAGCTTGGACATTTTGCCTATCCTTTCCTTTTTGTGATTCACAGAAAAAAGAAAATCCTACAGGTTTGAAACATGTGGGTGCACAAATGACAATACCAATGGAATTTTTAAATTAAAGACTAAATGAATGGCCAAATGAAATGGAAATGTTTATGTGTGTCCAACTTACTACATTGAGCTTCTTGAACTCCACCACCTGGAAGAAGACGTGCTCCAGTATGTGCTTGGCATCTCTTTTGTCCTTGTCCAACTTCCCTGTCACTCCTAAGATGTCTCCACATTTACGTACATAAAACTCAAGATCATCATCGGTACCTTAGAGAAGACAACGCAACCATTTACAAATCGCCAACCGCTCAAACTCGAGACAATGACAGGATTACAAATCTTTCTGTGCATTCGGAGCCAATGGTGGAAACTCACATTTGTTTGAGAGCTGAGCCAGCCTAACTTTCTCAGAGGAAAAGGTCTCGTCAAGGTCAAAAAGGTCAAGCATGGGTGGGCGAAGGTCCCTAAACGCTGGCTGAAAGACCTGAGCACAAAACAACGCCTCAGTCAAACACAGATCATCTACACACACACTTTAAGGCATTTTCAGCAGGGAATTATCAAAGCACGTTATAATAATGCACTGAGTTGAAATGGAGTGAAAACATTTAGAGAAAATAAAGTCAGTGGACAGTGTTGTGGAGAGCTCATGTAATGAAGACGGACTCACGGCCGGTTGCAGAAGAGGAAGAGGAGTTTCAAACTGAGGTGTGATCAGCTGGAGAGCTTCATGTTTTACATTCAGCAGCTTGTAAGCACTAAAAATACAGACATTCATTAGTTATTAATATTTCAATGCATGTCTGATTGGCCAAGCATTAGTAGTGTAATGCAAAAACGCAACAATATGTGTCGTGGATAGTGGCAATATGTTTTGTGTATATTTCACCCAAAATAAAAAATACTGTGTGAGAAAATTAAGTTTTCAGAGTTTTAGTGTCAGTACTACTTTAAACTACTATATATAATGTTGAATATGTATAATAATGCAGTGGGGAATATTTGTGCGTCCTAATAATGCCAAATGTCTGATGTTACCAGTAAAAAGTGGGCGACATTATTTTAAATATATCTAGTCAGTGAAAGATTCAAAGCATATTCGTCTAAAATAATTCAGTATTTTCAGCTTCAGAATCATGAATATTGTTATTCTGGTGTCTCTATTGTCCTGTGCTTTGGGTTTCAGCACCAAGTCCAAGACTATTCATTTACACACACAATGTAACACCAAATTTAGCATTTTAATCAACAGTTCACTTTTTGTTAACATTTTGCCATGTGTCTTGGAGTATTGCAATAATATGGTATCTTGGTATCGAATCGTGACATGAGGGTATCGTTACACTCCTAGTGAACACACAAACTCATGCCCTTGTGACACTGTTTTCTATAAACTCAAGCACACAACAACAGCTCAATGCATGACTGTGTGTGTTTATGTCAGAACACAACATGGAAGCGTCTTTAGGAAATGTGAATCTTACTCCAGGACAGAGGGAAGAGTGTTTGTGTGCAGCTTTAGCAGAGACATGTCAAACAGGGATGTGAAATCTCGCGGGTTCTCGTCTCCCTCCTGCAGACACACTCTCAGACGGTCAGACAGACTCCCTGTGTCCGGAAGCATGGTGTAGTCTGTGATCTGGGAAAATTAAAGGAAGATTGTCTCCTCACAGTCCTGTATGTAGTCAGGTCAGATATACACTACTGTTCAAAAGTTTGAGGGCAGACACATAGCATTACACTGATCAGAATTCACAGTAAAGACATTTAGAATGTTTGATTTCTATTTGTAAATGCAGTTATTTAGAACTTTCAATTTAACATGTATCACTGTTTCCACAAAAATATGAACTGTTTTCAACTTTGACAATCAGAAATGTTTCTTGAGCATCAGATCATCATATTAGAGTGATTTCTGAAGGATCATGTGACACTGAAGACTGGAGTAATGATGCTGAAAATTCAGCTTTGATCACAGGAATAAATTACACTTTACTATATATTCACAGGAATAAATACAATTTTAGCATATATTAAAAAAGAAAACAGTTCTTTTAAATTGTATTAATTTTCCACTGTTTTACTGTATTTTGTATCAAATAAATACAGCCTTGGTGAGCAGAAGACACTTCTTTCAAAAACATTAAATAAATCATAATGAGCCCAAACGTTTGAACAGTGGAGTATTGTAACACAGATATGAAGGTAACTCAAGTGACGCTCACCTCTGGGTCCTCTGCATCGATCTGGTTGAGAGGAATGCTATCGGTTGTAAGCCACTGGAAAACAACATCCTGCAACGTACACATTATATTGCATTAAAAAACTATACATTATAAACAATAACCACAAAAGTAACTGAGTTTTTACATTTTATGAAGGACATGAGAGTGGTGCTTGCCCATGCAAAGATCACTACCACAATCCTAGGTGTTAAAGTGTTTGTTAACGTTTCGCTATGTGTTTGCTGTCTGGTTAATCTGGTATCGTTTACCCGAAAGGACTATAAAGGCAATAACACACACAAAACAGAGTCGGCACACTCCCACAAAACATTTATTGAGCTCATGTAACAAAGTGTAATAAATGTTGGTGGGAGCAAGTGTGCTGACTTTGTTTTGTTTTTTATAAATCTTCGGTTACACACCTGTAATTTTAGATATTTCTGGATGTGCATGCTTTATATGTTTTTAAAAATAATAACACATCTTTTCTGTAAAGGCTGGTAAATACCACACAACGTTTAATCTAAACAGATTTTCAAACACTTGCCGACTTTTTGCTAGGAAACGTGTGATAAAGGACAACAATATGTGTTCAAAATCATGTTTGAGATCTTCTGACTGGATGAAATCATAGCTTGAAGCTACAAAATTGGAGTCTGTGCACTATGAGAATTCTGTCAACTTTGACTTTACAAAATCTGGCTCTGACTTTCAGTGACAAACTGTCCATAATGCAAATCGGGGAAAAAATCTGGACAAAAGTTGTGTAGTGCATTCCAGCCTTGAGCCTCATGATTTGAGGGAGTTCAAATGTTCATTTGCAGCAAGGTCCTTTGTCCACTCGAGGAGTGGTGGTCCCTCAATCAGTTTTTCCAGTCTTACATCATCTATGGCACAAACTGTGCAAGACGAGCTACTGTACTGGTGAAAGTTCAAAGTGTGAGCAATTTCAAAACTACTAATTTGCAATTAATCACACTTTGAACAAACTCCTAACCCCATATTTTCGCCATCAGTATCAGTGACATTTTGCAATAGCAAATGAATATCCTACCATGATTTTACTGTTCTCCTCCTTGTCCAGGTACTGGTCACTGAACATGTGACATGAGCCCAGAACTGCCAACTTGCCAGCGTTCTAGACACAAACAGAGACATTGAAGCTCAGAATAAGGCCCAGGGAGTTGAACACAGGTATGACTGAGTCTGATCATCAGAATGACTGCACACACACACCTTAGGCTGATGGAAGGCAAGAACAGGCCTGTTGAGTGGAAAACACACAGAGCCAGTGGACAGGACGGCCACCGCAGGCTTCATCACATTTAATGTGGCCCCATAAGGGTAAACGAACGTAAGTGCCCTGTGTAACCATCAAATAAAAGTCATTACACATTCTGATGTGGGACTTTAAAGTGCCCCATTATGCTTTTTGGGATTTTATCTTTCATGTGGTGTGTAATAGAGCTGTTTGTGACTGTAAAAGATCTGCAAAATTTCAAAGTGCAGATAAATGGAGTTTTTGTCTCCCGAAAGAAAGAAGTGATTCTGAACTGAAACGAGTCGTCGGTATTTCCAGTCTCACTTCCTGCTGAATCTGCGCAGGTTTGTAACAGATTTGCATAATGCCAGTCTATGTTCTTCATCGGCTGCCGTGAACAACGTCTACTTTGACCCTCAAACACTGTAGTTGTATCTGAGACTGGAAGAGTTTGGCTCGTGTTGTTCATGTGGAGAAGACGCTGTTTTCTGCTGACAAAGCAAATCCACTTTGGCTATGATTCTTACTTGCGAATTTACCTTATGCACAAAATTTGAATATCGCATAAATTTTTTGCAAATAAAGCACCGTTTTCATCCCATGTGTTCTAGATAGAGAACAAAATCCTCATATCCTGGGAAATTGGCACAAAATATCACTAATAAAAATGTAAGGCTCTTTTTCACTCCATCATAAATGAGTTCGTCTCAGAGCGTCTCACGAAACACAATAAACGCTGTCATGTTTGTTCTCTTGCGTTCGGATGCTGGTGTTCGGGAACACAATCCTGTGAGACGCTTCTGGAGGGAATTAAACCAAATCATTCTGATGACAGACTTTGACTCTGGCGTTTCAGACCCACCAAACCAACATTTGAGATGCTGCGATGTGATTGGTCCGCTGGTTATTCCAGTTATCCAATCACAGCCTCTGCTGAGGCAAAGTCGCATGAGTTTTTTGTTGTGCATCAAGGGATTTATTCAGTAAATGTGTTTCCATCGTAGTTAATTTGCATGTCTTCTTATCAGATAAAAATCTATTCACCTCAGTTAAATACACAAGGTTTTTATGTAACATTGTTAGACTTAATGCGCATATTGGTGTTTCTTTCCAGCATTTTTATGATATATATGAAAATGCACATAAAAATAGGTGGATGGAAACATGATGATGTACTTCCAAAGGTTGAGATTGAAACGGTAAAACCGATGCCTTCGTTACTGTTCGTATCACTGTCTATCAAGAGCTGAGGAAGTTCAGGAGCTGAAATTCAGATATGCTAATGAGTGTTTGGTTTCTGACACGGTCGACCAATCACAACAGACTAGGACGTCAGACCAATCAGAGCAGAGCAGCTCTCAGAGAGGTGGGGTTTAGAGAGACTGAATCCTTGATGAACCGTTTCAGACACTGAGAGAAAAGAGCTGATGCTGCAATGGATATTATGAGGAAATGAGTGTTTTTTGAGCTTGGATGTGTGTAAACCTGTTGTAGGAGACGTCAAAATAACCTGTAAAACAGCATAAAAGGGGCACTTTAACTGTGAAACCACTGTATGTTTGGTAAGACTGCAAAAACTGGGAGAACTGGAAGAGAGGGCTACTCTCTGAGAAAACCTCAAACCTCCTCAAACATTGATCAACCGCTGATAACATAAACAGAACATCAGCTCAAGCTTACTGCGAATTATTCCCCGAACTTTCTTCATCAATCACCCCTGTGACCACTTTACCAGCGGCACGACTGATCTCCCTGGAAAAAAGAAGAAGATTAAAATCATTTAAATCCTGTAAAGACTGATTAGTTTCAATATAATCTCCAAACAAATTCACAGAGAAACATTTCAACACACATGGGAGACACAAACCTGTTCAGAACACCATTAGACACAAGGGCTTCTTTGGGATGGAAATATTTATAATAGACGTTCCTTATTACTGCATCTGCAAATCCAATGCAAAAAAAGTATACATTTCAGAATAATGTTTAAACTTGAACACACCTCTTCCCAGATGAACAAATAAATACAAATAATAATAATTCAAGATTTTAATGAGGCACAAAATAAAGAATGTGCCTCACACCATGCACCATGACACCATATTAAAGAAAAATAACTTTATAAAATAGTTCATTCATAGCATAATGTCATGATGCCAAGATATTTGGGGGAAAAAAATGTTCTCTATCTTGAGATCTTGACTTGAAAAATATGTTTGAACAAAATATATAGTTGTGTCTACGTAAATGTTTTTAATGTGTAAGGAAAATGTATTTTTATACCACCTGACATTAAATAAAATTCATTAAATCAAAACTTTTAAAATGGTGTAAATGTTTTTCAAATGTATATATGAATGTGTTCTTTGTGTGTGTATATATATATATATATGCATTATAAACTACAATCAAAATATTTTTAAAAAACAGCAATAACCATTTTCTAAATTAACGTACACATTTTGTTTTAGTTAATGAGACTATGATGTACAGGTGACATTAAAACCAAATCACACTTACCATTGTTTATCATAATGCCAAACTCTTCCAGGAGGAAGTTGATATTAGTGTCATATTTCATTTCTCCTCCTTCTCCGAGCATCACCAGAAGACCTCCACCACTGTCCAGATACTGCTTCAGAACCTCTAGCTGAAGCACACAGCAAACATACAGCAGTTTCACAGCGAAGCTTCTGCTGGTATCAGCTTGAACTCTTCCATATGTGTCTCAGAGTCTCACCTCAGCAGCAGTGAACTTCTCTCGAGGACCGGCAGTGATCCATAACTTCACTCCTTGGAGTTTCTCCAAGCTGAGCTCCTCTTTGATGCTGAGGAACATGTATAGTTTAGTATGGAAGATTGTTTCCGCCGTGAAATAAGATAAATAAAATCAATTCTGATTTTTTTTCTCTCACAATTGTGTTTATATCTCACAGTTGCAAGTTATGAACTTATAATTGTGTTTACATCTCACAATTCAGACTTTTCTTTCCTCAAAATTGCGAGATATAAACTGTACCTTTTTTAGTTTACATTTCATAACTTTTATGTTTTTCCTCGCAATTCTGAGTTACATCTCGCAATTCTGAGTTATATCTCGTAATTCTGAGTTATTATATAGCAATTCTGAGTGACATCTCGCAATTCTGAGTTATATCTCGTAATTCTGAGTTACATCTCGCAATTCTGAGTTATATCTCGTAATTCTGAGTTATTATATAGCAATTCTGAGTGACATCTCGCAATTCTGAGTTATATCTCGTAATTCTGAGTTACATCTCGCAATTCTGAGTTATATCTCGTAATTCTGAGTTATATCTCGTAATTCTGAGTTATATCTCGTAATTCTGAGTTATTATACAGCAATTCTGAGTGACATCTCGTAATTCTGAGTTACGCCTTGCGATTTTGAGAAACATCTATAATTCTGAGTTAGATCTCGCAATTCTGAGTTACATCTCGCAATTCTGAGTTATATCTCGTAATTCTGAGTTATTATATAGCAATTCTGAGTGACATCTCGCAATTCTGAGTTATATCTCGTAATTCTGAGTTACATCTCGCAATTCTGAGTTATATCTCGTAATTCTGAGTTATTATAAAGCAATTCTGAGTGACATCTCGCAATTCTGAGTTACATCTCGCAATTCTGAGTTATATCTCGTAATTCTGAGTTATTATACAGCAATTCTGAGTGACATCTCGTAATTCTGAGTTACACCTTGCGATTTTGAGAAACATCTATAATTCTGAGTTAGATCTCGTAATTCTGAGTTACATCTAGCAATTTTGAGTTACATTCACAATTCTGAGTTATACCTTGCAATTCTGAGTTTATACCTCACAATTCTAACTTTATATTTCACAATTCTAACTTTATATTTCACAATTCTAACTTTATTTCTCACAATTCTAACTTTATATTTCACAATTCTAACTTTATTTCTCACAATTCTAACTTTATATCTCACAATTCTAACTTTTTTCTCGTAATTTTGAGTTTACATCTCGTAATTCTGTTTATATCACACAATTTTTACTTTTTTTCTCAGAATTGTGACTTTATATCTCAAAACTTTACATCTGACTCCCCCCCCTCCCCTCCCCTCACAATTGTGAGGAAAAAATAGTCAGAATTGTGAGATAAAAAGTCACAACTGACTTTTGCAAAACAAGCTTCCATACTTCAGTAACATTGTTTTAGTCATGTAACGTTAGATTGGTCTAATTTGAATATGAAAAGTAAGACTGATCACCCCTTGGCAAAATGCTAGCTGGTCAAACTAGTTTATTAGGAGTTAATGGGAACATTCATTTCTAATGGGCATTTTATTAGCATATCTGCAAATCCAACAAAATGTCTGCATAATTCCTGTTTTGTGATATAAATGGGCACATCACCAATGCAGTGAATAAACCTCCTTAACACCTGTAAACATGTTTATATGAGCCATTTAAGAGATTTCACCTTTGAATCTTCCATTGTGCTCTTAATTTCTTCTGCAAGGACTTATATCCAGAGTTGGAGGTGAAGAGTTCTCGTTTGGACGCGTTGAAAACAACAATATTTCGTTGCTCTTTGTCCATGCTGGAATATGGATCACAATATTTACAGATGGACAGATTACTGTCTCTAATACACAAAGCACGATGCTTTCGTCGCTGTTTTCCTCACAGGCTGATGTATTTGATATTTCAATACATTATCGCCTCATGACAACCCCGACGTTGAACGACAGCAACAGGAAGAACTGCAAAATATACATAAACTGTAAATATTGTGCATTATCATGTCACCGTTATGAGCGGCTAAGCTAGCAAGCTAAAGCTAATAACTCTCGCTACACAACTGATCAAATCTGTTGAATAACGGGAGTCATAACGCTATGTCATTGTACAAAATGTAAATGCTTCTAAAAAACGAAAAAGGAATAAAAGTTACCACAGAATTCCCCAAAATGTGGTGGCCGTGAGCGATGCATTGTGGGTATTTATGGACAACACAAGCGTAACCAGGGGCGCTTCCTTCATAGCAACTGTGTTTGCGTACTTGTGTAAAATAAAACAGGATATTTTTTTAATTCATTTTTTAAAAGAGACCGAGACAAAGGATGCCCATTTCCGCCACATGAGAAAAGATCAGGGTTTTGTTAAATCGTAATTATGACATTTAAAACGTCGAAATTATGACATACCGAATCTTTTATATATTATTATATATTAGAACAAAGTGACCTGATAGGATGGGATGACGAAAATATAATTCAACTTACACGGATCAAATATCGGCATGAAATATTTGAGTTGAAATTATTTTATTTTACTTCTAGATTGGGAAAATAGTCAGTCAAGCAAAAAGTCGAACAACTGCACAATATTATTCGATATATTATTATTAATATGCGATCCAAGTTACTTTTTCTATTTACTAGAAGCTCTTTATTGTATCGTTCGTTGTTTTTCGGTTGCTGAGATACAGGTTCAATAAGTGCTGTCAAATCTATTAATCGCATGTAACGTTAACATTTTTTTGTTTATATGTGTATATCAGTGGATATATGTATGTGTTTACACACACACAAACACATATATAGCCTATAGTTTTTCACATAAACACTGACAGCACTAGTTCTAATTTTTTCATTAAGTCAGTTGCAGAAACTCTAAATAACCAGTCCCTTTCAAAACTGCTCATTACATTGATTGCTGACAGATATACGTTACATAATATTCTCATTTCTATGCTGTTTTTTTATTCCATAGTCTGAACTGTGTTCAACAGACAAGCTGTAGGAATTTTAGCACAGGAAGGCAGTGATTCTTTGAATTAATTTACCAAATGAAATAGCTAAATGTTGTGCCCTGGCCTAATGCTCTATGGAGCAGTAATCTCTTAAACAGACTACAGAAAACTGAGTGGAAAGCTAACTGAATGATTTATTGACTTACCCTGATTATGTATGGTGAGATTCCTCCAGATGTCACATACAAGTCACTTTCAAATAAACAACAGAACCCGTATGTGAACTTCACAGCCAGTCTGTCCATATAGATGTGGGCAGAGAGGTGAAGAATTATTTTCACCCCCGACTATGACAGTAATATTTTGAGGTTAAAGACTGGACATGTCTCGTACAGGCATGTGCATTTGCCTTAATTACACCTCATGTGAACAAAAACAAAACTGCTCTTATTTCGAGAAAGAAAAAAAGCAGCAACACTGGAAACCAATTAAATGTTTATTTAACTAAAACACTGGAAAATATCCAAAAATCCATTTAAAAATGAATCACAGAAATCACACTGCAAGTGATGCATTCAACTTCCTGTAAACAAAAATTCACAAAAACAATTCAAGATGAGCAAAAGCACTAACAGAAACAAAAAGCTTCCAGGAGAGAGATAAGAAAGAAAAAAAAGAAAATCAGCTCAGCAAGAGACAGGAATGAATCACTATACAGTGAGGAAGCACAGCCGACGTCTCAACTATCACATCTCGTTGACTACACCACAAAAGGACAGTTGCAAAAGTAACTCCAGTTTATAACGCATCGTTACAGCCTCTTCAAACCTCACGCTAAAGCAAAAATATCACAAGAGTATTTAAAGACGTCTCAAAGCAAAGCAAGTCGAATACAAACAATGGCCTGAGCAATGCTTACAAGCACAACAAATGACAAATTCTTATTTGACACGTCTCATGTAGGGGAGAAAAAAACATCTGGTACGCAGTTTTGTTTTCATGCAATGTTGAAAACGGCACGTTAATCAATACCACACCGGGCTCGGCCTTCTCAAGCATCTGGTGAATGTTCATAGGCTGTGCATGATCGATTAAACACTGAGCTGTGCATTAGATATTCCAGTTAGCGAGACGCTAGTCTTGAGAGGCAGACCTAGAGCGGGAACGAGACTTCGATCGAGACGCAGAGCGCTTGCTGGGCGACTCCGACTGACGACGGCTCTCTTTAGGGGACGGTGAACGAGAGGTGGATTTGGCCCGGTCTCCGTTTCCATTCTCCATCGGTGAAGCAGAGCGGCTTCGGGACTTCTTACTGACGGACTTCTCCTTGGAGCGGCTTCTGGAATCTCTCTCTGACTTCGCTTTGGAGCGACTCTTGGAGCGGGATTTGCGCGCGTCAGAACGAGAGCGGGATTTCTGCGTACGCGAGCGGGACCGAGACTTCGACTTCCTGGAGCGGGACTTTGATGGGGATTTGGAGTGAGATTTCCTCCCAGAGCTGGAGCGGGACTTACGGCCGGATCTGGAACGGGAGCGGCGCTTGCTGCGGGACCTTGACCTGTGAACACAGTCAGAAGATTAGACCTGCAACTAACAATTATTGGGATTATAATTAATTAGTTGGCCGATTATTTCTTTGATTAAATGGATTTAAAAGCCCAATTTTCTTATCTTTTTGACAAAACACACTATTCCACATCCTGGCCAAAGATGTCCTTCAAACAAATTTGCCAACTGAATGCTATGAAAACATTGTGAATATATTTATGCTATATGCAAAAGAGCTAATAATAATATTGAATTATAAATACTTTAATGTTGACTTTTAAACCGAAATTTAACGTCCAACAACAGATCTTTCAGCAAAATGAATATTTTTGCGCTGAATATTAATCGTATTCCTCTGTAATGCGTCTGTTTGACGCGCCGGCGCTCAGTGGAGTCGGAAGTCTAACCCAGACTGTAAGGACGAGCCTTCATGCAAAATGGAAAGAGTCCCATGAATTTGTAACACTTACAGGTAAGGATATAACCAGACCTGCAAACTCCTTAGAGTAAAAAAGGTGACGGGGGGGGAGGTTATGGAGGGTGCTTGTAGTGGCAAAACTCGCCGCTCGGTAGTTGCTACAATGTTGTACATGATTGCATACGAGCCAACAACAATGTCTTAACGATGTTGTGGAGCTGCAATATGGCTTCTATATGTTGCAATATGGTTGCTAGGTAGCTTTAAACGGTTGCTAGGGTGTGGTTACAGTTACATGTTGTTCTGGATGAACACTATACTGTATATATAATTATCATAGGATTGGCAAAGGAGAAAAAAGGCAGTAAAATATAAATGAACCATGATGAGCAATACATTTGTTACTGTATTTATTATTCTTTGTTAATAAAAATACAGCTGTTCGTTGTTTGTTCATATTACTTCACAGTGCATTAGGCTAACTAATGTTAACAAATAGAACTTTTAATTGTAATAATCTTTATAAATAAATACTACTAGTAGCCTTAAGAAGTGCAGTTTATGAATAGTTAATATTAACTAGTTTGGTGTTATCGATTTGTTATACACCGATTCAGATCTCTTTTGAAGAGACAGATGTTGGACAGATCAGTTATTTTAACCATTCATAAAAGTAAATCGGTTCAAATGAGTCATTAGTTTGCGAATCGGACGTGCCATTAGCTGACACACACGGCATGCGTTGTGTGATTATCCCAGCAGATAAGGACATCGCACAAGATTTGTCTCAACTCTCAACACAGAAAAGATTTAATCACTGGATAGGTTTTTTGTTTATTGAAAATGTGGTTTATGTCAGCTGAATGTGCGGAACGCTTTTCAGAGAGGATAGGGCAATTTTAGTAGGCTGCAATTCACACCCAGCGGTAATTCAGGAAAAAAATCTCCACGTGAAACTTTGGTCTTTTGATCTTTTACTATCGTGTCAATTCTCAATAGATTTTGATTAATATGCGCGATAGAGGGAGAGCAAGGCAGTTTGAATACAGTGAGAGTGCGCGCGCGACCGGCTCTCTCTCTCACGAGCGCAGCATAACAAAGCGGTAGCTAACGTTAATTGAATCAAGCAAACAACTAGCTGTTGCTTTTGCTCCAAAAAAGCTTGATTTACCTCGAATTTCACATAAGATTCCTTCACGTTATGAGTTTCCATCAGACTCGCGTGGTAGCCAGGTGTCTCATCCAATGGCGATTCTGACGCAAGTGCTAAGATTCCGATTGGCCAAGAGAAAAAGTACTAAGACTCCGATTGGCCCAGAGAAATGTCAATTATAAGAATTATCCAATAATGTTTGGCAATCCTAGCCTGCGTGCAGATTAAGGGCATGTGGATGACTTTCATTATCATCTATTATTGTTTTTATCAATTAGTTGTTGAAGCCCTACAGAAGATAGTTAGAAAAGCAATCAGTCACTTTTTAATCGCGCAAGCAAACTCGCGCCATCTTACCGAGATCTGGAGCGGGAATGGCTTTGTGAACTCCTGCGGCTCCGGCTGCGAGAACGGCGTCTGCTACGAGACCTGGAAAATATTGTTTGATTCAAGAAATCTACAGAAGACATTTTTCAAACGCACAAGTAAATGAGATGAAGCTAAAAACTGAAGGCCTGACCTTGACCTGCTCCCCGAGTAGGAGCGCCGGCGTCTAGGCTTGTCCTCTACCAGACGTATTTTTCTTCCGTTAATATCAGTGCCATCCAACTTGTCAATAGCTCTCTTCATATCAGAGTGGGAGCGAAACTCGATCACGCCCTCATTGGTGCGTTCTTTGTGGGCGTCGGCATAGGTCACCTCTCCAGCTTGACGCATGAAGTCCTACAGGGAAGAACAAACTCATCAATTACTGACACAAAGGTTTTCTAAAGTCCCATAGTGTCAGAATTACAGTAATGACCAGAAATGAGGAAAATTTAAACATAAGGGCTGTCAACTGAATTAAACTGCACATGCTAAATAAAAAGAAAACCCTTGTGGAAAAAGTGTGCTTAATTGTATTGAATGTACTTAATTTTAAACGTATATTTAAAATAAAAATAAAATAAAAAGTACTTGGAGATAATGAAATTAAAAACACTTAAGTGCTCTTAAAGCAAATATACTCATTTTAAAGAGTGCACTTTATAATGTACTCAAGTAAAACTTAATTCGACATTTTAAATCATTGTTTTAATATTTTGTTGTGACTAAAATAAATACACTTATTTTTGACGTGTTGACTTCTAAAGCACATGTGAAATGCTTGATTCTAATTTTAACTGTAGTGGGATTCAATATTACAGTTAAAGGGGTTATATGATGCTTTTTAATGGTTTCCTTTTTCCTTTAGTGTTTAAAGTATTTGTGCAAGAATATGATCTGAAAATTGACAAAACTCAGTCTCCCAAAGGGATTTATTCCACCTAACAGAAGATCGCCTCGATCACAGTCCAGATATTATTTCCTCAAATTATTTCCATGTCATAATATAAAATATTAGCATAATGCCAGCCAAACACAGAAGCAAATAAAGACGAGGCTTTAACAGTTAATTATTATTAACTTTAACAGATTAGGTGACTTAAGGTGTTTGGCCAATCAGAGCACTGAGCTTTTCAGAAGGAGGGGCTTTGTAGGAATGAGAGCATTACTGACAGACTGGGAATAATGGTAATAAGTTAAAGCGTACAGTAGAAAACCTCACTGGTATTTGAACCAGGTACTTGAAAACGGTTCCTAAGAGGATAGCAACATTAAATTATTTAAATTCCAGCAAAGTGCTTACCTTGAGGTCCTGCCAGCTGCAGCGACTGGACAGGTTCTCCACTATCAGACGGTACTCCGTGCGAACCGGAGGTCCATATTTGTCTCTTCCGCTTCGGCTCCTGCTGCTATAACCACTACTGCCTTCAGACAAAAGCCAAAAGACAGCAGACAATCAGAACTGAATTAGACCCAATGCAAAGGGCGCACACAAGGCAACCTCTTCAGACATCAAACTGCATAAAGCATGATGTTGAGGAAAGTCTTCCTACCCCACCCCATTGAATAGTCACACCCAAATAAACGGACCTCAGCACCACATAGTTCTGAAGGGAACGCTTACTGTAGGATTATTAAAAACAAACAAAATAAATCTTGACATCTGACCGCACTGGATTTGTTCAATCAGTCCTTCTGAAAGGGCCAAAGGTCGCATTGCTGGTCTTTACCCAACAGCTCAAGAACAGCAATGCTCTGAACATGAATACCACTCCAGCGACACAAGGGCGGCACAGGTTTTAACGTGAGCCCCAATTTTAAAGACAGCAAACGAGTACATGATACCCTCACAGGGCTCCAGACTAACATTAGAGAGCAGTAGCAGCGGTGCCACTAAGATCTACAGATAGTGACGCCAGGGAGGATTGTAAATCATAAAAGCAATTTAATTAAAAAGTTACTATTGCTTTGCATTACCGAGTCCAGTTACTAGTAATATTACATGTTTATTTCTTGGAAATGATAAAGCACTGAGCCTGAGTTGAGATGCAGATAAAATGAACTTTTAACTACATCCCAAGTTTTATAGGGAAACATTTAAGTGTACCATTGTTGTTCTATAGCATCATACTGAACTGATGACAGCTTCAGTGACTATACAATGAGCGCTCTTTACTTTGTGTAATTCTTCGCAACTTGAATGCGTTTTATTTTTCATGAGACTGACTTTCGCTACTTCAGTACAAAAAGTGTCAAACTTTGAGAAATGCATTTCCTGATTTGATATTTTATAAAAGGGATTCCATTATACCTAAATATAAATTTAAAAGCAAAACGTGTGGGGAAAAATATATATGTATTAGGGAATGGAAATGGCTGATAAGCCAATAAGTGCTCCTCTGCCGACATCTACTGGTTATACTGGTAATTTCATGTCTTTATTTTTAAATAAAAGCATTTGTTTGCCATGTGTTAGTTTTCCTACATCTTGAAACTTTTAGTTTTACAAATGGGGACAATCTTTGATAGATGAACAAAATGTTTTTGGTCACTACATTGAAAATAACATTTAAACTGGATAATGTGTAGAGCTTTGAAGTGCTAGAAAAAGTGTGAAGGACTTGAAAGTCCTTGAATTTCTCTCAAAAGGTTGTACAAACCCTGAAATGAATAATGTAAAAACATTTGACTATTTCTGCCACAATACCATGGTTACAGTTAGATTTACCACATTAAATCCATGGTGAATGTTGGTGATTTGTGGAGTGAAAAGCCTTCTAACTTGTTCATGGCACAATGTCAGCGCTGTTTGATCTGATATCTTTTGGTTTATAACAGAATTCTGCACTGAATTTAAACGTTTCTCACTAGTTCTCTCAGCAATGTTATTAATTTGACTGCGAATTAAAATGCTTTCTCACGAGATCTCCCAGCTAACAGTGCTGCGGGATTGGGATCGGCGCTCGAGTGAACCTGTTCTGAGCTTTCGTTCGACGTCTCTCATATGTAACAGAAATGGCAGATTTTGAGTTGGGCAACGTGGTGGTCGCCGCACCAGTGAGACGTCTATCAAAATGTAGTCGCACCGGCAGGAAAAATGGTCGCAAAATGAAAACATTTGGTCGCAGTCTGGAGCCCTGCCCTCATGAAAACAAACAGAAGTAAAATTACAAAAATGTTTTTAAATAACCAAGACTACTTACATTAGATGCTGACGTTACCTGTCTACTGACAGAACAGCGACAGCAAAAGACACATAGCAAGGGAAGCCCATTGCTCTTTTTAATAAAGAAAGAAAAAAAATAAAAGGAAAAACTAGCGGGTAGCTACATAAATTTGTTTAACCTGACCAATATTTCGTTCAACATAAAAACCAATGGGTTTCCTCACCATCACCCTGGTCTATTGGCAAAAGGCAGCTGTCATCATGGCTTCCGGTTAGGTCAGCCAAGGGTCAAAGGGCAAAGGTCACACACACATTGTAAGGTGAAAGCCAAGGCCAAACGGGACAGGCAGTCATCTTAGCCTCAATGGACTCGGACTCAGCCCGCACCGGACTCTTTTAAATTGAAACATCAAGGACTTTTGTTAATGTTGAATTCAGATGTAAACACAAAATCGCATCGTCACACGTCATACTGTTTACATGCCAGTGAGGCTTCAGGTTGTGGCACAAAACAAAAAAACAACTCATTACTAAATCTATTAGCTAGAATAGATTTAGAGCTGGACCAATACAAAGTGGAAACAGCCCATCATCTGACATGTAAACATCTTTAGTCCCTAACTTTTTAGGATTACTCAAGTTATACTGCACATTCTCATGACCCTTGGCATTTAAAAATGGGCCAAAACTACAAAAGCAAAAGCATCTTTTAAGGGAATCCCCATTTAAAAAAAGTCATATTTCAGAACCATCTGCATTAAACAGAACATAAGATATCCCAGAAGCCTTCGATCTGGACCACAGGAACTGCAGACTTCAGAGAAATGTAGTTAGTCACTGGATGCAGGTGCAAATGCCGTCCACTGGAAATTAAAACGGTTAGGCTATTATTCACCTCCACTTTTTCCTCGTGCCTGAGGGGGAAGATAAAAAAAAGAGAACAGGTTTGTCGAGATGATGAATGAGACTGTACTTACTGCGGCCACCGCCCCCATAACCCCCACCGCCACCGCTACCGCCACCGTAGCCATCTCGGTCTCGCCGCGGTCCTCTCGCGTGCTCCACGATCACACGCTCCCCGCACAGATCTTTACCGTTCAGCTCGTACACGGCATCATCCGCGTCACGGTTGTCTTCAAACTCCACGAACCCATACCTGAAAAAAATGTAAATAACCACACTTGGGTTTAACATAAAATATTGAATATTGATTTTTTTGTGATTTTTTATTAAACATTTTATGTGTGTTACTATTTACAACAAAGCCCAAGATCCACCAACAACCATACGACTAAATAAAAATGACACGAAATTAAAATAAAACTGTAGAGATGGGCGATATATTATCGTTTGCGATATACCGGTAAAATTTTTCCGCCTATGACGGGACCCATTCGCAGCTCACGCGCATGGCGGAAGGCGGACGTGAAGTTTATCGCTAAACGAGTAACTACCTCTACAATCTGGAACTGGTACACAGATAGATTTTCACCCGCCCATCTCGTCGAACACTGCCTGAGCGCTTGAGAGTTTCGCTCTCCGTCAAGTGATCCGTAAAGCCCACTATATCAGTTCATCTCAATGAATACACAGTGTATTTGACGCGCAGTAAACACTAGAGTGAGCCGCACGACTTGCTGTCACTTTGCTGAGAGCGCTTAGTGTTTCTCACACACTCGATGAGAGAGAGAGTCTTAAGGCCTCGTTCACACTGCAGGGGCTTAATGCTCAATTCCAACTTTTTGAAAAAAAATCGATTTTTTTGCAAGGCCTTTCACATTTCCAATTAAATGCGACCTTTTGTGATCTCCTGTGTGAACGTGACATGACCCAGAAATGACCCGCATGCGCAGAAGAGTACTCAACGGTCAACGACGTCACTTGTTGTTTGCGGAAGTAGCTAAACATGGATGTCAGCAGTGGAGCTCGTTTAGTGATATTGAGGTTATTTTCCCAACAGAGCCAGCACATTTACAATCTTCTAGTTTTAAGAAAAAAATTAAAAAGGAGGAGAGCAAGGTTTTTGGCCATGGCGTTTTGTGGAGCAGTGGTAGCAACGTCGGTACAGAGAAACGCGTGGGTGCGGAGTCGCAGCCAGGAGTGGTGGGATACTGATGTGAGTGGCTTCACAAATACAGAATTCATCAGTAACTTTCGGATGTCCAGATCCACTTTCGATTATATTTGTGAGCGTCTTCGATCAACTCTGTCGCGGGAAGAGACACGTCTGCGGCGGCCCATAACAGTGCAGAAACGCGTTGGAGTTGGAGTGTATTGGCTAGCTACAGGTGCGTGCTATTGTTTATCTTCTCATTCCCGCCTACATCAACGCAGAATTATGACGTTTGTCGCATATCAATGACGTGCGGGTCGGATACATGCGACCTGGCCGTTCAGATTGAAGTCTCATTTCAAAAGATCGGATACATATCGGATTTGGACCACATACCCAAGGGGCCTGGGTCGCATTTGAAAAGATCGGATCTGTGTCGTTCAGACTGTCATGAAAAGATCAGATACAGATCGCATAGGGGCAAAAAATTGGGTCGTTTCAGCCTGCAGTGTGAACGTAGCCTTACATACCACGCAGAATTGAAGTGTACATAACGTCTACATGTAAATGTATATTATTTGTTGTATTTTCCTGTAAAAATAATGGAGTTCATTTGGAATTATTCTGCTTTTATGAGCAAGCAGAAACTAATGCGCCAACACAGACGTTATAACAAACCCAGCAGCTCATCAATCCCTAGTGCGGTTTATATTGTTAATAGTATCAGAATTCATTCGTAGTAGTATTAGTATAACTATTCGTTGTTCGTTTTGAATGATTTGAATTATTACTGTGATGTTTTTCAGTAGAGTTGCACTATTTAAACATTATCTGCACTTTTACAGAAGAATATGCAACTTTTCCATTTCTGCAAGGGATGGTGTTTGGATTTTTACTGTTTTTTAAATTATTTTATGTACGGTAATTGGTATTTTATAGGAGCCTATTTGATGAAGGGTACATTTTACTTTGCATGCAGCTATCACTTGTAGCCAAAAACAGTGGTGAATATGGTATTATATTTATATCGTCATTGATATCGTTAGGGCTGCAACTAACGATTATTTTGATAATCGATTAATCGGACGATTATTTATTCGATTAATCGGATAAAAATTTCAATTCGATTTTTTTGTTTATTATGACTAAATAAAACCCGGTTACACTTTATTTTAAGGTGTCCTTGTTACAGTGTAATTATATATTTAAGTACAGAGTAATATTAAGTAACTACATGTACTTACTATAGGAATAGGGTAGGATTAGGTTGAGGGTTAGTTGCATGTAATTATGCAGAATTTACTGTTATTACTACAGTAAGTACATGTAACAAATGTAACAAGGACACCGTAAAATAAAGTGTTACCTAAAACCCTAAATTAGGGTATTTATGTGTAAAAGTGTACTTTAAAAAGTGCAAAAGCCACACATTGAGTTTTACAAATATCAATATTTGCATTGTTTTTAATGATAATTGCTGATGGCAAGTTGAAAACCATGATTAATGTAAAAAAAAAAACATTTATATCCAACATATTGTTTTAACACAATTTTTGTTAAAACAAATTTACAGACATGTTGTTCAGATGTGAAGATATAAACTAAAAACATCTCAAATATATAATTCATTTAATTTTTATTTAAAATTAATTGAATTATAAGGATAATTTGTAAAAATAAATATAGAAAGACTGAAAACAAGCGTGTGAACATATAGCCGCAGTAGATCGCGTTTGAAAAACAATTAAAACTTAATAGTAGACAAATGCTATAAAAAGACAGCGGAATGGAGGTACGCAGCAAGCTAACAGGCTTGATTAAAAAGACAGGAAAAATGATGCATTAGTGCACAAACATTCGCTGAAAACCACCGAGTAGGCTACAGTGACTAAAAAACAATATTTTACTGTTGCTGTTATTAACTGCCTTTATATTTAGTGCTTCGCTTTGTAAAGACTGTTTTAATTTAATATATCTGCGGTAGCACTATTTTAATCCATCACTTATGTTGCGAGCAAACTGATTGCGCAACCTGATGCTCGAGACGCAAAATACAGACATCCCAAGTCTCCCGGAAGTTCTGGGAGTCACCCGCATATTGATATGCTCCCTGATGCTCGCAAATTAGTTCAAACTCCCGGGATTTGAGCGCGCAAGCAAGAGCGCGCATGCGAGACAGAAGAGACTGTGCTCCAAACCGTGTAGCGCGAGCGCGGGGCAGAGCAACGGAGGGAGAGAGACCTTGCGTGTGTGTGCCCAAGGGGGTAATCCATCGACCGGAAGTTGAAGCCGGCCGGGTGCCGCCATGTTGTAGCAGAACTTCACTTGCGTTAGCATTTCCATTGACTCCCATTCATTTTGGCGTCACTTTGACAGCGAATAACTTTACATCTGAGGCGTTTAAAGACTCCATTTGTCCATTATTTATTTCTAAAGAAACACGACAATGTATAAAGGGCTCCATTACCTTCTATGTTACACTATGGCCCCGTAGAAACAGTTTTAGTAAAAATAGGCTAACGATTGCGTCATAACCACTCGACTCTCTGTCGCGCTGTACAGAAATTACCGTACAGACAGGAGGAGAAGCTCGCAGGCAATCGGCGGGACGTCCCGTCAAGGGAGAAGCCCATAGATAATGAGTCCATAAAAGCAACGGAATACTTACTCCTGCTCACTCACGATAAAGGACTCTTTGCTCAAGTTCCCCGTCTCTGCAAGATTAACGTTGGCAATTTTCACGCACAGCTACTAGAAGATTAACGTCTGTCAGACAGGTTGCTCACGTCATCAAGCTTAGTTTGAGTCGGTTTGAGTCTGCGCGTCAGGAACGGAAGTGCTCAAAAATCGCTAAAAATGGGCTTCAACTGTCTCAACTGAGTTCCAATGAGATGGCTCTGTCCATTTCTTATACTGTCTATGTGTGTGCCTCATGAAGCGCGTGTAAGACAGAGAGCATCCTGATTGGCCCGTTTCAAACAATCACCAGTAAACGCTCCCCGTGACGCAAGCAGACCAACTAATCGATAATGACATTCGTTGACAACGATTTTCATAATCGATTATTATCGATTTTATCGATTAGTTGTTGCAGCCCTAGATATCGTTATCGCAATAAATGCCAGAAAATATTGTGATATATTTTTAAGTCCATATCGCCCATCCCTACGCTGAACACTGTTAGAGGAAACTCCAGAGTAGAAGCCTAATAAGCAGAACGTACAAGTAGTCCATTCTTTATTTTTTTATGGAATATTGCAGTATTTTATCAATGATTTATCTGTATTTTTCCTTATATTCTATGGTCAAAATAACTTCCCCTCCCTCTTGCAGCAACATCAATTTTCTTCTCCGATGACACGTTTACTGGCGCGAGGGCGGGGCAACTTGTTACGCATGAGATCCACCAATAAGCAAACAACAACCAAAGCCCCTTTCAGGCTACAACCATCCAATCAGTTCACTCAACGTCACAAAAGGGCAGAAAAGACTAGAAAAATTTCATGTTTCAGGCTCACTTTACGGGGACAATATAGTATTGAGGGTACCATCAATCAATGTCCACAAAAAGGCAATGTTAGGAATCAATGGAAAAATTACTTCACAACAGTATATTAACTATTTAAAAACAAGTGTGAAGAAATGAGTGCAACAATCAGGTTACGGACTGAAGTAAAAATCTCATTAATTTTCTCCATGAGGATATTGATTTTTAACGGTATTATAAACGATAAATTATGGCATATGCTTTTGTTGAAGCTGTCATGAGGCAGCCCATTTTGACAAGTTGTGCTCGGGGCCAGACCTTCTTTATGTGCATTTATAAATACATACACTAAAGTGTGGGAGAACTAATGCGCGCGACACACAAACAACGGCGCGCCGCAGTAACGTTATGAATCCAGGTCATCAAATTCAGCACCATTAAATTTCAGCACTCTAACGTTACATACTAACTTCAGTTGATATTTTCTTACAAGCGATCATTTACTTATTGTGCTTCAGAATCGAGGCACAATGTAAAATCGTATATACTTTAATCATCTGCTGTATAAAAGTGGTTCACGCGCTGTGGACAACAAATGTCCGCCATTTTGAGCACGCGATGAGAGCCGCTGTCAGACGGATTAAATCAACAAGACACCACATTAAGCATTTGAATTGTCACTTAAATTCAATATCGCAAGCATTACGAGGCATTTAATGTCCACAAATGCATTGAAGATGTAAAGTTGGTATCGTTATGAGGCCATTGTTGTCAAGGCCGCGGCGCGCTCCACAACCTTAACTTACCCGTTCTTCAGATCGATCTCCAAAAGCTTCCCGTACCCGCTGAAAAACCTCTGTATATCTTTCTCCCGCACATGATAGCTCAGCCTGCCGACGTACACTCGCGGCATGGTTAATGTTTAGTAAATATCAAACGTACGAAACCCTGTAGCTTTAATCGCTATCGTTCTCTTCGGAATGGCCACCTAGCGGTTATAGCGGTCACGTTACCGACGTCACTTCCGGCGTCTCCTCGCGCATGTTTTTTTGGTTGCGCTAGAGACCATAGACATAAATACATATATTTATTATGTCTATGCTAAAGACTATAGTAACTGTTAATACATGACGAATGTACTACTACACAACCTCAGATTGTTTAGTTTAATAATAAATGATAAATAATTACATTTCTTGTTTACACTTAAAAAGTGTCCACATTCACAACTTGCAGTGTATGAGTTTGTGTCATTTAAGACTTCAAGAGTTGTTAATTAAACAGCAAAGGTAACTTAACCCCATTGTTCATTACACTTCATTAGCAAAGACATGTCTTCAACATTTTGAATAGGGTTAGCCTAAATAGACAATTTAACACAAGGGACAAAAAAGCAAGTTAAAAAAAGTGCTGTTATGCCATATTCTACAGAACCAACTGCAATCTTGAAATTGATTGTGCATTGTAATTATGTTGTATTATTAATGTTTTTTACAGTCTATGGTTGTAATATGACAAATAATACATTTTTAAAAAGTCAGCTTGGCAACCATCATAAGGCATCTCAATAATTCAATACTATTTAAGAGTATATTTTCAATCCTCTATAGTTTACTCGGAGAAACTGCCTTGACTCGTATCACTCCCTCTTGGGCACAAGAAGCTGCGAGAACACCGTCCTGTCTCCACAAACGGCCCTGGACGAAGCCTCTGCTGCCGCCTGATGGGAAATACAGGTGTATTGGACCAATGCATTAACATATTAATAGTGTTTATTATCATCATATACTCATCACTAGCTGTTTCCATGCAAAGTAGCAATTTTAACTTATGCACAAAATTGGAATATCGCGTAAAACATTTGCGAATCAAACAACATGCGTTCAAGAGACCAAAATCGTCACTTCCTAGCACAAAATATCTGTAATAAAATGGAAGTTGCTGCATTCGGGTTATTTTTCCCTCCATCATAAATGAGTTAGTCTCAGAGCGTCTCACGAAACACAATAAACGCTGTCATGTTTGTTCTCTTGCGTTCGGATGCTGGTGTTCGGGAACACAATCCTGTGAGACGCTTCTGGAGGGAATTAAACCAAATCATTCTGATGACAGACTTTGACTCCGGCGTTTTAGAACCTCCAAACCAACATTTGAGATGCTGTGATGTGATTGGTCCGCTGGTTATTCCAGTTATCCAATCACAGCCTCTGCTGAGGCAAAGTCGCATGAGGTTTTTGTTGTGCATCAAGGGATTTATTCAGTAAATGTGTTTCCATCGTAGTTTATGCACGTCTTCTTATAGGATAAAACAATTATACGACCTCAATTGAGTGCATTATTTTGTAGAATTTAAAGTCCCCCTGTAGTCAATAATTGTATTCCTTAAAACTCATCTTTGATCACCAAAATGACATATGTAAAAGTTTTTTTTTTCCTTAGAAAAATGTCTTCATGCCTTAAAATAGCTTGAATGTAACTCGACACCATTGCCTCATTTAGTAAGCGCGGTTCTATGAATATGCAAATTAGCCCCGCCTCCACTCACTCACTCAGCTCAGAGATCCACTGGTTGACGATCACACGTTGATCTGATTGGTTACAAGGTCGTTTGTGACGTCAGAAACACCAGCGATTTCAAACCGTGTTTTTGAGACTGTCTTTGGTTCACTGCAGTTTTAAGCAGAAAATACTCAGCAATGCTGTCGACTTATGAATTTACACATGGTTTGTCTTAAAGCATATTAAAAACACCACATAGACATATAAACAACATTAAAAGCTGGATTTTTACAACAGGGGGACTTAAAAACATATGTTGTCGTTTCTATTCAGCATGTTTTTGTGCGATATCCCAAAACTCACATTAAAAATCTCGGATGGAATCATGCGGTACATTACTAATGAACCACATGAACATGCAAGAATGGATGGAAGCTGCTGACCTGACCATGGGCTTTCGCATTCATAGAGCATCCACTCGTCTGCTCTGAATGTGCTGTGAAACCACATGGCGTGATCCAGAGAGGCGGAAAACTGGGCCCTGTGATTTGGGTACGGTAACAGTGCCGTCCCCAGGAAAGCGTAGTCCGATACATACGCTGCCACACAACAGTGCAGTTTCATGTCACCAGGTCCTAAAACACAACACATACAATATTCAGAAATATTAAACAAGTACAGTCAATATCCAAAATTAACACAACAGTTTTTAACTTACGATAATGACTGTACATTGCTTAATATATATGACTTAAAAAAATAGAACTGATCTGAGTTGAATTTAACAACAATATCTGACTCCTACAGAATGACAACTGACTAATGAATTTCCATAACTTTTTTTTTATTAACCTTTGAAATTATTAGTTAAGGATTTAAAAAAAATTTTTTTACAGAGATTCCAATCGCAATAATGTAACAAATAATATCTTAGAGCACAGTGTCACTAACATGTATATTCACAGTAGGATTTTTCAGGACTTGAAGATTTCTATAAAGATTTTTTACTAAATTCTGTGACTTGTCCAGTCTAAAAAAAACCTTGTGAAAAAGAAGTGTGCTTAACTGTGCAAATTACATCTTAAAAGTATATATATTTTTCAAAAACTCCTTGCAGATTATATTAATATAAAAATTCTTAACACATTTAAAAGTTTTACTTTAAAGTTAATTTTTAATCATGTTTTAATCAACACTTATTTTGATGTGTTGACTAACATACTTTTAATTGATATTACCTTTAATGGTTAATTTACTTAAAATATTCTAAATTGCAGTTTGCAAATATATTTAAATACATGAGATATTTTAGTTTATTATAACTGCTTGTCAGCAGCACACTTTACCACATTTCAAAGACAATAAAAGTAATAATGAAATAACACATATATAGACGTACTTAAGAGGGTCAAAAAAGCACTCAACTAATTGCAATTGCATTAACACTACAATACATTTTCAATTAATTGTAAATAAAAATTAAATTTAATGCCCAAAACATTACATCCAGTTTGCATTTGAGTTTATTCTCTTGAAATATATAATTTCCATAATAAATATTCTTTTTAGAATAAGTATGCTAAAGTGGACCTCTTTTTCACAAGGGAATTTTTCCAGGTTTTTCTTGACTTTTTAAATTATATAAATTAGAAATTAATAAGAGGTTCATAGAGCTGAAAAGAAGAATAATCTTGCAATTTTAATTTTAACCTCAGCTAATTTTATAGCACATTAATTACATTAATCACATACTGTATACTCACCTAAAGGATTATTAGGAACACCTGTTCAATTTCTCATTAATGCAATTATCTAATCCAGTGGTTCCCAAACTGTGGTCCGCGGACCACTAGTGGTCCGTGAGGGTACTGCAGGTGGTCCGTGGAAAGGCAAAATAAAATACAAAATAATATTTTTTTACCTTCATTTTACCAGGAAATTCCCATAAAAAAGTAAAAAGAATAGGCTATGTAGGCCTATATTGATATAAAATTTTAATTAAATTGTCAAGTTATTGTGTGATTACTAAAATAGGCTAGTGGCCTATTTCGGTGGATAGCAACAGGTTCTCTGAAGAGAAAAGAGGCAGAGGCAAATATTTTGACATTATATTAAATATTTGTCTGATTATAATTTCACCAACAATAATTCTGGATTGCCTCCACCAAACAAGTAAATAAGAAATAAGCAAATCAGAACACTGCTCGCCAAAACAGCAGTATGCGCGCAAGTGTGAACCATAGTGTTTCTTGCTGTATCTTTTACTGGGGTCTCCAACACGTCGCTCGCGAGCTACCAGTATCTCGTGGCCTGATTGGAGGTAGCTCGTCAAGGGCTACATATCGTGTCGTTTGCGCTCTCAAGTTCGTTATTTCATGTAGGCGCACGGCAAGCGCGCTCATCTTTCCAGGCGCAGCGAGATGAAAACACCTCAACTTTTCATAATGCCGCAAACGCACCGCCGTTCATGTGACAAGAACAAACCAATCAGCTTCATCCTTTCCGTAAACATTGAAAGCTCAGTCAACATGAACAATGGGGGGGGCACCGGCTGCACCCAAACACTACTGGTGTTTTTCTCTTCTCCGTAAATAAATCTTGTAGCAGAGCTACAGCAAGCGTTTTTCGATGGTGTAAATCTATTAGCTACTAAAACTTCTTTGTCGTTGTGGAGAGCGCAGTGCATGGTTGCATAGCAACGACAGACAGCACGGGAAATCGGACCGAATTTTATTTTTAATAATAAAAGATTGCTAATGTGCATCAATGTAAATGGCAAGTAATTTATCTTTTTTTTTACTCATTCTTTTTATAAATATGATTTAAAGGCTGAAATATGTGAGGTTTATCTTTTTATAAAACCTTTTTTGTGAAAAATTATTTAAAGGCTGAAATATGTGAGGTTTATCTTTTTATAAAACATTTTTTGACAAAACTTTATTTGAATTTCATTTTACTATATGTGCCTATAGGGGTGGCAGGGGTTGGCGGCAATGTAAGTATCTGGATATTTGCCGCGGGGCGAGGTCTTCGATTACCTCTCTCTTTTTTGACCATACATGTTTGCATCCCTGAAATGAACCCGATTATGCCCTCGGGCGCTTGAGTAAATAAATAAATTAAATATGTGGCAGCCGTTGTGTGCAGTAAACGTTCTTTTAACAAGCTGTTGTACTGATGTGATGACCAGTTATAGTTTTAGTGCTAGTAAGCCTATTTAGAGGTGTGGATTAATTCAGGTAGGACTGTGTGTAGACATATTTTATTATGTGTATTATGAGGTGGTCCGCGAAAATTCTTGATTACAAATAGTGGTCAACACACACAAAAAGTTTAAAAAACCCCTGATCTAATCAACCAATCACATGGCAGTTGCTTCAATGCATTTAGGGGTGTGGTCCTGGTCAAGACAATCTCCTGAACTCCAAACTGAGGCTATGTTTACATGAAAACGATCTGAAGAGAAAACGCAAAAGTGGCGTTGCGTTATCACTTTTTATTCTGCGTTTAGACGAGCGTTATGGTTGGGAAATCCGCGTGCATATGGTGACGCAAAAGTGTGTGAAATTCGATGTAGTATGCACTCCAGGCAGCTAGGTGGCAATGTGAAGCACTGCCACACAACAACACCATATCTTAGAATATTTTGTACAACTGTTGAAAAGACTCTTGTACGTTTTTCAGAGCTGCTAGGTCAAATTTAAGGTCCGACGTATGGAAATAATCTGACATGTTGGTTGTTATTTTCCTGTACTGGCGCATGCCTGTGACGTAAACGCGTACGCGACGAGAGCCACCGTGAGCAGATTTGCGTTTTTACCGTTTAGACGGGAACGCGACGGTGGAGCGTTTTTAAGATTTCCACTCTGGAGGGTGGTTTCACTTTTTTGCGTTTTTAAGCCCCAAAACGCCGTTGCCGTGTAAACGAAAGGCACATCCGAAAAAATATTTTTACGCTTTCACCCGGAATCGTTCTCGTGTAAACGGGGTCTGAATGTTAGAATAGGAAAGAAAGGTGATTTAAGCAATTTTGAGTGTGGCATGGTTATTGGTGCCAGACGGGCCGGTCTGAGTATTTCACAATCTGCTCAGTTACTGTGATTTTCACGCGAAACCATTTCTAGGGTTTACAAAGAATGGTGTGAAAAGGGAAAAAACATCCAGTATGCGGCAGTTAGGGGTGGGAGATATTGACAAAAATGAATATCTCAATATTTTTTTCCAATATCTCGATATCGATATTCAGACGATATTTTTGCAATCCTTCAAAGAAATGTGTGCAAACTGGCAAAGAAGGTCCAGTAGGTCTTTTGACTTGCTCCATTTTACCTATCATTGTATAGAATTACTAGTACATAAAGATATGAGACAATTGATTTAAACATGAACCAAGTTACTGTACTAAATATTTATTGTAATACAAGAACAGTGCTTTTTCAGTACAATATATGTACGTATTAAATTTACTTTGTGCTTTGCAAATAGGCAGTTCACAAAATTCACGGTTCGGTTCGATACGATACAGTGATGTACGTTTTCGATACAGCAAAAAGAAAGAAATAACAGATAAATTTCCTATTTATTAAAAGAAAAAATATTTTTAAATAAGTGTGAGGTTTTTTTTTACATCTTGAAACCTTTAGTTTTATAAATGGGGGTCATATTTGAAGGATGAACAAATAATGTTTTGGTCATCATCACATTAAAAATAACTTTTAAAGCTCCAGTCCGTAACTTTTCCTCTTTGTCGCCATCTCTCTGTTCGAAATCTGTAACTGCAGTGATTCGCGGAATTATTATCTTTACGTGGGTTGTAAATCGGCATGAAACAGCGCGGATGAACACAGTGCTTTGAGGCGAGTGCTGCTGTCAGTCACCGCGCTGTGTGGATACTGTCATACAGAATCACAAATTTACTTTTTGAAAGTTTGACCAACATAAGAATTTTCATAAGAAAATGTCTTCTGAACAAGTAAGTAACATCCATTTTTGTTCTGACCAACTAAGGGGGAAAAAGCATTCGACATGATAAGCTTCGTTAGATTTAATCAACGCGATTTACAGCAACCGTGCAAATTATAGCCTACTTTGTTCTCAAATTCATGTTAACAACATCAGCATTGCGTGACTAATGTTAAATTTAATGTGTTTTATGGTTACCTGTGTAGTTCAGAATTCATATTCTCCATAATAGCAAAACGAGAAAGGCACAACAAAGGAAACTCCATAACTGTGTGAATTAAGAAAACGTACTGTTACACGATTGAACTATTGAAATGTCTTACTTGTTCAGCAGAAAAAAGCCGTCTCTTCTTCCGTTTTGAACCCCTTCAAAACACGGAGTTCACGCACTTTTCAAAAGCCCTGCCGATGTTAAATCCTTGTGTTCGCATGAGACGGTTTCTTTCCTTTCTCTAGCCACCTTAAATCCGAAGTACGAAGTCTTTTGGGTTTTATAACTGCTGAATCTCCAGTTGACACTGATGATTGTTGTCTGGATCTTTCTGGATGCCATAAGTTTAATAATGAAAAGTGCTGCGAGAAAAGCCTATACATCTAAACATCTCGTCACGCGCAGTATATCCGAAGGAGCCGAAACTCCTTCTTTATGTGTACGGGTGTGACGTAATTACGCAAAGACATGCTCGAATTTCCCGCGGAAACCCACCAGTACCACTGGAATTAAAATCATTATTACAAGCTAACCGTTTTGAATCTAGCTATGGCAAGCAGATAGTTTTGACCACTGGCAGAATAAGTTTTTTTAAATATAATTATTTTGGATTATTTTTAACTTAAAAAAGTTACGGACTGGAGCTTTAAATATGATAATATTTGAGTTTTGAAGTGCTGGAAAAAGATGTGTGATGTAGGCCTACCTGAAAGCATTTGACTATTTCTGCCAAACTTCCATGGTTACAGTTAGTGTTACTATATTAAATCCATGGTGAATGTTGCTGATCTGTGAACGTAAATTTGCCTATAACTAGTTCATTCATGGCAAAATGTTTCTCCTGGTTTCCACGTTTGATCCGTTAATAACAGAGAAATGTGCATGCTTCTCACTAGATCTCGCAGTGATGTTATTAGTAACGTTACTTCAGTGGCGAATTCTAATGTTTTCTCTGGATCTCTTAGCGCTGTGTATAACAGTGTCGCTTCATCACGATTCGGCGCCCCTGTTCGGCGCGCGCTGCACTGACATTGATGGTCCGAACTGAAACGGTCCGTGAAGCACAAAATAATAGCAGTTTCGTTCCCCTTTTATTACGTTTGCCATTTGATGTTGTGCAATGTCATGGTGGTCGCGCCAACGCGGATTTTGGTCGGCAGGAAAAAATGGTCCAACGAATCGTTCGGTTTGTATGCGTACCGAACCGAAAGCCTCGTACCGAACGGTTCAATACGAATACGTGTACCGTTACACCCCTATTTGCAAACAGTACTTCTATTAGACTAACAACAATGTGACTACCTATTTACTAGAAGTTAAAAGAAGCCCTGTTCGGAGGCTATTACGGTGGATCTCTTGGGAAAATGTATTCCATCTTTTGGAATTTTTAAAAACTTTTTTACTTCAGACTTCAGTTTTCTGCAAACACCGCATATTTTGCCTTTTCTATCAGCTATTTTATTAATCGTACATCGGCTTTATTCTTTACGTTTTTGGATTGTTGCTTCAACCTAGAAACGTCATAGCACACAGGTAAGAACTTAGTTGTATTGCAAATTAGTAGCAGCTTACTCTCGTGCAATTGAGGAACGATCGTAATTTTGTAAAAACACATAAAATAGAGTCAAACAAACCCATACAGTATTAAAATCGCAACATATAATAGTTTAGAAGGTTATAGTGTGTGTTATTTGTTTTGTCTTTAACTTCCTTCAGCTCTTTTCATGTTTGGGGGGGAGGGGATGGGGGTCGGATTGTAAAAATTATGAAATATTCGATATCCCAATTTTGCATATCGTCCAGACAACAATTTGGATATTATCGTCTAAATGATATATCGCCCACGTCTAGCGGCAGTCCTGTGGGAGAAAATGCCTTGTTGATGCTAGAGGTCAGAGGAGAATGGGCCGACTGATTCAAGCTGATAGAAGAGCAACTTTGACTGAAATAACCACTCGTTACAACCGAGGTATGCAGCAAAGCATTTGTGAAGCCACAACACACACAACCTTGAGGCGGTGGGCTACAACAGCAGAAGATCCCACCGGGTACCACTCATCTCCACTACAAATAGGAAAAAGAGGCTACAATTTGCAAGAGCTCATCAAAATTGGACAGTTGAAGACTGGAAAAATGTTGCCTGGTCTGAGGCCATCCTTAAAAATATTTTGGTTTGCAGTAACAGCAAAAAAAAAAAAAAAAAAGGGTCGGTAGGTAGGTCTATATATTTTTTTTTCAAGATTCAATGTAAAAAAAAAAGGATAATTTTGGTCATGGTGATTAGGTCGGTATGAATTTAAACAAATTTGCATATCGTGACGTCACTGACTGGGTCTTCAACCCCCATGCCTTCGGGCGCACCATTGCGAACCTCATTCTGATACAGGTTATAGACCACAAACAATTTGAAATCTTTGTAAAAAAAAAAAAAACATATTTATTGCATTAATTCCAGCTGCATTCATTTGGAAAAAAATAGGCAGAATCAAAAGAAAAAAAGGAGCCACTAGATTTCAATGAAAGTGGATTTTCAGAGGGAAACAAATAAATTAAAATGACTAATCTCACCAGCGCCGCGCCGACCAATAAAACAGCGCGTTTGGCACCATTCGTTTACATTTGACCCATACTGTTACAAGCCCCCTTTCTGGTCTAGGGGCAGGAAAGGAGGGTAACAAAAAGTTGCAGGGAGAGAGTGAGAGATTTGACCCATAAACATCTGCTATTATTAACGGAAATCAGTGTGGTCAAATAGCTAGGCGCATTGTAGGAAACTATAGGCCGATTAAGTAGTCCTGACATATTATGGAATGGTCGATTTTCTTTTGTGCAATTTAATACATTTCGGTATGGGATGTGCTGTTTTATTGGTCAGCGCGGCGCTGGTGAGATTAATTCGCGCCGCTCTGACCATTGGCTGGCGCAAGCAAACACTTCTCCTGCGCTGTCGAGTCTGTCGCGCTCGCGCGTCTCGGTCCATTGAGCCACGCAGATTACAAGTCAGCGCAGCGCGAACTCTGTAACACACCGCGCCGTTTCGTCCCCCTTTCGGTGTGTTTGGCTTCCCACACTTATGTGTGTTTGTTTGTCAGAGCCTGCAGTTGCTGTGTGACGCGCGTTCGCGGTGGGCATGTCATGACGAGCTGGACGGGCTCCGCGAAAAGGCCGTTAACATCGATTCCCTATTTGACCATTAAGAATTTCGAATAATGAGCGACTAAATGTAGGCTCATACAGACGTATTTCACAAGCAGCCGCGCCGCAGCCATCATCACCGAGCGCGAACCATTGACAGTGAATGAAACGAAGCGAACGCACAGGCCATAGTGTGACATGCGTAAACCAATGGTGTAAACATAATCATAATAGATGACGCCACAGGTTTTTATTTAAAAGAAAGAACGTAGCCTACGCAATTTATATTCACAATACTTACTATAATAAATGTATATTATTTTATTGCATTTGTATTAGTTGTTTAAAGAGTAAAAAAAAAATCGGTCGGTCTTAATGCAAGTTTACAACCGGCAAGTCGGTCGGACTAAAAGGGGAAAAAAATAAACAATTGGGTCGGTCCTAATTTGACAGGGTCGGTCGGGTTACGGCAAACAAGAATATTTTTAAGCATGGCCTGATGAGTCTCGATTTCTGTTGAGACATTCAGATGGTAGAGTCAGAATTTGGCGTAAACAGAATGAGAACATGGATCCATCATGCCTTGTTACCACTGTGCAGGCTGGTGGTGGTGGTGTAATGGTGTTGGGGATGTTTTCTTGGCACACTTTAGGCCCCTTAGTGCCAATTGGGCATTGTTTAAATGCCACGGCCTACCTGAGCATTGTTTCTGACCATGTCCATCCCTTTATGGCCACCATGTACCCATCCTCTGATGGCTACTTCCAGCAGGGTAATGCACCATGTCACAAAGCTCGAATCATTTCAAATTGGTTTCTTGAACATGACAATGAGTTCACTGTACTAAAATGGCCCCCACAGTCACCAGATCTCAACCCAATAGAGCATCTTTGGGATGTGGTGGAACGGGAGCTTCGTGCCCTGGATGTGCATCCCACAAATCTCCATCAACTGGAAGATGCTATCCTATCAATATGGGCCAACATTTCTAAAGAATGCTTTCAGCACCTTGTTGAATCAATGCCACGTAGAATTAAGGCAGTTCTGAAGGCGAAAGGGGGTCAACGACACTATTAGTATGGTGTTCCTAATAATCCTTTAGGTGAGTGTATATGTACACTGTCAGAAATAATGTGCAAAAACAGCTTGGACAATTTTGTACCTTATCTACCTCTAAAAGGTGCCTTCTAGTCCCTTATTATGTTCTACTATGTGTTTATGTTTAAATAAAACACACAGATGTCCTTTTAAGGGTCCTGTCACAGTGACAAGCTGTTGTAAAGGTAACATATTTGCAATTTTTTGCATCAATATTTTTAATATTTTGGAATTGCATCATTATATGTCGTTTTAACTATAAAGAAGTGGTGAGATGACATGCTTATTTTACCTATATGTCCTCTCGCTCGCACCCAGAATAACTTCTTTGGTTCCATGGCAACATGTCTATAGAAATCAGGTGGGTTGACTGGCTTGATCTCTATAGGAACTTCATCAGCAAGTATTTTATTTAGGCCCTGTCGCGTATTATCAGCCAGGTTTGGATCACTGTAAACAAAAAGAAAGTCAGGGTGTGAAATTAACACCCGCCAACCCGCCAAATGCGGGTAAAAACCAGCTGTGGCGGGTAACACTGTCAAATCACGAGCCAATTTGGTGTGTTACTTGTTATCCTTAATCACTTTGCTGGGGAAGTTCGTGTAATCCAAATCTGGACAGATTTAGTGCAAATACTCGACTCGTGAGTCATCATGATATATGAAATACAGCGTATTGCACAGAATCTGTGCATATCTGGCTTACGTGAACATGCCAGTCATATGCAACAAATAACGGCACGCTTGATCATTTACATTGAAGCAAAAGCGAAGATTAAAAAGCATTTGGTTAACAGAAAAAACATTGTTATTTTCCAACATCCTACATGTTTCATGTTATTTGTATTGTATTGATCTGTTCATTTTTCTCCAGCTGTCACTAGTGATTGTCGTTTGAACCTTTCTGGATCCGCCATCAAATTAATACGTTTAATTATATCAAGTGCTGTGAGAAAAGGCTATAAATCTCCACCTCCAGCATCCTCACACTCATAGCCTACTAGCCGAGACTCTTCTTTATGTGTACAGATGTGATGTAATGACTCAATATAGCTTATACTAGCCGAGACTCTTCTTTATGTGTACAGATGTGATGTAATGACTCAATATAGCTTATACTAGCCGAGACTCTTCTTTATGCGTACAGATGTGAGTAATGACTCAATATAGCTTATACTAGCCGAGGCTCTTCTTTATGTGTACAGATGTGACGTAATGACTCAATATAGCTTATACTAGCCGAGACTCTTCTTTATGTGTACAGATGTGACGTAATGACTCAATATAGCTTATACTAGCCGAGACTCTTCTTCATGTGTACAGATGTGACGTAATGACTCAATATAGCTTATACTAGCCGAGACTCTTCTTTATGTGTACAGATGTGACGTAATAACTCAATATAGCTTATACTAGCCGAGACTCTTCTTTATGTGTACAGATGTGACGTAATAACTCAATATAGCTTATACTAGCCGAGACTCTTCTTTATGTGTACAGATGTGACGTAATGACTCAATATAGCTTATACTAGCCGAGACTCTTCTTTATGTGTACAGATGTGACGTAATGACTCAATATAGCTTATACTAGCCGAGACTCTTCTTTATGTGTACAGATGTGACGTAATAACTCAATATAGCTTATACTAGCCGAGACTCTTCTTTATGTGTACAGATGTGACGTAATAACTCAATATAGCTTATACTAGCCGAGACTCTTCTTTATGTGTACAGATGTGACGTAATAACTCAATATAGCTTATACTAGCCGAGACTCTTCTTTATGTGTACAGATGTGATGTAATGACTCAATATAGCCTATACTAGCCGAGACTCTTCTTTATGTGTACAGATGTGACGTAATGACTCAATATAGCTTATACTAGCCGAGACTCTTCTTTATGTGTACAGATGTGACGTAATAACTCAATATAGCTTATACTAGCCGAGTCTCTTCTTTATGTGTACAGATGTGACGTAATGACTCAATATAGCTTATACTAGCCGAGTCTCTTCTTTATGTGTACAGATGTGATGTAATGACTCAATATAGCTTATACTAGCCGAGACTCTTCTTCATGTGTACAGATGTGACGTAATGACTCAATATAGCTTATACTAGCCGAGACTCTTCTTTATGTGTACAGATGTGACGTAATAACTCAATATAGCTTATACTAGCCGAGACTCTTCTTTATGTGTACAGATGTGACGTAATAACTCAATATAGCTTATACTAGCCGAGACTCTTCTTTATGTGTACAGATGTGATGTAATGACTCAATATAGCCTATACTAGCCGAGACTCTTCTTTATGTGTACAGATGTGACGTAATGACTCAATATAGCTTATACTAGCCGAGACTCTTCTTTATGTGTACAGATGTGACGTAATGACTCAATATAGCTTATACTAGCCGAGACTCTTCTTTATGTGTACAGATGTGACGTAATGACGCAAAGACATGCTCGAATCTCCCGCGTAAATCCACCAGTACCACTGGAGTTAAAAACATTATTACAAGCTTACTGTTTTTAATCGAGCTAAGGCAAGCAGAGAGTTTTGAACACTGGCTGGTTATGTACTTGCTCAAAAATTTATTTTGGATAATTTTTAACCCTAAAAAGTTACGGACTGCAGCTTTTATCGAGTTTATTTTAAAATTTTTGGCTAGTAGAAGTTCTCAATGGCCGGTAACTTTAAAATTTAGTAGCCAAATTGGCCGGTGGGTGAAAAAGTTCATTTCAAACTCTGCATACAATATATGACTTATAATAATAATTCGCAATGGGAAACACATAGTTTTGTGCTGAGACCTGAGGTAGCGCTGAATGAGTTCCTCGACGGTGAGCAGTGTGTGCGGTGGAGGGACGGTGGGCATGATGAACTGATGCTCCAGTGGACTCGGCTGCTGCATGTGAAACGACGCCTGACAGATCAGTATGGGCTGACCGTGCTGAACGGCTTTCACCGATCGCACACAGAAACTGCGGCCATCCCGAGTCCTTTCCACCTGGTACAGCACAGGTACCTTCGGGTCCCCTGAACACACAATTGTTGAGAAATAAAGGGAAAACCAAACTTTCCATGTGTGATTAGATAACATCTGAGTGTACCTGCTCTCACAAAGTAGCAGTGCAGTGAATGAGCATAGAGATGTTCACTGACTGAATTGGCTGCGGCTACAAGAGCCTGTCCAACAATCTGGCCACCGAAAAGGCGTTTAGTGCGAGGAACCCAGTGATGTGTCCCTCTGTAAGAAGAAAAACATGGTACCATGGTACCCTTTGTTAGTTTAGAAGCCCAGCTAACAAAAATATATTTTAGGAACATTTTCATAAAGCTCCTATTGAAGGGTTAGTTCACCCTTGAATATGAAAATGAAAATTATCCCATAATTTACTCACCATCAAGTAATTCTAGGTGTATGTGACTTTCTTCTTTTAGCCAAACACAATGTCTGAGTTATATTAGAAACTATCCTTGCTCTTCCCAGCTTTATAAGTTATAAATATGGACATTTTTCTAACAAAAATGCACAAGTTCGCTTCAGAAGGCCTTTATTAACCCACTGGAGCCATATGGATTACTTTTATGATGGATGAATGCGCTTTTTTGGGCTTCAAAATCTAAGGTACCATTCACTCCCATTATAAATCTTGGAAGAGCTGAGATATTTTTTAACAATGCAGATTGTGTTTTGCTGAAAGAAGAAAAGTCATAAACACCTAGGATGGCTTAAGGATGAGGAAATTACCTCATGGAATTATTTTATTTTTGGGGGACTAACGTTAACCCCTTAAAACGTTATTTCTGAATTTTCGCTGAAAGTTCAAAACATTCCAGTTTCTATGCACGTTCTGAAACAAATTGTTACATTTATAAAACGTCAGAAGAACGTCCAACTAAAACGTTCCAGAAATAAACGTTCCAGAAATAAAGTTTTTGTGCTGACGTTTTGAGAGCATTATTAAAGATCAGTTAACTCACTGGAAGTATGTTACTGTTGCTAAGTAAATCTAATAGACTCAATATTTTGAAAAATACATTTGTTTACCTGTACAGGTCGGTGTCGAGCTTTTCTAAATTCAAAACACTTGTAACCAGAACACTTCTGAGATCAGCTTTACCTGAATTAGACATATGGTTTACTACAATGTCATCTCGAGATTCACTACCGCGTTCAGCCATATTTACTGTATCTGTGTGGAGGACTGACCTTCTGAATCGATTCAAAAGCTTTACAACGATTCATTTGCGTCATCAGTCATGTTCACGGAATTACTGCCCACGTGGCGTGCTTAAAATGTTGTAGTATTTTTTCTTGGTAAATATTGCCACGTATTGTTGTATTGGTGCATATAAATGAAAATTATTTCATTAGTAATTGTAGAAATCAGTTCTGAATCTTTGAATCAATTGAACCATGATTCACTGTTCTGAACTCGGAAAGAGAAACACCGCACGCTGAGGACATCTGCTGGCCAAATGAGTCGTAACTTAAGCAGCATTTCAAATGATTCATAACATTTAAATATGAGTGCTATTTTTACAGAATTAATAAATCTTTATAGAAGATGTAGAACCCAGTGATATAGGTTATAAAGTTATATAACAAGCGAGTGATATAGCAATAAATGTTTAAAATAAAGGCTGTGGTTTTGTGCAATACTTGTTTTATAGAGCTACTCGTTGTAGACCGTTTACATATCTAAATATCAGAAAAATATCAATCCGGCTTTCCTATGTAAACCTCATTTTGGTGTGCTGTGTTTTGGTGACTTAGTTGATCGATACCAAATTTAAAATGACTGACTGCTGATCAGGCAAAATTAGTTTGAATCAGTCTGATCTGATCGATTATCAGACTATTCTTGCTTTAAAGCTTGATCAAATTGTGGCCTCTCATGATCATCAAACGTGTGTGTGGCTCCACTATCATAAAGAGCCCACAAGAGGGCATCACATGTTAATCATTCACGAGTTCCTCTGACAAATCACTGTAAGTTCTCTTGAATGAGCAAGTCAAATAACACTGATTATATGACATATCACGGTTTTTAATAGAGCTAAACGAGACGCCACCTTATATAAAACCAAGATGGATGCCAAAACACATGAATTCTTGATTAACACATTTAAACACATTAACTTACTACATTAAATAGCTATAGCAATGATATTTTTTTATTAAAAACAATAAATGAATAAAACAATACCTATAACATAATAAATCCTAATAATAATGATGAAAACCCGATGGTCCCCCCAGATGTGCCTGGCTCCCCATCATCAGCACGCGCGCACATGCACGCGCACGCGCGCTCTCCTCCTCCAGCGCTGCTGTTGCTGTCAAACTGAATCACATCCATCGCTCGCTGCTCATATTCCCGCACGCAGATTGGCTTCTCTGTGTTTTATGGTGTGTTCTCATCTCCATGGCCACATCAGAGGCACCAGAAGATCGCGTTGTGCAGAGAGGAAGATCTCGAAGTGACCCGAGCATCATTACCGACACGCGTGTCGCTTACACGAACAGCACAGGTGAGGATATATATATTTATGTGTGTGTATATCTGTTTACGGCATATATCTGACTGTACTGCGCACGGAGAAGCAGCTGCAGTTTTTCGAGAAACCACAACGCTGGCATGACTGGCATGATGTCTTTGCACATGCATTGCTGATGATGAAATCCATCATTGACATGTTCATGCTCGTGCACTGCGAACTGTGTCGAGGTGCTGGTGCTGATGCTGCGGTGACGCGCCGGGCTTCCCCGTGACTGATGGATCAGCACATCCATGATGTGAGCTGGTCTCAGTATAAACCTGAAGAGCTTCTCTGCATTTGCCCAGTCACAGCTGTGAATCACTAGTCTTTGACTGACCTTTACTTACACTGAGTAATATGCAGTAGATTGAGATTCGTGCTGCAGCTGAAGGACGAACGAATGAAGTATGAATCATTATTTCAAGTTACAAAGTGTTTGCAATGACTTCATTAAAGAGGATGAATGCAATTAAGCAAAGATGCTTTCCAATAAGTGGCAAATTGGAGTTTTTCATTGTTGCTTTCTAGTTCTGTGGTGGTGAAAAGGCATTAGTATTTGACACAATTTGTTATTATTTCTACAAACTTATGTGCATCCCTTTCTATTCGAGCGTGGAAACTCTTCACCCTGAACGGCTAAAGTGGGATTAGTGATTGAAATGTGTTAAAAGCCCTTTGTTTGGACACAGACAGGTGGTGAACATTTATCCTTGGATTTGGAGCTGATCATACTGTCCCAGTAATACATGTTGACATATTGCTGAACTGATGCACACTTTCCTCAATGATGTGGGATGTTAGACTGCGGTATAATATCTGCTGATCAAAACCTTACTTACATCCTCCTGTATATGTTTGTTATATGGCTGCTTGTTGCTTGTGGTGTTGCATTGTGTGATGCTGATGTAACTTAATATTACCGCCTTACCTGTAAAGGGAAAATAAGAGAAACAATTGGCAACACTTTCTCAATCTGGCAAACCCAATGCGAAAAAGAAATGTGCTTAAATGTACTGAATGTGCACTAGTGTATGTGAAGATAATGGTAATGAAATAAGGCCACTTTAAAGAGAGGACACTTTCAAAAGTACTTGACTTTTGTGGATGCGTGTTGACTAACATAAAGCACATGGAAAGTGCTTGATTATAAAATGAATGTAGTGTTTTTTAACATTTAAAGTTCACATATTTTAAATGTGCTAAGGTGCAACTTTATCATTACAAATGTGTAATTACAGATATGTTCAAATGCAAGACATACAAGTTTCAGATGAAATGTCATTAAAGTATATTGTAATTTATCATAAATGCTTATCGGTGCACACTACCATATTTGAATAACAAGATAAGTAATTATGAAATGATATGTTTATGCAAATTAAATTACATATAAATATATAAATTAGACCTGTTAAGTGGCTTAAAAAAGATCTCTAAAGCAGTCTAAAAGCATTTAATATAAATTCAAACTATTATACATTTTCATTTAATTGCAATTAGCATCCATTTAAGTGTCCGAAAACAATACATTCACTTGGCACTTAAGTATATATTTTAAAGTATATTTCCATAGTAACTATTCTTTTTAAAAGTATGTTAAAGTGTTTTACTTTTACTTTATGCAATAAGTTTGTGTTTACAAGTTACTGGGCAACAACAATCCGCAATTTTGAAAGAACTGATCCCTGATTTGCCGAATTTCACCAGGTTAGTGGCTTCAAAACTCCTGCATGAACTTCTGAAGCTCCGCTGGTGTTAAAAGTGTTTAATCACAGTACATGAAGTCAAAAGTATTATTAGAAGGGACTGATTCAAACCAGGGTAAACCAACAAAAGTCTTTTTTTTTTATCAAACTGCACATTTTTACTTTTACGGTGTTTCAGCATGGATCTGACAGGGAACACACACTGATAAAAGCATTGAATACACGTGAGCTGCTTTGATTAAAGCACAATGTACCGTAAATCTGTGGAAGATACTCAAGAGATCGACTCAAGTACTACAACACTGCTTGTTAAAGGAGAACTCCGGCGCAAAATGAACCTTTGGTCTAATAAAACGTTGGTACCTAGTCAACCGTTCTCTGAGATTTGTTTTCATGATAATCGAATGTAAATAGTTTTATCTCTAAAAACTGTTTAGCGTATAACGCTAGTAATGGGGGCATGTATTAAGTAAAAAGAAATCGCTAGTTTATACCACTAACAAGACTCAAAATAGCTCCACACGAACACAGTAACATAATGAGGGTCCCTACATGCAAAACGAAGCATTGAGAACTTTGTAAGTGTACAGACCATTTAATAAGAAGATATGTTATAAAGACAGTCCACTTCGTGTATACAAACAGGAGCCATCTTTGGAAAACAGTCTCGACTAATCAAACCACGGACGCCATTCATATAGTTCAGAAGTTCACTGAACTTCATACAGTTCAGCTCACTTAGCACGTCGTTCGTGGTTTGACTAGTCGAGACTGTTTTCCAAAGATGGCTCCTGTCTGTATACACGAAGTGGACTGTCTTATAACATATCTTCTTATTAAACGGTCTGTACACTTACAAAGTTCTCAATGCTTCGTTTTGCATGTAGGGACCCTCATTATGTTCGTGTGGGGCTATTTTGAGTCTTGTTAGTGGTATAAACTAGCGATTTCTTTTTACTTATTAAATGCCCCCATTACTAGCATTATACGCTAAACAGTTTTTAGAGATAAAACTCTTTACATTCAATTATCATGAAAACAAATCTCAGAGAACGGTTGACTAGGTACCAACGTTTTATTAGACCAAAGGTTCATTTTGTGCCTTCTTCACCTTCTTTGAGTTCTTCTTTAAGGTCGACAAGAAATTGAATTGTGCTTCTCAAACAAGAACAAATGTGGGCGGGGCTTGATTTTGTCTGTGAGGAGATGATTGGATGGTTGTGGTTTGCTATTGGTGGATCTCATGTGAGTGACAGGTTGCCCCGCCCTCGTCATCAGAGAAGAGATTCCGCATCCAATGAAATAAAAAATACTGCACAATACGTGTTTTTTAGATTGTGATCAGTTTTGTGATCAGTTTTGTCTCCTAGAAAGACGCATCAGTCCATATAATCATGTCACTGCACATCAGAATATTGGCAAAAGGTGCATAACAAAATGCGACATGGCAGAGACGCCACTAGCCAAGCTTTCTCCTCGACGAAGCCTTTCATCCGTCGCACACACACACACACACTGCGGCTTTCATCTCGCCTCTCGAGCTGCTCTTCAGAAACAGAGCCAAAGACAGATACAGTAGGAGAAAGGGGACATGACACACATGGAGTCTCCTGACTATAGACGCACACGCATTCATCACGTGTTTTGCGATGCAGGAATGGAGGGTTTAGGGTAGAAGAGGGAATGTATCTGCACAGATGTAGCCCACACTATAACCTATAGTGTAACTATAACCCGTCAGCACAGTTTCTGTATTGTGCAGATGCAAGGGCCGTTCCTCCACACTGTGGGCCGGCGAAGGGTCTGTTAAAACTGATCTCTGAGCCGATGACTGGACAGACTGACTCATCTGCTGCTCAGGGACGGACTGGGACTAAAAAACGGCCCTGGACTTTGACTAGGCCCGGCCCAAAGCAATCGGCGCGCGGAAACTCGACAACAACAATAACGCCTGCACAAATGAGTGTCACAAGACTTTAATTGTGGCTCATGATACTATACCATCCAAATTATAGCTAACAGCATATTTTACAATTCCGTGCTGTCTTAAAATGAATTTATTACTTAATAATCTTATTAATTTATGCAGTAATTAATCTACTGCACAAATAATAATACCACATCTAAATGAAAATACACCATTACAAATGTAATTCTGTATTCAAAATCTTCAAAGTTTGTAAGCATTAACTGTAACGTTACCAACATTTTTAAAAGTAAAAGCACAACATATTTCTTAATATTAGCTCCTGCATGTGGCATTTTACTACTGTAATCATTAAAAATGTAGCAAGCTGAATATTACTTCCTAACATCATCCCTAGCAAGTAATTAGCAAAGTAATTTCTGATTAATTCGGTTCGGGAGTAGTAGAGATAAAAGCCCGCCCGCACTGACAATTGATTGGTTGGGTCCTTACATGCGCTTCGCGAGGCACACGCGCACACTAGCACGGCACGCACACGCAAGGTCGCTAGCTCGCTCCCTCTCTCTGCCATGCACGCGCTACGCATGCGCGCTCTTGCTCGCTCTAGATTCCGGGAGATTTTAACTAATTTGCGGGCATCAGGGAGCATCTATCAATATGAGGGAGACTCCAGGAACTTCCGGGAGACTTGGGATGTCTGTGACTGCGTGGGTGGCGGGTGGCGGGTTGTGGGTGGCGGGTTGTGGGTGGCGGGTGGCGGGTGGCGGGTGGCGGGTTGTGGGTGGCGGGTGGCGGGTTGTGGGTGGCGGGTTGTGGGTGGCGGGTGGCGGGTTGTGGGTTGTGGGTGGCGGGTTGTGGGTGGCGGGTGGCGGGTGGCGGGTGGCGGGTTGTGGGTGGCGGGTGGCGGGTTGTGGGTTGTGGGTGGCGGGTTGTGGGTGGCGGGTGGCGGGTGGCGGGTTGTGGGTGGCGGGTGGCGGGTTGTGGGTGGCGGGTTGTGGGTGGCGGGTTGTGGGTGGCGGGTGGCGGGTTGTGGGTTGTGGGTGGCGGGTGGCGGGTGGCGGGTGGCGGGTGGCGGGTGGCGGGTGGCGGGTGGCGGGTGGCGGGTTGTGGGTGTCGGGTGGCGGGCCGGCCCGCCGGCCGTCCTGGAGTACCGGCCGTTCTGTGATTCTCCAGATCACACAGATGGCCAGTCCGCCCCTGCTGCTGCTGAAGAAACATTTCATACTGTAATTTACACTGACATTTATGTGTCTCAAATGGATTATCTGGGAAATGTCGTATTGTATTCTGTGTATGAAAAAGGGATGACATATTTTTGTAGGCCAAAATCCGGACACATGTTGCATTTTAGCAATTCCGGTTCCATCACGAGTTGTTGTGGTGAACACACGCTCAAGATATTATCAGATTTTCTACAACATATGTAAAATACATCAATAATACACACTTGTGATATTTTTTATAGCTCACAGGAATCATTCTTAGAACTTTCTAGCAAGGTTCTCTCAAAGTTATGAACAAACATTTTTTTATATAGTTTGTACAGATTGTGTAAAATTAATAGAACGTCTGTTCGGAGTTATCTGGTCTTTAATAAGCATTTTCAAAGCATTAGCACAAAAACTTTATTTATACTTCGTTCATGGAATGTTTTTTTTACTCATTCATTTTAATTGGACATTTGTCTAATGTTTTTACAAAAATCTAATTAGTTAGCTAATGAGCCCCGCCTCCACTCACTCACTCAGGTCAGAGATCCACTGGTTGACGATCACACGTTGATCTGATTGGTTACAAGGTCGTTTGTGACGTCAGAAACACCAGCGATTTCAAACCGTGTTTTTGAGACTGTCTTTGGTTCACTGCAGTTTTAAGCAGAAAATACTCAGCAATGCTGTCGACTTATGAATTTACACATGGTTTGTCCTAAAGCATATTAAAAACACCACATAGACACATAAACAACATTAAAAGCTGGATTTTCACCACAGTGGGACTTTAATAAAAATAGACATTTAGAACATTCAGAAATAACATTTTCATAACTTAATGTGAACATGTAAAATCTGACCTGCAAAACGTTCACACAGAATGCGTTTTTGCATTCCACTATGCTACTTTTTCATAGTTTTTCTACACGTAAACGTGCTACGGACATAACTCGTGTCTCGTGTCTTTTGGAGCATCTCGTGCATGACAACACGTTCTAAAAACTTTTTAAAAACGCGTCTCTCGACCTTGCGCTTTTTGAGCATCGGTCGACTTATTATTTTTTTTGTCTGTTCCGCGCCATTGGCTCTAGTCGGACGGCGTCAGTTTTTTTTGGACCAATTCAGCATGTCGGTAAGAGAGAGAACTCTGATTGGCTGTTCAGCTTAGAGAACGAGTCAGTGCATGAGAACACACATGCGAGTTGACAGTCTCCTTTAGTCCTTTTGGTGTGTTCAAGCTCAGCTTTTTGGCCGACGAGAGGCGACAACACAGTCAGCTTTCATCGCCGCTAGTTCTTTGACGTCGGCTTGGTGTGTCCCGGCCTTTAGAAGATATTTTTGTGAGCTGGGTACTTGTTGTGAAAAGGGCGGTTGCTAACAAGTGGTAATAAAATGGGACTACAGAGGTTGTCATGGACATTAAACATCATCAGCGGAACAGGTAAACTCGCTTTCACAGCCCTGTTGTGTTTATAATCGCTCCTGCAAACAATTCTAACTCTTAATGCTTAATGATGGTGACGTTGAAGTTGGGCAGTTCGTTTATAGCCTACATTTAGATTTTTACGTCTGCCGATTGTATTGAGGCTTCAAAATGAATAAAAGTTATGTTCATTTGTGAAGATGATCATGAAAACAAAACATGCAAGAATCAGTGGTGGATGATGAAGAATCAGTAGAAAAATGACAGACCGATCCCTGCGCGGCACTATAAACACCCATGACTTTTAACACTGAGGGGTTCTGCAACAGAGAGATGAAGAATTTGAATCAACAATGCTTTATTGAAAACCAGCTGGAACAGTGGGTCTGCCGAGACCCGAGCCGGCCATCAGGGCTGACATGAGGCTAAAGCGGTGTCCGGCTGTCAGAGGTCAGTCTGGTGACAGATGACCAGCACTCGCTGTGATTGCACAGGACCATCAGCTGAGAGCGGCTGGCACATGAAAAAATGAAAGCAAAGCAGGAGACGAGAGAGATCAACCCGAGTCCTGACAACCAATATGTCACGAAGCAAGTCCTGCATTGACAACTTACCATTGCTAATACAGTAGGCTACATATACTCTATATGGCCTATGTAGAGTCCCTTGATCACAAATATTCCCATATCTTACCTTGTATGGCTGATGTCTGTTCTAAACAAGTCTGAGAACAAGTCTGAGAAGAAATGAAGATGTTGATAATAAGAGGGATGATTCCATAGGTATCCTCTTTAAATCGATAGTTCAACTCTACTATCAGCCTGTATAAGTTATGTCATATGACAAAGTTTACAAGCTGTTTTATTGATATCTTTCCGTGGTTGATTGAGCAATTACATGAAATATGAGACAAGTTGTAGGGTATCTTTCAACATTCCTCCTGATGTTCATTCATGTTTATTTGGTGCTGTAACTAGTAAAGAGGAGGACCGGTTCACGAGCCGCTTGAACTGGTGCTACAGCGATCTGTCACCACACATTAAAGAAACCACACGCTAAAACCACATTTATTGACTGAATTTCATTATAAATTGACTGAATTTGAAAGCTGAGACTTTTCATATCAAAAGTACCAACACACTAAAACACTCAAAACTATGGAAGCTTGTTTCCGCCTCAGAATAAAACATTTCAAAAGGTAATTGCGACTTTATATCTAATCTCGCAATTCTGACTTTATAACACGCAATTGTGAGTTTATATCACGCAATTCTGACTTTATAACACGCAATTGTGAGTTTATATCACGCAATTGTGAGTTTAAATCACGCAATTCTGACTTTATAACACGCAATTGTGAGTTTATATCACGCAATTCTGACTTTATAACACGCAATTGTGAGTTTATATCATGCAATTGTGAGTTTATATCACGCAATTCTGACTTTATAACAGGCAATTGTGAGTTTATATCACGCAATTGTGAGTTTATATCACGCAATTCTGACTTTATAACACGCAATTGTGAGTTTATATCACGCAATTGTGAGTTTATATCACGCAATTCTGACTTTATAACACGCAATTGTGAGTTTATATCACGCAATTGTGAGTTTATATCACGCAATTCTGACTTTATAACACGCAATTGTGAGTTTATATCGCAATTCTGACTCTATAACACGCAATTGTGAGTTTATATCACGCAATTCTGACTTTATAACACGCAATTGTGAGTTTATATCACGCAATTCTGTCTTTATAACACGCAATTGTGAGTTTATATCACGCAATTGTGACTTTATATCACGCAATTCTGACTTTATAACACGCAATTGTGAGTTTATATCACGCAATTCTGTCTTTATAACACGCAATTGTGAGTTTATATCACGCAATTGTGAGTTTATATCACGCAATTCTGACTTTATATCTCGCAATTCTGACTTTATATCTCACAATTGTGAGTTTATATCTCGCAATTCTGACTTTATAATACGCAATTGTGACTTTATATCACACAATTATGAGTTTATATCACGCAATTCTGACTTTATATCTCGCAATTCTGACTTTATCTCGCAATTCTGACTTTATATCTCACAATTCTGACTTCTCACAATTCTGACTTTATATCTCGCAATTCTGACTTTATATCTCGCAATTCTGACTTTATAACACACAATTGTGACTTTATATCATGCAATTCTGACTTTATATCATGCAATTCTGACCTTATATCTCGCAATTCTGACTTTATATCACACAATTCTGACTTTATAACACGCAATTCTGACTTTATAACACGCAATTGTGAGTTTATATCACGCAATTCTGACTTTATAACACGCAATTGTGAGTTTGTTGTCATGACACGCACACAAAGGGGTGAGATCCAATTGCAGTTTTAGTGGGTAATCCGTAATCATAGTCAGCCAGGCAAAGGGTCAAAATCCATACAAACAAAGTCCAAAAACAAGAAACAAACAAGACTAGAACTCAGAGGTGCGAACTGACATTAAACAAGGACTCGACGACAATCACAGAAACAGAAAGGGTATAAATAGACAGATACAAACAATGTGAGTGGGAACAGCTGTGTGCAATGATCAGTGATGAGTTCAGACAAAGGATTATGGGAAATGCAGTTCATAATGAGGTGGTGACGATCAAGGGAAGAGACCTCTAGTGAAAACCCAGGGAACACAAACCAGACACTGTGACATTTGTATCACCTAATTCTGACTTCATAACATGCAATTCTGACTTTATGTCTCGCAATTATGAGAAAAAAAGTCGTTTTTAATTATCTTTTAAAATGTTTTATTCTGTGGCGGAAACAAGCTTCCATACAAAACACCTTGGAAAGCCCTGGCAAACATTTTAGCATTGCGGTGCAATTTTTGCACCAATAAAATCTGGTTGACATATTTCCTTCCATACTGATCTTAGACCAGTATCAAAGCTGTAAATGGCATAGTGTTTGGCTGGTCACAGATCAGTTTGAAGCTTTGCAGATCAGTCTCTCAGTCCCCAGAGTCGCTCCAGGGTGTCTTGATCTGGATTAGCCGCTTCGACAGTAACCTATAGGATCAGTTTTGCTCTGACATCAAAGACCACCCCACTCTTTACCCATGATTCTCCCTTGCTTTCATTGGATAAGACTCTTAAATGTTCCACCAATTTTAGGACTATTAGATTAAGACTCCCCTTCCCCCCGATATGTGTTCATGTTTTATTAATCAGCCATCTATATTTAGCCGTTGTAGGATTTTTGCAGTGAATATTCAGAGCAGTGATTAATCCAGAGGTCTTCAGCTGTTTTGTGGTTGGGAACGAAACCCACCGCAGCATGACTTCTGTTACAGACCTCACAGAAACATGCCAGCTCGAATTCCTTCTGAATGTATGATCACTTTCCATAATTAATCATTGATTATTGAGCATGGAAAGGACTGGAAACTTCGTGAATGACTTGCGTTCTGTTCTGATTCTACAGAGGTCTGTAGAGTTTTAGACGCAGATTTTACAACCCCATTTCCGGAATAGTTGGGACATTTTGTAAAATGCAAAAAAAAAACAAGAATCTGTGATTTGTTAATTCTCTTGAATCTTTATTTAGCTGACAAATGTACAAAGAAAATATTCCCAATTTTTTCACTGACCAACTTAATTTTATTTTGTAAATATAAACAAGTTTTGGTTTTGATGGCTGCCCCCCACACACACACGTTTACCACTGTCTCCCATCATCTTTTCTTTTAATTACACTTTTGAATCATTTGGGAATTGAGGATACTAATTGTTGCAGTTTTGCAAGTGGAATATTTGCCCAATTTCGTCTGATATAAGACTTCCACTCAACATATCTGTGGTCGTCACCACTGTACGATTCTCCTTTTCATGATGGGCCATACATGTACAATAAGAGGCAAATTTCTTGAAGGGTGTCTAGAAACCACTTAGTTTTAGCGTGTGCAGAATGAGGCCTGGCATTGTCTTGCTTCCCAGGAAAGATGTCATCTTGATGGCAGTTTATGTCACTGTACAATCCAAATATATGCCTCCATGTCAGTGATCCCTTCATACATATGCAAGTCACAGAGAACTCGCCGGCACCTCATATACATACTGATGTATAGCCAGGGGTGCACATAACTGGTACGCAGGTACGCATGCGCGACATAAATCAGAAATGCGTAATGCCACTTGTGTTATTACGCGCCTTTGCGTACTTAAAGGGTAACTGTCGCCAAAATGCAACCTAGGGTCTTTTTGTTAATCTACCCGAGGCAAACTTTCATTTAAAAGCATAATTAGAATGGAAACGCCACTTTTAAGTTTGACCGTATTTTCGTTTTCGGTCAAATTGCCTTTTGAATGGGAGAGCTAGGGGCACGTATATGATAGCATCAAAATCGCTATTTTTAAAACACTAAGAAGGCTCGACACAACATGAAACTTTGCTGGAAGTATCACCAGGGGCTCTACACATGAATTCGAGCATTGAGAACATTGTTTGTGTACACAGTTTTCTAAAAAGAAAGATAGTGAACAACTCACTGTAGCTGTGTCCGCCGGAACAGTAACACCCGCATTTTGTCAGTCAAAAATAGTCGATCTCCGAATGCGAACTGAACTGACTCTGAATTTTAGTATTGTTTCTTATATGAGGATCCTTTTTCAAATACAAGGTCAATATTGTTTTTCACTTACGACAAAACAACAAATTATCCGTGAATTTATATGGAACTAAGCTTTAGGAGCTTTCCATCTTTACTCTCCTCCCTGTTAAGTTGCATTCGGAGATCGACTATTTTTGACTGACAAAATACCGGCTGACACAGCTATAGTGAGTTGTTCAAAATCCTCACCATGAAGTCTAATGAACTACACAATCAAATTGCACTTCAAATTAAATTTTTCCAAAGATGTTTTCTGTCATTTTAGGTCGTTTTTTTCACGCTAATGTAAATTTAAGTGTTCGTTTTTTAAAATAAGTTCGGTCTTTAGTTAGTTATTTGATGCTATAAAAACGGGAATGTGATGTCATGATTGACAGCTGTGATTGACAGCTTCTACACTGAGGAGGACTGCACTTATTAAGACCACGCTACATATGGGGTGAGTACCAAACACCATCTCCTGGTACTCACCTGAGTAACTCACTGAAAAAGTTATGTGCACCCCTGTGTATAGCTTTCTCCTTGTGTAACAGAGATTCCAGGTGCATTTCTTGATGCGGCGTCAGACTGTGTTCAGTGAAATGGTTTTCTCCTAAGCACATGTGGCTGTATTTAACAGAGTAGCATGACGGTTTCTCATGCAATGCCGTCTGAGGGCTCGAAGGTCACGCACATTCAACGGAGGTCTCCTGTTTTGCCCTACGCAGACTGAGATTTCTCTGGATTCCCTGAATCTTTTCACAATATTATGTGTGGTAGAGGGTGAAAGACATAAATTATTTGCAATCTTGCATTGAGAAATGTGATTTTTGAATCTCTCATGATATTTGGCACAAAGTGGTAAGCCATGACCCATCTTTGCTTGCAAAGGCTGAGAAGCTTCTTTTTCACCCAAACATGATACCCTCACTTACAAATTCACCTACTCACTGTGGACTGTTTCAAAAGAGTTGGATAATCTAACTTTTATAACCTTTTCACTTTTATGTTTTGCCTCTGTCCCTTTGTAATTAATATTAAAAGTTGTGTATATTTATAAAATACAATTATGTTGGTCAGTGAAAACATTAGAAAACGTCTCTTGTACTTTTGTCTGTTAAAAAGGTTTAAGAGAATTAACTAATTGTGAACAGAGATTGTGAATTTTATTGCATTTTACAATATGTCCCAACTTTTCTGGAAATGGGGTTGTATGGGCCTTATTATCTGTTGTTTCTTTCTGTAGCTTTTTCTATCATAAATCTGAATAAATCTATTTGTAGAACAACTGGCTCTAGATTTCCTAGCTTTTAGTGTAGTGAATTCTGGATGACTGGAATCACTGGATCTGTTATAAATAAAGATGGTTTTAAGCAGATTAGCTAATATTAGCAGATTTCTAAACAGCTAGTTGGGAATCAAAAGCAATGATAATAGTAGCCTACAAGAGTACACTGATTAACAAAAATGGTGTAAGATTTAATTTGAAACCATATTCACTCAGATATTGCTTGTAAATTTCAAAAGTAATTTTAAAGAAAGGGCAAGTAACACATTGAGTTTAAGGAGACCTATTATGCAAAGTCTTGATTGTGTTTTTCGGCTCTACTAGAACAGTTTTCCTGCTTGAATGTTGATTATTTTCCTCATATTCTCCATTGTTGCAGCTCCTCTCTTTCCAGTCTGTCAGTAACGCTCTGTTTAGTTCCTGTCTCTATGAAGCCCCTCCTTCTGAAAAGCACACTGTGCTCTGATTGGTTGGCTGGAGCAGTGTGTTGTGATTGGTCGAGCGCTTCGAGTGTGTTTGGGAAATGTCCCGCTCCTTTCCATAAGCGCCAGTTTAACACACTACTAACTGACTCAACCAGGCCCCGCCGCTTTATTCTGCGTATGAATTATTTAAATTAGGAATTTTGTGACGCGTTTGTTCCCAGTAGAAACTCAAGACTATGGAGGCGTTTAAGGAGTTCAGAAACACTGACTGATATAGAGAATATGCATCAAGGGAGCAAATCGGCACCCTACAGTCTAAGTCCACAAGAGAGGTCATTCAGGCCATAGTGCAGCTTGGATAAAAGAGCCTGCTAAATTAATGTAAAATTGAATGATTCAAATTGATGGGTGGTTGACTATGATTTCACTTTTTTAACTTTAGTTAGTGTGTAATGTTGCTGTTTGAGCATAAACAACATCTGCAAAGTTACAACGCTCAAAGTTCAAAGCAAAGGGAGATATTTTCTTTTACAGAAATCGTTTTTTAAGGACTTCAACAAACGTCTGGTAGGGACTACAATGAGCTAGTGACATCACTAACCCTAAAATTGACATAAACCCCGCCCCCTGAATGCGATGTATAGATTATCATGACAGAATATGCTAATCAATGACTAGAAGATAGTTTTCAGCTATAATTCATCAATAACCATTCAGAAACATCCTGTTGTTTCTACATGTTGTCACTTCTTCTTGAGTCTCTCGTCTCCATCATTGTCCGACTCCGGTTTGAACATAAAAGGCTAAATGTTTTTGACACACACGCGCACAGCTCTTGAAGCTCCGCCCTCTGTGCCGGGAGCAGCAGCTCATTTGCATTTTTAAATGTGGTTCGCATTCGGTGCGTTTTTGCTCACACTGAAAAAGTGACAATTTTAACATGCTTTAAAAATTATCGGTGGGGTATTTTGAGCTAAACCTTCACGTACACACTCTGGGGACATCAGAGACTTATTTTACATCTTGTGAAAAGGGGCATTATAGGACTCCTTTAATGATTCTTGAGTCTTTTTGACTGATCCATTACAAAGAACCTTCTCATTAAGATCATTAGGAGGACACCTGCAAATTGGTCTAAGTAAATTGGTAAGTAATAAGTGGGATAGTCAGCTGGTAATTATCACAAAATATACCCCTTTAGGAAGATACAAGTCTTCCCCACTTTGCATCGGGTTCCTGATCACCCTGTCTAGGAATAATTTGCGATAATGACTTTACTGCATTAATGAAGGACTCTGCATCTATTGCTCCATGCATGTATTATACTGTAATATGCACTGACCTCTGTTCGTAAAGCTGTGTGTAGGAGGCGGGACATTAATAAATGAGAGTCCGTGACATTATTTGAGGCACGCTGGGAAGTGTCGGAAAAAGCAGGCGCTCTAAAAAAGGCCTGTTCCCCTGAGGACTGGGAAAATGGTGCTAAAGAGGGAGGTTAAGAGACAAGCGGCCCTGCCAAACGCATCTGCAGGGGTTGAACATTTCTGTGAAAGTCTCGCTACTGCTGAGATAGCAATTTATCAAGTTTGTCTACGCTGTGGAAACCCTTAGTACATCCCAAAACGATGCTTCGACTTTTGAGGAATTAATCAAATCTGGTGACTTGTGAGGGGATTGCAAGTGCGTTTGGTTCTGGGTCTCGCCGCAGTGGGTCTGTGACTAGTTTACGATGTCGAGGCCATTGTTACGTGGCCACCTGTCCGACAGCAGGGGTTACGCTGTGCTGCGCTTTGGGCAAGTCCTGTCCAAGGTCACTGATGACGCATTAGTCTCATGTGACGGTTGCACTGTATGAACGTACAAAGCTTTGAGGGACAGACACATACAGTACCAATGCTGTAATGGTGCATTACACCTAGGCATTATTTTTATGGTCCACTACAGACATTCTGCTAATTATAAGTAACTTTGCAACTACATGTCAACTACCTGTCATTGGAGTATTAAGAGTACTGTTAGGTTCGGGTTCGGGTTAGTAGAATAAGTTGACATGTAGTTACAAAGTCACTTATAACCAGTAGAATGTGTTGAGGAGCATCAAAATAAAGTGTCAGCAGATATGAATGGATTAGTTAGTTCACTTCAGAATTAAAATTTCCTTATAATTTACTCACCCCCACTTCATGTCTTTCTTTCTTCAGTCGAAAAGAAATTTCCAGGATTTTTCTCCATATAGTGGACTTTAAAGGTCCAAATGTCAGTTTCAGTGCAGCTTCAAAGTCTCGACACGATCCCAGCCGAGGAATAAGAGTCTTATCTAGCCAAACAATCGGTCATTTTATAAAAAGAATAAACATTTATATACTTTTTAACCACAAATGCTCATCTTGCACTATAGCTTTGTGAAGCGCCACACATTACGTAATCACGTTGAAAGGTCAAGTGTGACGCAGGCGTAAGTTCAGACCTAGTGTTTACAAAGCGAACGTGCAAAGACTAAGTCAAACACCATTTACAAAAAATAAAATAAAATAAAAGGTAAAACAACGATGTCGGACGATTTTGATGTTGGAGGAGAAAATGAGAGTTTTTCACACTACTCTACATTTCTGAACCGGAACACGCATGACCTTTCAACGTGATTACGTAATGTGTGGCGCATCATGCTAGTGCAAGACGAGCATTTGTGGTTAAAAAGTATATATATATATATATATATATATATATATATATACAGTATATATATATATATATTGTTTACATTTATTTATTTTTTATTCTTTTTTTAAAATGTTTGATCATTTCACCAGATAAGACCCTTAATCCTCGGCTGGGATCGTGTAGAGCCATTTCAAGCTGCAATGAAACTGCAATTTGGACCTTCAAACTGGAATGCTTTCCTCAAACCTTCATTTCTTTTCGACTGAAGAAAGAAAGACATGAACATCTTGGTTGACGTGGGGGAGAGTAAATTTTCAGGAAATTTAAATTCTGAAGTGAACTAATCCTTTAAACAGACAGTCTACTAATACTCTAATGAGAGTTAGTTGACATGTAGTTGCACAGTTACTTAAGCCCAGTTTATACTTCTGCGTCCAACTCACGCCGTGGCTATACGTCGGCTGTGTGTAGCGCGCGTACCCTTCGGCGTAGCCTGACGTGCGCTTCTCCAAAAATGTAACAAAGCGTCAATTCTATGCAGACGCAAGCGCTGTGATTGGCCTGTCAGAACCCCTCCCTCGGGTTTCACATGCTCCCTCTGCATGTGTAATTGCACTTCAACGCGGACAACGAGACAGAAGTATAAATGAACAGAAAAGTCTAGCATAGAGGCTCCGGAGTAGGTCCGACGCAGAAGTATAAATCAGCCTTTATAGTTAGTAGAATGTCGTAAGTATTACCAAAAACTCGATCAATAAAATGCAAAAAAATGCATCTTCTTTCTGATTTCATATAATATCATTTCAAACAAATGTATGATTGTAAAAATACATTTAATTTAGTATTGCCTGGAATGTTTATTCAGTGGTGTTACACCTAATTATAAGTTAACTAAAAGAAATAAGAACACTACTGACAAATGAATCAGTTAATCCTAAATCTGTGGCTGTATCGAAGAATGCTGAAAATCCCATGGACAGCCCAAACCACCAATACACAAGTTCTGCAGGACATGGGCACTGACAGGCAACTGCTGAAGACCATCATTATCAGGAAGTGTCACTACTTAGGCCACATTGCCCCCGAAACAATCACAAATACCAGCTATTAAAGCAAATCCTGAAAGGAAAAATCGAAGGGAAAAAACGACCAGGACGGCCAAAAACAACATGGCTCAGTAACATCAAAACATGGCTACAATTAACAACAGCACAAACTCTACATGCTGTGCTAGACCGAGACCAATATCACCGTGAAGTCGCATATACGCCGTTAGGCAGCACTAAAGAAGAAGAATCTGTTTCATAAAAGTAATGTTTCCCAAAACTCAACTCAGCAAACATGAGATGGTTTTCATAGAAGTCCTTTTGAGATTTTTATATTAACAAAGTATTAAACATCCCTAACACAATTTATGATATAGTCAGCTGATTATATTATTCTGTTCGTTTTTAATGTAAATTATTAATGAATATTTGAAGTTATTAAACGTTATAATATATGGCTGCCAATACAGGGTATTTAAAACTTACTGTGAAAAATGTTCCTGTGACAAAAGTTGAATTAGTCCACACTAACCCTAAAACACTAAAGTAATCAAGAAACTTTCCAGTGCGTAATAAGTCTAATGTTATCTGCAGCAAATGTCTTTGCAATCATTTTTATTATTTTTTTGGTCTTTGTCGGGTGAAGTAAAGGCCAGTTTTTGCTGCGTCACACTACAGTCCTCCGCTCTGGAATAGGTGTAATCTGTCATGCTGACAGCAGTGTTTGTAAAACTGAATACACACCCTTGTAGTCAAACTCCAGTTACTGGCTTCTCCAGTTCCACTCCTACTCCGTACCATCCAGAGATTTCCCCGTCTTCCCAAGATCAACAGAATAATGATGCCACTGAAACACCTCACTCCCATTGGCTGGTTCGCATGAGTGACAGTGGAAGGCGGGGACTCCGCTTGAAGCTAAAGCTGGAGCTTGAAAGAGAAAGTGTGAGTGTGTGTTTGTGCACTGACCAGCTTGCAAAAGCAGGCTTGAGAGAGCAGGGAGATTATGAACTGTACCCATCACTCAAGACGCTCCACACTTCATTAAATCGACATTTGCACACGCCGCCAGAGAGCAGATTAGCTCAAACGCCAACAGCTCTTGAGAAACGAGATGACGGGAAAGTCTGCCACGTAAAACCTCCCGCACATCAGTCAGGAGAAACCAAGGGATGCAAAACAAACCAGAACAATGCGATTTTTTGCGAGGCCAATTATCGGCTATTGGTATCGGCTGAGAAATGTAATATCGATGCGTCTCTATGATAGAAAAGAGTTAATGTTGCAGACAGCAGGGGAAAATAAAGTTAAATGCAAATAATAAAATGCTTAGTAGTTAGGATAGAAAAATAAACATCAAAAAGGGAGGAGAAATAGTTTTCATATGTTTTGTCATTGATTATAGGGCTCTGCATCCATTCAGACTCTTTTCGCAAGGAGCGAGCCAAACTAGACAGATGCCAGCAGGGACTGATCCTCCAAAACCCTGAACAAAACCATGGTAAAAGAAAGGTTACACTTTATTTCAAAAGTCCACATGAGACATTCATACTTGCATTCAGACTGCAAGCAAATCAGATTTTCTCAGGCAGACTGTCCGCACTATTAATAGCAAGTGATGAAATAAGATTGTGTGTCCACTGCAGTCCAGACATGCTGGAAGCAACCTTTCTGCATGCGTTGCTTTAGTAACAATGAACATGAACCCATGTGTGGAAAAGGAAAATGCAGGGAAATGGAGGTACATCGTCTCGCTCTCTCTATAAGCGCCGTGTCGAGTTTCGGTGTAGAACTCCTCCGTCGCACAGCAAAATGCAGAAATCTTCGGACATCTGAACACCGTATGAATGCATCCAGCATTTCTGTCAAAAGATTTGACGTTATTGTTGTGTAATGCAAAAACAGTTTGAAATCTGATTTGAGCAGTCCGAGCGTCCGGAGACACATCTGTAAAAACTGTTTGGAATCGCTTTTCAAACCACCTCATATGTGGTTTGAATCAGATTTGAAGAAAAAGAAATCTGATTTTATGTGTTTTTTGCTGTCCAGACTTGCAAAAACCCATCTGGATAAAGTATGGGAAAGCAAAAAATCTTATTTTTGCTTGCAATCTGAACAATGACTTTGCAACTACATGTCATTAGAGTATTAGTAGACTGTTAGGTTCGGGTTCGGGACAGTATAGTAAGTTGGCATAGTTGCAAAGTTACTTATAACCAGTAGAATGTCTGTTGAGGAGCTTAAAAATAAAGTGTTAGCAGATATTAAACAGACAGTGTACTAAGGCCTTGTCCACACGGATACGGGTATTTTTATAACCAGAGTTTTTCCTCCTGCGTTTAAAAAAAAAAATCCCGTCCACACGAAAACGCAAAAACACGCTATCAAGCGCTGTCAAGAGCATGCCACACCAGAAGGTGGCGATATAACCCTAACCGTAAAGCCACGTTGGCCAATCAGAAGCCTAACAAAAAGTTAGTACCGGTTCCGGTAGGCAGATAACGACGCACAATCTGACGTCAAACACAGCGGATAACGCAAGGCAAGGCAAAAACCCCGGTTTCACTGTCTACACGACAACACTGTAACCGGCGTTTTTGAAAATCCTCACCCTGGCAGGGGTTTTCAAAAATGTTCGGTTTCAGTGACCTGATACTGCGTTTCCGTGTGGATGAACGGCCGAACCACGTAAAAAAAGTCACGGTTATAAAAACACCCGTGTCCGTGTGGACAAGGCCTAATACTCTAATGACTGCTGGTTGATGTGTCACATTAAGCTCACTCTGGACACACTAATCACACACACACACTCCCACACACGCACACACTCCCAAACACGCACTCCCAAACACGCACTCCCACACACGCACACACACACACACACACACACACACACACACACACACACACACAGACACACACGCACGCAGACACACACACACAAACACAAACACACACACACACACACCTGCTCGTTTGGACTGCTATTTAAGCCACTCTCATAGTAGTTGTCTGGCCTTGTTTGTGTTTTTGTTGGAAGCTTCATGGAGTCACCTTCTTGTCGGCCATCGCCCTGAAGGACTTTTCCGGATCTCTGTATTTTTGGACTTCAACTAAGTGATGGGAACTCCGGCTCTTTTCAAAGATTCGGCTCTTTTGGCTCTGCTCCCTTAGAAGATCGCAAATGGCTCTTCATTTAGTATCACTCAGAGCTTTTATTTTAGCCCAATTTAGCAATTGTGAATGATTTGTGTGTTGGTAAGCAATTTTTTATTCAGTGTTTTCATAAAAGCCTTATTTTTTTAATGCATTTTTTAGTTACAAAAATATACACAGTTACTATTAACATTTTAATAAAACTTTAATTGAACAATTGAACACAGAACCACAGCAAACAAATCAAATAAAGGCAAAAGTCTTAACATTAGCATTTACTGTAAATCCGGCGCCCCCGCCTCTCTTTGTCGCCCTGTGTACCAGGCCTGTACCAATATACACTCGCTATCATCACTTGCGTTTGTCCCCCTTCCTTTCACATAATGGTATGATCCTAGTCTGTCCTCCCATGTGATTGGCCGCATGGTGTGCCCATCCAAATAAAGCCCAACCCCCCCAGCGCATCACTACTTCAACTCTTCTTTACTCTTTCCCCGCCAGCGTTTTTGATCATTTTCACAAAAGTTTCATGGCCCCTAGGATATTTTGTTGTATGAGTATTTGAACATGCAATATATCAAAAGAAAGAACAGACTGCTTGGGTATATGTTTAAAAAAAAGCAACATTTTGAGCAAACAGCTGAGAAAAACTTGTTTTTCTACATCCAGAACTTGGACTACATCCAGATCGGATCAAAACACAGATGGAGTAGCCTATAGATCGAGTCCATCAACACCCCTAAAGCTTCAGTCCTGTAACTCATCCTGGGTCGACATTTCATTCAGTAACATTAGGCAGTTTTGATTTATATGCTGTTTAATGTTGATGATTTCCATCTGACTTGTGTATGATATCCCAAGTCTTCTGAAGTAATATGAAGTATTTTTGTGATGAACAAACCTGAAATTCAAGCTGTTAGTCACGGATCATTTTAATCTACAGTAAACGGATAACCACTGTGACTATATGAACCCGAGAACCATATTTCATGAACAAATTATACAGACTATAGTTTTATGAATCAACTGATTCATTGAAGATTTGACTCAAAAGAACAATTCATGTCATTAATTGCTACTGTTCTACCTTTAATCGCTAACATTTCCAGGGAATAACATTCCTTTTAATTCACACACTACTTATTTTAAGGGTATCTTTGTTTACTTATATCTATTTTGGTAACTCATTAGGTTGCCACTTGATGGCCAATGTAAGTGAGTCCTGAAACAAAACCAGTTGAGAAGCACATAAGGTCATGTGTGTTGGAGGGGGGTTGGGTTTACTGACCTCCATAGGGAGCCCCATATGCCATTCAACCCTATGTTTTGCTTTTTTATCTCCATGCCATGCTAATTTGAAATTGCCCTGAGGGAGTGCAGTTAAGAGCCATCATCCATGCGCTCCTGAGTCTTTATGAATGATTCACGCATTGACCTAAATGCTTGGAGAACTGAATAACACCAAAATACGCGCATTGAAAAAACACGCCGACCTGATCCACCTCTAACTGTATGAGAAGCCTCCTAAATGAATACATTGCATAGAAAATGCCAGTCTTTTTGGTGCATGCACAAATATCAGAGAAAAGTCATTGTGACGCATCATACGTTAAGCCATACGGCTTGAAAAATAGATGTTTTGCATTTGGAGCGGAGAGATTTTCCCTCATTCTGTGAGGTAATTATGGCAGCATGCTGATGCCCAGCAGGACGGATGAAGCTGTCGCTCTCCCACACATCAAAGCAAGCGCGAGAACGAGGGATTGAGAGAAAAACAACACACTCAGAGAGAGGTCATGAGTCAGGGCTCATTCAGTCCCCTGTGATTGAGCTCTCATTTACACACTAGTGGAAAACAACAACACACAAGTGATTTTTAGGGCTTCAACTTATCAGGATTACTTATGGATTTTCATCCTTCTATTATTGATTATTTAAATGTTTTGCAGAGCAAATTACTTCAATTTTGCATGATAAAAAAAAGATTACTTATTTAAATAATATACTCTAAACAAAACTGTAGTGTGAACCGAATGTAATGTTTTCGCAGACTTGATTGCGTGTTATTTACAATTGAATTAAAATGTATTATAGTTGAAATTTATATTAAATGCAATTGTGAAAATCCAGTTTTTAATATGCTTTAAGACACACAATGTGTAGATTCATAAGTCGACAGCATTGCTGAGTATTTTCTCCTTAAAACTGCAGTGAACCAAAGACAGTCTCAAAAACACGGTTTGAAATCGCTGGTGTTTCTGACGTCACAAACGACCTTGTAACCAATCAGATCAACGTGTGATCGTCAACCAGTGGATCTCTGAGCTGAGTGAGTGAGTGGAGGCGGGGCTCATTTGCATATTCATATATGTTTACTAAATAAGGCAAGGGTGTCGAGTTACATTCAAGCTATTTTAAGGCATGAAGACATTTTTTTAAAGGAACATTTTTTAATATGTCATTTTGGTGATCAAAGATGAGTTTTAAGGGATACAATTATTGACTACAAGGGGATTTTAATGGTGCTTTTTTGAGCCACTTAAGTAGGACTTACATTACATTATGTATGACGTACATCTATGTAATTTAATTACTTCTGTTGTCTTTGAAATATTATTAAAGTGTGCTGTTAAATGTATTGATATGGTAAACTAAAATTCCCATTAATGTAATTTCAATTAGCATTTCAAATATATAATAACACATTTGAGGAACACATAATGAACTTGCAATACAAAGCTCTGCCATGAAACTCTAGATTGCACAGAATGACCGGTCCTTAACTCAATCTGCTTGCAATCACATCATTCTCTATAGGGCTCAGCTGATTGGTTCCTGCTGTATCAGTAGCCAATGAGCTTGCATTTTCAACCTTCAAATACTTGGTCAGCATTTGCTGTAGCATCCTTCAGAAACCCTCCCCCCTCCCCAGCTGCACCCAAGGGGGTAATCCATCGACCAGAAGTTGAAGCCGGCCGGGTGCCGCCATGTTGTAGCAGAACTTCACTTGCGTTAGCATTTCCATTGACTCCCATTCATTTTGGCATCACTTTGACAGCGAATAACTTTACATCTGAGGCGTTTAAAGACTCCATTAGTCCATTATTTATTTCTAAAGAAACACGACAATGTATAAAGGGCTCCATTACCTTCTGTTACATTATGGCCCCGTAGAAACAGATTTAGTAAAAATAGGCTAACGATTGCGTCATAACCACTCGACTCTCTGTCGCGCTGTACAGAAATTACCGTACAGACAGGAGGAGAAGCTCGCAGGCAATCGGGGGGACGTCCCGTCAAGGGAGAAGCCCATAGATAATGAGTCCATAAAAGCAACGGAATACTTACTCCTGCTCACTCACGCCAAAGAACGCTTTGCTCAAGTTCCCCGTCTCTGCAAGATTAACGTTGGCAATTTTCACACACAGCTACTAAGATTTACGTCTGTCAGACAGGTTGCTCACGTCATCAAGCTTAGTTTGAGTCGGTTTGAGTCTGCGCGCCAGGAACGGAAGTGCTCAAAAATCGCTAAAAATGGGCTTCAACTGTCTCAACTGAGTTCCAATGAGATGGCTCTGTCCACTTCTTATACTGTCTATGGCTGCACCTGTGTAGATCTGCTCCGGGTCATTAATGTGCGCTATTTTGTACATCAGCATGTCTTACTCGCTCACAGCAGTGTGTTGTGTGTGTATTGGCAGTATAGTCCCCTACTGTAAATGAACTATGTGAGCTAATCTGACAATAATTGCGATCCACCACTTGCAAATGTATTTTATTTAAAATCAAGTTGATTGTATATCAAAGGCATTTGGCAATCACATAATTGAGAGTGTCCCATATACTTTCCCAAAATGAAACTGTTCCTTATGTTCCTCTGCTGAGGTGAAGACATCCTCAGGGACTGAGATTATTCATTGAGCTGTTGAATTAATACTTGTATTACAGTCATGACAGCTGTTGTTTGCCTCGGACTGCTTAGATTTGATTAGTTTTACAACAGTGACAAGTGTGTTACTTCCCAAATCCTTCAACCGCAGCCAAAATGTGTTGCATGCACTTCAAGCAAGCAAGCAAGCCGTGTGGAGTGGAACTGAGTTTCAATGCATTCACAGAAGACAGTTAATTATTTCATATGGTTAATACTGTATATAGTCACTGTCAGGCACCCCGAATGCATTTGTGTAGAAGCGGTTTGCTGAACTGCAGTGGCACATACAGATTTTATAAGTGTAGTTTTGTAACTCCTGTTCTCTTTGTCTGTACGAATGTTTGGCCCTGTGGAAGTGAATTGAGTGTTTAGTCATTCTGTGTGTTCAGGGTCAGACTGTAAAGCTCACTTTCATCAAGCGGGATACGCTCCCAACCTGTGGCTGTTTAATCCGTCTCAGAGGAATCCCTCGTGCTCGTTCTCATCATCTCACTGTAGAGCCTCGGTTACTGGTGCGGCCAGATGATATATAGCTTTTTTTAGCATCATTTAAGATTGTATGCTTTGATCAATCTTTGAACATTACCTTTTATAGATTATTGTACTCAAATATTAAATTTATTATATAGCCAAATACATATATAATTCATAAATATGGCTATTTATTTAAACATCTGAATATACAATGTTATATATTAGTACACTATACCTTTCAAAAGGTTTGGGCTTTTGTGATGTTTTAGATGTTTTTGAAAGACGTCTCTTCATGTTCACCACAAAATATTTTCATAACTTTACTCATAAATGGCTAACACATTTCACAAATAATGAAAGAACTCATTGAATTAAACCTGAAATTTTGAAGTAGAAAGACTGAAAAGCATTTTCTTGTCAAATCTTTTTTAACAGTGCAAGGCTGCATTTATTTGATCAAAAATACAGTAAAAACAGTAATATTGTGAAATATTATTTAAATTTAAAATAGCTTTCTATGTGAAAACATTGTAGAATGTAATTTATTCCTGTGATCAAAGATACATTTTCAACATCAGTAATCCAGTCTTCAGTGTCAAATGATCCAAAATCAAATATTAAATTGATTATATAGCCTACATATATAATTCATATTTAAACATTTGAATATACAATATTATATATTAGTATACTATAAAATATTTGGGCTTGTATCATTTTTTAAATGTTTTTGAAAGACATCTCTTCATGCTCCCCTCAAAATATTTTCATAATTTTCACTAATGAAATAATCAAAGAAATGGCAAGTAACGAATTGAATTAAACATTCAATTTTGAAGTAGAAAGACTGAAAAAGCATTTTCTTGTAAAATGTGCTCCAGTACATTTTTAACAAATATTTTTCAACAGTGTCTGTTTTCTATGTGAATAGCCTATATTTTGAAATGTAATTGTGCTGTGATCAAAACTGTATTCTCAGCATCATTACTCCAGTCTTCAGTGTCACGTGATCCTTCAGAAATCACTCTAATATGATGATTTGATGCTCAAGAAACATTTCTGATTATTATCAATGTTGAAAACAGTTGCTTCAGATTTCTGTAGAAAACCGTGATACATTTTATTTTTCAGGATTCTTCGTTGAATAGAAAGCTAAAAAAACACAGCTTTTATTTGAAATGGAATATATCTTTACTTTAAGAAAACAAATCTTATTGACCCTAAACTTTTGTGCATATTATATATAATAAGCAAATATAATTAAGCAAATGATTTGTTTGCTGAACTGCTACAACGCTACCGTTGCCTTAAAATCACGATCACTCTCTTCCCTTTATTCCCTGCCTCTATCGTGATTATAAGAACAATCGTCGCTCTCAGAAACATTCACGACACACAAGCGCGTATGAGACTGTCTTGCTGTGAAGAAAAGCAGTTATGACTCAGACGTACCTGTATACAAAAGCACAAAACCTATTCTTCTCTTTCTTCTTCTCTTTAAATTTTGGCCACAGTTTGTGTTGAAAATGTCTTCCAGGGACACATTCATATATGCATCTCTTCTGTGGAAATGGTTCACTAAGCGTTAACACTGTCATTTTTAACAGCGCTTTGTAAAGATACAAAACAAAAAACTGCTTTTATGACATATATTTTGTGATGGCCCTGACCGAACATCCAAAACAACAGCGTGTGCTGGACTAAATGAGCTTGATGTATGTGTGTAGTTACATGACGGGATTGACAAGCTGAGAATTTGTGAAGAGCTTATAAAATATGTCAAAACAGCGTCAGGAATCCCTCCATCAAGTGAAAATCTGCTGCAAGAACTAATGGCCAACGCTTGCATGATGAAAAAAACGTTTTGTCCTTTTTAGGGGCTCGTCCTGTGACATCACATCCTGTGTTTGTTTTTTTTAGATGTCTTTGGTCTGTGTTCATATTTCAGTCGAACCGCACCAGAGTTCGTTTGGAAGCGGATCGAGACCCATCATTCACGTTCGTTTTAGTCAAGTGTGAACACTAGGGGTGTCACAGTATATTGTGTCACAATCAGGGTGGGAATTATACCGCGGCCACGCGGCCATGGCCGCCGTTGCCCTACACTTTGGCCTTCATGGCCCGTGAAAAAAAAAAAATCATCGTACGGCCACAGTGGCCTGTGTGCCCAGGCCCTGTCCCAGTTCCATGTATAAAGCGCCAGTGCGGCATAGTGGGCCACCCAAGTAGTCACTGAACTTCAATTAGTTCGTGGATTCGCGCAGGTGCAGTGTCATAACCAGTGCGTCGGCGCACTGAAGCGTTTCTTTTCCCCATCGCGTTCCCATTCATAAAAAACTCCTGTGCTGTCATGACAGCGATTCACAAAACAACGTCACTCACGGCTTTTAGCTCAAAAGTGTGCAGATTTGGAGAAATATTTAGGCCTAGATATTCTCAGTTTACATCAGATTTCTATTAACAGGAATAATATTTTATTGAATTGAATAGAATGGTATACTATATGAAGCCATACTATAGTAGCCTATGATGTGAGATAGAAATTTAAGTCATTAAATTCAAGTTCACGAAAACGTTTCCCTCCGCTGCGACTGTCAGTCATTCTCCATTCAGCATCAAACAGCGCGTCGCGTTCGGTTACAGATAACCCTCTCCAAGATGATTCAATGTTAATATTATTATACTTGATCTGTAGATAAAGCTCTATGGTTTTGCATAAAGTGACTATCTTGCTGGACTGTATTGCTGTAACTTAATCATGATGTTACTTTCTATAGTGTGTCCAGGGCCGGCGCTAGCCATTTGGGTGCCCTAAACACAAATGCTTGGTGGTGCCCCCCCACCCCACTCACCCCCTCACCCACCCAAGGAATAACAACCATTCAGAATTTCTTAGTCTGATGAAGCACAATATAATAATTCTGTACATAATTTGTAGGGCTGGGAAAAGATTAATCGCGATTAATCGCATCCAAAATAAAAGTTTGTGTCTACATGAATGATATATGTGTGTGTACTGTGTATAATTATTTTGTATATACACTACCGTTCAAAAGTTTGGGGTCGGTACGATTTTAAATACTTTTAAAAGAATTATCTTCTGCTAACCATGGCTGCGCTTATTTGATTAAAAATACAACAAAAATCAGTTATAGTATTAAATATTATTCCAGTGTAAATCAGCTGTTTTCTGTGTGAATATATAGTAAAGTGTAATTTATTCCTGTGATCAAAGCTGAATTTTCAGCATCACCAGTGTCAGTGTCTTCAGTGTCAAATGATCCTTCACAAATCAGTATAATATGAGGATTTGATGCTCAAGAAACATTTATTATTATTATCAAATGTTGAAACAGTTGTTGGTCTGTCAGTTGTACAGTTTTTTTTTTTTTTTTTTAGGATTCTTTGATGAATAGGAAGTTCAAAAGACTTTTGTAACATTATAAATGTCTTTACTGTCACTTTCAATCAAATTAACTATTCCTTGATAAATAAAAGTATTGATTTCTTTCCTCCAAAAAATAAAAATAAAATTCTCACTGACCCCAAACTTTTGAACGGTAGTGTATATAAATACACATTTGTATGTATGTATTTAAGAAATATTTGTTATTTATATATAAAATATTTAAATTTATATATAATATAAATTATATATAAATATATACAGTATATACATGCAAATATTTCTTAAATATATACGTGCATATGTGTGTGTATTTATATATACAAAATAATTATACACAGTATACACACATATCATGTAGACACAAACTTTTATTTTGTATGCGATTAATCTTTTCCCAGCCAGAGGCACCAGAGGGAGACGAAAAATGAGATTCACCTTTTTCTCGACTAATTTGGTCTAGGCCTATATTACTTTTGTATTGCTTTTGTATATTAACATGCTTTAGACATATTTTATTTGTTATTTATACTAGTAGCCTATTGTGATGATTTTTCACGACCCAGATTTTTTGGTGCCCCCCCAAGCACTTGGTGCCCTACGCGCAGCGCGTGATGTGCGTGTGCGGAGCGCCGGCCCTGAGTGTGTCTGTTAGATCACAACACTGGAGCACTATAATTGTTCTTCACGCGCACAGTAACTGAAATTTAAAACTCTTAAAATAAAAGGCTCAATAAACTATGGCATAGATAGATACTGTATAATACACTACGCATCGATATCGATATGTCTTTGTGCTTTGAACTTTACAATGCGGACTCGACGCGCTGCGCGCTGTGACTGTGTTGTTTCAAGCGCATCATTCTGCGCTCGGGATGCGCATAAGCGCTTTGTGTCGCACTGTGTTGGATCCTTTCATAATCATATAATACTTTTGCGCAATGAAAGATTCTTAATAGCCTTTTTTGTTCTGTCCTATCTATCATATGTTGCTGCCTCATTAAACAGCTGTGATATACATTTAAAAAAATGTCTTAATTTTATAGTAGCCTAGACTATATATAAAATAATTGATCTTTCTGATTTTTATCTTGTTTTTCATTCATGTATTTTACAACAATACAAAGAGCAATGTGTAACGTTTTACCAGATTTAGTGCTACACTTATTGTCTCTTATTTGTTCCCCAATAAATAATGTTTTTTTTCACTAAATGTTCAGATTTGAGAAAATTATTGTACACTTGTGATTTTTCTAGACTAAATTTTACTGTTGAGTTATCCACTAATCTAGTTTATAATAGAATTTTTGTCATGATTGGTTATTTGTTGTTTTTCTTTATAATGAAGTTGTCTGTATTAAGTAGATTGTGTTTAACACACAAAAGAGTGATTATCAGTTCAACACAGTTATAGAAATTCTATTTGATTTTTTTTTTTAACTGCGCTGGTATGCAAAAAAATGCATCTAAAAATTCATCAGATTGATGCTTTAAAATATGGAATATATAAAATTTTCTTACGGGGAGCATGCCCCCCGGACCCCCCTAGATGGGTAATATCCTTCTCACCTTTTTCACCCCTAAACTGTTTTCATGCCTGATTATACATAAAATATTATATTTTCTGTCTGATTTATTTTTATCTGAAGCCAAATCAGATCACAGAAGGTAAAACAATTATTTTTGATTTAAAAAAGTCATAATCCGTGTCTTATTCCAAATTAGGATGTTATGGTATCAATCTGAATGGGAAAACCATCGAATTGTACTCAATGGCCTTTGTGCCCTGTCATATGGCCTTGGTGCCCCTAAAAGAAAAGAAAAGTTGGAGGCCAAATGGCCTTGCCCCTAAAATTACATAATTCTTCCCACCCTGGTCACAATATATCGCAATTCAAAAATGCAACAATATGTGTCGTGGATAGTGACAATACGTATTGTGTACAAATCACCAAAAATATATTTTTTTAGTTTTAGTGTCAGTACTACTTTAAACTACTATATAATGTTGAATATAATGTATAATAATACAGTGGGGGAATATTTGTGTAAAAAGTGGCCTACATTATTTTAAATATATCTAGTCAGTGACAGTGAAAGCATATTCATCTAAAATAATTCAGTATTTTCATCTTCAGAATCATGAATATTGTTATTCTGGTGTCTCTATTGTCCTGTGCTTTGGGTTTCCAGCACCAAGTCCAAGACTATTCATTTACACACACAATGAAACACCAAATTTAGCATTTTAATCAACAGTTCATTTTTTGTTAACCCTTTACCATGTGTCTTGGAGTATCGCTATAATATTGTACCGTGAGTTCAGTATCGTGATATGTTTCGAATTGTTACACTCCTAGCGAACAGTAACACACAAGTCCTGTGAGGGTGACAAGTGGAAGCAAATCAGTGTTGATGCCATTATTTAAATTATTATTCCATATTCATCCCAGTCTCTTTAGCACGACTGTCCTGAAAGACAGGAAAAGGAAACTGATTACCCTCTTGAACTCAGTGCTTATGCATATTTAATGCTACATGTAAACACTATTGCTGTTGTGTCTGCTTACAGTACTGGGCCATAAATATTTTGTATTCTATACGTTTAAAGTGCTTGAAAAATCAATCATAAAGCACTTTGCAGTTCAGTCCTATTGTATCCGTCTGATTCTACTCTGGTTGTTGACTTCATTCCCACGAGTCCCGGCAAACACTGCAGACTTTAAACAGTGTTTATGCAGCGCCGACCGCAATCGATTGCATCTGTAATACAATATCTCTAAATATCGACTGATCTCCATTACAAGTCCTCAGAAAAGGAGACTCTCTCTCTTTAATGCGGCGTTACTTACCGCTACAGTCGCTCTGGGGACGTTCTAGTTAACTTCACTTCCTCGTTTTCATATTGGTTCTGAAACCGAGAAGAGAATTTGATTTTTGATTGATATCACAATAAGCAATCAGATAAAAGAGACTCGTTTCATGGGACTTCCATTATATGGCAATTATGGACACAGATCAATGTGATGAAACATTTAAAAACTGGACCACAACTAATCAATTTTACATCATGACCTAGTTTGTGTTGCCAATTTGTTAACAAGCCCATGAAAGCTCATGAAGAGAGATGGAAGCATAAGCTCTTGTCTTGACATTTCCCTGCTCACCATCAGCCTCTCATCGGCTCTCATGATATTCAACATACGGTTATTTGCTTCAGTAATGTACCTGTGATGGTGATGTCATGATATTCAACATACGGTTATTTGCTTCAGTAATGTACCTGTGATGGTGATGTCATGATATTCAACATACGGTTATTTGCTTCAGTAATGTACCTGTGATGGTGATGTCATGATATTCAACATACGGTTATTTGCTTCAGTAATGTACCTGTGATGGTGATGTCATGATGTTCAACATACGGTTATTTGCTTCAGTAATGTACCTGTGATGGTGATGTCATGATGGCTGTTACTATCTAAAGGGACATGACACCCAAAGTGTCTTTCCAAACCTGTGTGTCTAAATTCTAATCTTAAAAATGCCATAATCTCTTTTCAATATGATTCTTTCTCAGCAGTGATTCTGGGAGTCGCATCAGATCTCTCTCGACAGCGTTACTGATGTTGATGTAAACGAGCAGTCTTGGACTCGCTGACATCTGAAGCTCTTCATTCTGTTCTGAACATGCTTTCTAAATCATTCCCATGTGACTCCAGATGTGTAACGAAAGGGAAACCATTTAAAATGCTTTCTTAGTGTTAGTTTACCAGTTCCTTACCAGTGAACTCCAGTGATTGCATTACGGCCTATTATAATATGATATGACATGTTAATGGGTAGTTGACTTATATCCCATCTAAACCGGTTATCCTTTTTTCCTTGTCTTATTGTATGAATAAAATACTTTAAGTATAATATAGTAGTATAGTATTGCATAGTATTGCAAATATAGTATTGCAAATACTACACACACACACACACACACACACACACACACACACACACACACACACACACACACACACACACACACACACACACACACACACACACACACACACACACACACACACACACACACACACTTTCACACACACACACACACACACACACACACACACACACACACACACACACACACTCACACACACACACACACATACTTTTCTGTTAGATGCGATTATTTGCGAGTAATTGATTTGACAGCACTATATATATTTGATGCAAGATAGCCTACAACCACATATTTAATTCAGTTTTATTATATGGAAATATTAGCGCATTCTTCATAAATCCCCCTGTTGCTCCACAGAAGACAACCCCAGAATGTTCCTCTTTAGGTGAACTATCTCTCCATTTAATGGCAGGTTGCTCTTGTGTCAACTTACCCCATCTAGTGTGAAAACATGAACCACTGTTTAAATGATCTGTTGCTTTTCTTTCTTTCTTTCTTTCTTTCTTTCTTTCTTTCTTTCTTTCTTTCTTTCTTTCTTTCTTTCTTTCTTTCTTTCTTTCTTTCTTTCTTTCTTTCTTTCTTTCTTTCTTTCTTTCTTTCTTTCTTTAATAATTCTTCAATAATGGTGTAGGCTGTTTAATAGCTCTTTTGTAGGTAATATAAGGAATGTGCCAAAAATTGACTTCCAAAATGAAAGCTGGTTTACACTGGGGATTTTTCTCTTCTCATGCTTTGAACTGTCACCATCCACGTGCACATTCCTTGACATTAGCATCCTCTCCAGTCTCTCTCTCTCTCTCTCTCTCTCTCTCTCTCTCTCTCTCTCTCTCTCTCTCTCTCTCTCTCTCTCTCTCTCTCTCTCTCTCTCTCTCTCTCTCTCTCTCTCTCTCTCTCTCTCTCTCTCTCTCTCTCTCTCTCTCTCTCTCTGTGTGTGTGTGTGTGTGTGTGTGTGTGTGTGTAATCATGGGGGTCACATGCCTGCAAAGCTTTTTCCCCTGCAAATAAGACTGTTTGGTTTTTGGTTTTCTTCGGGAATAGATTGTTATTCTAATCGTAATTCTATAGTTTAAGCAGAATAAAAGTCTTGAAAAAAAATATTGCTTTACAAAATACGAATGACATTCAGTGATCAAAGTTGTGGGTTGCGTCAGGGCGCGGGAAGAGGATGTGTGCGCGCGCGCGCGAGGGGTTCTGCTGCCGGAATGTCCGCTCGCTTCTCATAAGGACGTTTTTGACTATTGTTGTTGTGTTCAAGGAAGCAGCAAAGATTCAAAGTCCAGCTGTCACACACACACACACACACACACACACACACACACACACACACACACACACACACACACACACACGCCTAAAGGCTCCACCATGAAGAGTGAAAGGGCAGCGCGCGCTGAACTCTTGAGCGTCTGAGGGAACTTGCTGAAATAGCGTGTGAGTGCGTTTGTTATGGAACATCTGTTCTAATTATCTCTCTCTATTTATGCTGTTATGTGCGTGAGTAAGAAACATAGTTATGTTTAATTTCTTAATATATGTTTATAAATGACACTTTGATCCCATGATGGAGCACTAAGCATCCCATGATGGATTTTTCAAAACAACTTATAAACAGAGGGATGCCTGGTGTGTGTTCCTCGTCGCTCGCCTCTGATTGGCTCTCCTGGGTTTCTAGTCTCTCTGCGTGGCAACAGCCTCCCCAGCATCCGGAGGGGTAACCATGGCAACAGCCACCCCGTCCGCCCGGCAACCCCCGTTAGTGATGCTGCGCCTCTGAGGGGTAACCATGGCAACGGCGCTCTGACCCTGACTTGTGCTTCAGCTGCAGAAACTAACAGGCTTGACCTGGATTCTGCTCTGCTACAGTAAGACACGATCAGCTGACCTGCTTCACATCGTCTGGCTTCAGTCTAACAGCACTGAGGAACATCTTCTGCTCGCGACTCACACTGTACATGTGATACTGAGCTGTTATATAAGTGCTTTACATTTATACGCATAATGCGCAGCACAGCGTCAATCTTTCGGATTTCTTGTAGACGAACATGAATGCTTCTCTTGTGGATGTTGGTGAGCGAGGAGCTGCAGTGTTTTGTAAAGACAAGTTTAGCTGGAGGAGGATGTGTTTCCTTCAGACACACACTGTGAGAATATTTAACCACACCAGCAAAACACAACACTGCATTTTTAATATTGTTTTGATGCTTTTCAAAGTTCAGAATTACTGTTACTAGAACAAGTCCAGCCTTAGAATCTGATAAAATAATAAATTGGATAACACATTATAATAAGTATAGTGTAATAAAGTACGGTAACGCTTCCTTTTACAGTCCTGTTACCCATGTACTTACTATGTAGTTATTATAGTAATTACAATTACTGGGTAATAACTAGGTACTAACCCTGAACCTACCCCTGACCCATGTACTTACCTTATGTTAGCCAGTACTTTCTAGGTAAGTACAATAAGTACATGTAAGTACTGTACAGTACTTACAAATAATTCTTAGTTTATTAACTGTAATACATTAATACACTATATACAAATAGCACGTTCTTAATTCATTGTCACTGTAATTAACACATTATTAGTGTTTAATTCGCTTAAATAATAGTAGTTAGATAATGTTTTAACAACTTAATAACAGTAAATATTTCTCACTTTAAATTAGGTCATGGGAAACAGGAAAATGACATTAATTAAGTGCTTTAAACCAACCTTTATTAGACATTAATTGCATTCATATTCAGTGTTTCTTAAAATGTTTACAAATACATTAAACACACACACACACACACACAGTAGCCGACTATTAAATAGGTGTCATCATTGTACAGTCTACATAGATTTTGTACTTAAGTTTTTTAGTTCCATGTTGTACAGTGTGATTTGCAATAATCTTATAGGATTGCTGAATCAATATAATTATTAAAGTCCCCAGTAGTCAATAATTTTATCCCTTAAAACTCATATTTGATCACCAGAATTACATATTTGAAATGTTTTGTCCTTAAAAAATGTCTTCATGCCTTAAAATATCTTGAATGTAACTCGACACCCTTGCCTCATTTAGTATGCACGGTTCTATGAATATGCAAATAAGCCCCGCCTCCACTCACTCTCTCGGCTCAGAGATCCACTGGTTGACGATCACACGTTGATCTGATTGGTTACAAGGTAGTTTGTGACGTCAGAAACACCAGCGATTTCAAACCGTGTTTTTGAGACTGTCTTTGGTTCACTGCAGTTTTAAGCAGAAAATACTCAGCAATGCTGTCGACTTATGAATTTACACATGGTTTGTCCTAAAGCATATTAAAAACACCGCATAGACATATAAACAACATTAAAAACTGGATTTTCACCACAGGGGGACTTTAAGTCAGTTATAAAAACGAATTATAGATGATTTTACGGCCATCACTATTCCTTCTGATATAAACAGGTGTTGTTGTTGTTGTTGTTTTTTCACTTTCATGCGGTTTAGGTGTGACAACTGTAAGAATCAGACAGAGATAGAAGCTCTCGGCGCTGCCCACGGTTCATCTGCAGTTTTCCCGAGGTGTGAGCTCTCCGTCGAGCCAGACTGTGTGGGACGAGACGCGTCTAATGCTGGACCCGCAGCTCGCTCTCGAAGCCTCTCGAGTCAGGTGTTTGATGGGCTTCGAGACGCATTAATCCTGTCTGATAGACTGACGTTTCTCTCGGCTGTCGTGAAACAAGGAGCAGTTTGTGGCTTGAGTTGCAGGAGTTGAATCAAAGCTGACTTGATTTCCTTGGTGAATACAGGATTGTATTGTAAAGTGCTACTATTAATCTTTTTCTGATATTCCCTTTCATGTGGTGTGTAATAGAGCTGTTTGTGATTGTAAAAGATCTGCAAAGTTTCAAAGTGCAGATAAATGGAGTTTTTGTCTCCCGAAAGAAAGAAGTGATTCTGAACTGAAACGAGTCGTCAGTATTTCCAGTCTCACTTCCTGCTGAATCTGCGTATGTTTGTAACAGATTTGCATAATGCCAGTCTATGTTCTTCATCGGCTGCCGTGAACAACGTCTACTTTGACCCTCAAACACTGTAGTTGTATCTGAGACTGGAAGAGTTTGGCTCGTGTTGTTCATGTGGAGAAGACGCTGTTTTCTGCTGACAAAGCAAATTGACTTTGATGAGATTGAAACGGTAAAACCGACACTATCGTTACTGTTCGTATCACTGAGAATCAAGAGCTGAGGAAGATCCAGAGCTGAAACTCAGATATGATAATGAGCGTTTAGTGTCCAACACGATCGACCAATCACAACAGACTGGGCCATCTGACCAATCAGAGCAGAGCAGCTTTTAGAGAGGCGAGGTTTAGAGAGACTGAATCCTTGATAAACCGTTTCAGACACTGAGAGAAAAGAGCTGATGCTGCAATGGATATTATGAGGAAATTAAAGTGTTTTTTGAGCTTGTATGCGTGTAAACCTGTTGTAGGAGACTCTGAAACAACATTAGGAACCTTTAAAATAGCATAAGGGGCACTTTAAACAGTGGGTTGTTTGTGTGGTGTATTTCTGTGCAGAGAGGGAGACAGATATAATGCAGTGCTCTGTGTCTCCTGCAGTTTGTCTTAGAATATAATTCAACTGTGTACAAAGTAAAAACACTTCATCTTCATTTTAGTAAGACAGTGTAGAGCCAACATCGGCTCCTATTCATATGATCTTATCCAGAGTGACAGATTAAGCCATCCATTTTTTTGTTTGTTTTTTTGGTCAGTTTGTCATGTGCTTCTTTATCTTTTGAATTAAACTAATGTTTTGCGTCAGGAGAGATGACCCATATGCTGTTCCACCTTGGTAAACAAATCGTGTTGGCACAGCAAATGGTTGGACGGACACCTTTCTCTCCCCATGGAGTATCACTGGCTCTTACAGGCCTCTTTTACAGCTGTTAAACATCTGTCTCAGGTGGTGTTAGTGCTCGACACTAAATACTGGTGTAAACGGGGTCCACAATGTTTTGAGATGCAGTCAGGAGCTATGTTTGTTTACGTGCACCCAAATAATTTGTTATAATAGGATTAATGGCTCAGTTGGATTAAAAAGCTGTCATGTAAAAACCTGAAATGTTTGCTAAAGACTTATTTTGATAAATGTGTCAGTTTTCTATTTAGATAAAAAGGAAAAAAGAGACAATTATATAGGCCTACTTGCCGTAGCTCTGATGACATTATCACAGCTTTCTTCAGTTTTGAACGCAATGACTGGCCAAGTTTGGTTTGGAAATGATTTAATTTGAATCGGATTGCAATATATTTATATTAACAGAACTTTTAGAACCTGAAATAGGACTGGATTCATTCTGACTGAAACAGAACGATTTAAACCAGATGGCCGCTGGAGTTTTAATGCGTTTTAAATGCTTTATTTAATGCTGAAGCAGTGTTCTTGTTGATTACTACAGCTGCCTTAAAGTGCATTACTGCAAATATGATTATTGGTTGTTATTATAAACTGAAGGATTAGTTTCTGATGCAAACTTCATTTCTGCTTGTCTGTTTTTGTGCCGTAGATGTGATGGATCAGCACAGAACACTTCATTCTGGTTGTCTGGTGTCCGGGGTCCGAACTCCCCCCATCCGCCGCAACAGTAAACTGGCCAGCCTGGGACGAATCTTCAAGCCCTGGAAGTGGAGGAAAAAGAAAAATGAAAAACTGAGGCAGGGCTCTACAGGTGAGTTAAGAAACTACTATCTAAATGTTGAATAACTTATAAACATCACATTGATCATTATTTCCCCATCAAATAATCGTCCTTGCTGTCATGCTATTTCATTATACTAATATAATGGCAATAATAAAAATCAATATTTCTAGTTCTGGATTCTGACTGGGTAATGTGCTGAATTTAAGAAAAATCACTGAAGTAACAGTGTGATTCATCTATATATCAAAAGGAGCAACTGTGACTTCTAATCACTACAGCCGAATCAAAGCTCGACGACACAATTGCTTGTGTGATACTTATTTTATACAGTAGCTCAATAAACAAGAAGTTAATTTTCAATAACATAAAATTTAGACACAATATTGCTTTAGGTCACTTTGTCTATATTTGTAGGTCAATGCAAATAATTTTCCTAATTTCTGAGCAGAATTGTAGTGGTGTTTTGTTTCTGAATGTATCAGGATTGATTGAGTGAATGATTCAATGACTCATGAGGACATCTACTGGTGGAACGATGTAAATTACAGAAATACTCACTGAAAAATACTCACTTTGTAGTGCGCAAGCTAACCAACAGACAAGCGGAGGGATATAAACAGTGCAAAGTTGTTGAAAAGATGTTTGCTTATTTAGTCAAAATTATTTTCTTTATTTAATCGATATTATGCCACAGATTTGGTCAATTGACATAAACTTACTGATCCCAATTCATTAATTTAATTAAAAGACTTTTTAATGAAATTCTGTGTAATATTTTATTGCGTTTTATAAAGCTATAAGGCCCTCATTCTCAACCTTTCTGACTCTAAGGCCACCTTGACAAAGACAGCATTTCAACGCTGCTCATCTTCAAACTTGTTTTATAAGTAGAAACTAGGAATGGCAATTTGTATTAGTTTAATTAAATATTTACATTGAAAGGTTATAAAATATAAATATTATAATTATAATATTTATATTTTATAAATATGAAATATATAAAATTATAATTATATAAAAAATAGTTTATATATATATTTATATATTATTAAATTATGTTTTTATTATTATTATAAAAATATAATAAATAAACATTAATAATACAATATTTATTATTAAAAATAATTTTAATATTTTCTTTTTGTATATTTAAAATTTGGTATTATTTGAAAAAAGATTATGTTTATATTTATATAAAAATATTATTAAATATTATGTAAATATTAACATATATTTGTTATTAAAACAAATATATGTTTATATATTATTAAATTATTTTATTAAAAAAATTATAAGAAATTAATAATAAAATTATTGTTTGTATTATTGTATTTTTAAATGTATTTTTTAATATTAAAAAAATATTAAGTTTATATTTATATATAAATATATGTATAATTATAATAATAATAATTAGTAATAAAATAAAATAATTCTTAATATTTAACTTATAATTATTAAAATGATTAAATTCCATAATTACAGAAGTTTCGACAACTTTTCGAATGATTTGTAATTAAATGGGTTTTTAAAACTATATATATTTTTTAGCAGTTTCTACCTGAAGAAAAAATATTTTAGAGCTTATGCTTATGCATCAGACTTTAGTTATGACTTTTATTACGAATAAAGCTTGACCATATCTTTAATTGCTTACTGTTGGTGGAATGAAAGAGTTCTAATGAGAAATTGAATGAACTTTTTAATGGTGTTAAAAAATTAACATAAATTTTAATTTATTACATACAATATCACATTCATTTTGAAAGCTCTTATTTTTATAAATGATTATTAGTATCTCTCCAAAGGCATTAGATATTGATTTACCAACGGCAGGGTTGTAGTGTTTGTGTTCAGTGAGATTTATATGTAACTTTATCTGATGGCATCTGCAGTGCTGGAGAGGAAAGTGCCCAGCAGGCAAAATCGTGAGGATCTCGTCAGAAAGGGCCTGGCAGAGGCTGGCATGGGTGAGAAACACACACATCACTCTCTTCACTGCACCAATACTGCCAAACTCACTGCACCAACACTGTCAAACTCATTGCACCAACACTGTCAAACTCACTGCACCAACACTGTCAAACTCACCGCACCAACACTGCCAAACTCACTGCACCAACACTGTCAAACTCACTGCACCAACACTGCCAAACTCACTGCACCAACACTGTCAAACTCATTGCACCAACACTGTCAAACTCACTGCACCAACACTGCCAAACTCACTGCACCAACACTGCCAAACTCACTGCACCAACACTGCCAAACTCACTGCACCAACACTGTCAAACTCACTGCACCAACACTGCCAAACTCACTGCACCAACACTGTCAAACTCACTGCACCAACACTGTCAAACTCACTGCACCAACACTGCCAAACTCACTGCACCAACACTGTCAAACTCACTGCACCAACACTGCCAAACTCACTGCACCAACACTGCCAAACTCACTGCACCAACACTGTCAAACTCACTGCACCAACACTGTCAAACTCACTGCACCAACACTGCCAAACTCACTGTACCAACACTGCCAAACTCACTGCACCAACACTGCCAAACTCACTGCACCAACACTGCCAAACTCACTGCACCAGCACTGCCAAACTCACTGCACCAACACTGCCAAACTCACTGCACCAACACTGCCAAACTCACTGCACCAACACTGCCAAACTCACTGCACCAACACTGCCAAACTCACTGCACCAACACTGCCAAACTCACTGCACCAACACTGCCAAACTCACTGCACCAACACTGCCAAACTCACTGCACCAACACTGTCAAACTCACTGCACCAACACTGCCAAACTCACTGCACCAACACTGTCAAACTCACTGCACCAACACTGCCAAACTCACTGCACCAACACTGCCAAACTCACTGCACCAACACTGCCAAACTCACTGCACCAACACTGCCAAACTCACTGCACCAACACTGCCAAACTCACTGCACCAACACTGCCAAACTCACTGCACCAACACTGTCAAACTCACTGCCCCAACACTGTCAAACTCACTGCACCAACACTGCCAAACTCACTGCACCAACACTGTCAAACTCACTGCACCAACACTGCCAAACTCACTGCACCAACACTGCCAAACTCACTGCACCAACACTGCCAAACTCACTGCACCAACACTGTCAAACTCACTGCACCAACACTGCCAAACTCACTGCACCAACACTGCCAAACTCACTGCACCAACACTGTCAAACTCACTGCACCAACACTGCCAAACTCACTGCACCAACACTGCCAAACTCACTGCACCAACACTGTCAAACTCACTGCACCAACACTGCCAAACTCACTGCACCAACACTGCCAAACGCTCCCTGCAGAGCACATGCAGATCATCACCTGCAACTCTTCCACCAGGAGTGTTCTGAGGCTTTAATGAGATAGTGATTACAGCCGTTAAAGGGTTCCCCCAAAAATTAAACTTAGCTCATGATTTACTGTAATGACATTGAGTTTGGAGTTTTATTAAAAAATGTCCTGGCTCTTCCAAGCTTTATAATGGCAGTGAATGACCGTTTCTGTTTTGAAGTCCATAAAAGTGCATCTATCCATCATAAAAGTGCATCTGTCCATCATAAAAGTGCATCTATTCATCATAAAATTGCATCTATCCTTGATAAAAGTGCATCTATCCATGATAAAAGTGCATCTATCCATCATACAAGTCCATCTATCCATCATAAAAGTGCATCTATCCATGATAAAAGTACATCTATCCATCATAAAAGTGCATCTATCCATCATAAAAGTGCATCTATCCATGATAAAAGTACATCTATCCATCATAAAAGTGCATCTATCCATCATAAAAGTGCATCTATCCATCATAAAAGTACATCTATCCATCATAAAAGTACATATATCCATCATAAAAGTGCATCTATCCATCATAAAAGTGCTCCACACAGGGTTAATAAAGGCCTTCTGAAGTGATGTGATGCATTTGTGTAAGAAAAAATATGCAAGGAGAGGAGGGGCCATGACAATATTTAAAACTTTATAAAGTAAAATAACTAGCTTCCAGTCAAACGAACATACGGATTCTTCTTAAGTCTAAGCGCAACTTATGTGAGTAATGCAACGCACTGCTGATATTTACGCTACGCCATGACGCACTATGCTACTTTTGATGTCATGAGTTGCGTAAGTTGTGCTTTAGGCGTAAGTAGACTTATGTAGACTACTACATAGTGCGCACTTAAGTAGAGTTTGGCCAGAAGCTTGAATTTTACTTAAAATTTTTATAAATATGGATTTCTTTCTTACACGAATGCATCGCTTCACTTCAGAAGGCCTTTATTACTGTAACCCATCCCCCGGAGCAATTTCATGATGGATAGATTCACTTTTATGATGAACAGATGCACTTTTATGATGGATAGATGCACTTTTATGATGGATAGATGCACTTTTATGATGGGTAGATGCACTTTTATGATGGATAGATGCACTTTTATGATGGATAGATGCACTTTTATGAAGGATGGATGGATGGGTTCACTTTTATGATGGATAGATGCACTTTTATGATGGGTAGATGCACTTTTATGATGGATAGATGTGCTTTTATCATGGATAGATGCACTTTTATCATGGATAGATGCACTTTTATCATGGATAATAATAATAATAATAATAATTCATTACATTTATATAGCGCTTTTCTAGGCACTCAAAGCGCTTCACATAGAAGGGGGAATCTCCTCAACCACCACCAATGTGCAGCATCCACTTGGATGATGCGACGGCAGCCATATTGCGCCAGAACGCCCACCACACACCAGCTTACTGGTGGAGAGGAGACAGAGTGATAAAGCCAATTAGTATATAGGGATGATTAGGTGGCCACGATGGACAGAGGCCACTGGGCAAATTTGGCCAGGATGCCGGGGTTACACCCCTACTCTTTCGAAAGACATCCTGGGATTTTTAATGACCACAGAGAGTCAGGGCCTCGGTTTAACGTCTCATCCGAAGGACGGTGCTCTTTGACAGTATAGTGTCCCCGTCACTATACTGGGGCGTTAGGACCCACACAGACCACAGGGAGAGCACCCCCTGCTGGCCTCACTAACACCTCTTCCAGCAGCAACCTGGTTTTCCCAGAAGGTCTCCCATCCAGGTACTAACCAGGCTCAGCCCCGCTTAGCTTCAGTGGGCAACCAGTCTTGGGTTACAGGGTGATATGGCTGCTGGCAAATAGATGGATAGATGGATGGATGCACTTTTATGATGGATAGATGCACTTTTATGATGGGTAGATGCACTTTTATGATGGGTAGATGCACTTTTATCATGGATAGATGCACTTTTATCATGGATAGATGCACTTTTATCATGGATGGATGGATGGATGCACTTTTATCATGGATAGATGCACTTTTTTTTGGACTTTGAAACCAGAAACAGCCATTCACTGCCATTATAAAGCTTGGAAGAGCCAGGAAATTTTTTAATATAACTTTGATTGTATTCGTCTGAAAGAAGAGTGTCATATACACCTAAGATGACTTGAGGGCGAGTAAATCATGGACTAATTTTAATTTTTGGGTGAACTATCCTTTTAAGACTGGCCGGTTTTTCCCATGCTTACAGAGTCTGGCCTGGCCTGTGGTGGGAACGCAGACGATCCGGGAAGCCCATCGCTCGAGGACTCAGACGCCGAGGACCGAGAGGACGAGCCCATGGCGCCGCTGGCCAGCAACTCCGAGGATCTGGGATCTGATGAGGACAATCTGTCTACAGGTCGGCACTCGTGAATGTTTGGTCTTTTGCTAAACTGGGGTGTGTTTCCCGTACAACGACGTAACTCGCTGCTTAACTACTATAGTACGATGCATCATTGTAGAAATCAACTAGCTAGTCACGACTGTTTCCCGAAACCATATTGTCGCAAATTGGTCGTTAAACCACTGGTTAATGATGTCACGCAGGAGTAATAACTAAAAAAAAACTTATAATGAATCTGTTTGAGATTGAATTAATGCTAGATGTTTTGCTATAAATTACGGACATGGCATCTGAGGAATTTTTCTCAGTATATTTTTTGTTTATTTCCAGATTGAATCATAGGCTCATTCTTATAAAAAAATGTCTTATTTCTTATTTTTTCTTATTTGAAAAATGATACAATGGAATGTTCTCTTAACATTTGTAGGCCTATTCAAGAAATAAAAAATATTTAAAAACAAATAAAACATTTGAAAAACTGGACGTTTTGAACTGGAAGGGAATATTTAGAAATAACGTTTTCATAACTTAATGAGAATGTTAGCAAAACAATATTATATTTTTGTTAGATGACTTCATGGTTTAAAATATACCCAGAAATATTTCTGCCATTTGGTAATTATCTATTATGCATGGTTTTAGGCTACTGTAATAGGTAAGATAGTCTTCCTTAAATATTCCTTCCCTAAATATCAATAGTTAATAAATTATTTGTAATGTTTTTACAATAATGTTATTGTATTTCAATGCTGAACTTGAACTTCAGACTCCACAAATATTTTTCTAATTTTGTGAATAAAACAAAGATTATTAGAGTACGTTTTACAAGAAAATACTGTTTCAGTCTTTTCACTTTAAAATGTCACGTTTAATTTGATTAGTTTCTTTGTAATTATTTGTGAAATTTACTACCAATTTCTGAGTGAAAATTATTAAATCACTCATCAATTAGTAAATTCCACACCATTTTTTTGTGCATTTACAGTGCACGTCCTGTTCAAACAGCCTCTTCAGAAAAGTGTGTTGTTGGTAAGGAGTAAATCCCCCACAATCCACTGCAAACTCACATTCAGGTTTGACCCCAATCTGATATGAAATACCCATCCAATCAATTCCTAATCAATAAAATCAAGTCCTGTCCAATTTTATAATAGTCTGTTTCAGAAATATGCGTCATTAGCGAAGTAAAATGGGTTGGGGATGCCGTTTCATGTTGACTTTAACAATTCTAAAAAACATTTGATTTGATAAACATGCATGATATGTGCATGTTCACTGTATCTTTTTGTGAATATGATTTTGTAAGTGATGACACAATCAAAAGGTGGGAAATGGACACACATCTGTTGTCTTGAAAGAATGAGCATCACTGATTTACCAATAGGTGGCGTCAGAGATCACAGAACACACATTTCTGATCTCTTTTCAGCACGAGACACCACAGAGATGACGGAAACAGAAGGGGAACTTGGGCAAAGTGAGGATGAGGACAAGCCGTGTGTAGAGGCCTCGAGTAGAGGGGCCGGTGTCGGGGCCCTCGAGGGCCATGAGGAGAGAAAGGAGGATAAACCGCTCAGAGAAGTTCGCACTCCTCCAGCCAAACCAGTGAAGCTGCTTAATAGACTGAGCAGTCTGGACAGTCAGTATCAATTCATCACATGCATGTATACCTGTTTTCTAGATTTGACCAAAGGAGTGTAACGATGAAACATAATTACAAAAGTATTTTTTTTCGGCCCCACTTTATATTAAGTGGCTTTATGTATTATGTACTTACACCGAAAAATAAGTCCAATGTACTTATTGTGTTCAGGTTGTATTGTAAAACACAGTAATACTTTATTTTACAGTGTCTTTGTTACAAATGTTACATGTACTTATCGTAGTAATAACAGTAAATTATGCATAATTACATGCAATTGAACCTCAACCAAAACCTAACCCTAAAGTAAGTACATGTAGTTCATTATAATTACTCAGTATTCAAATATATAAATACACTGTAACAATGACACCTTGAAATAAAGTGTAACCTAAAACACTTGTGCTGCTATTGAGGTGTAATGCGGGTAAGGTTGGGGACAGCTGAGGTTTAAGGGTGGGTTACGGTGTAAGGGAAGGGTCAACAGTGTAATTACAAATGTAATTACATAAATTAATTACAGCTGTAATTACATGCAGGTATTTTCAAAATATAAGTACAATGTAAAAACATGCATGTACGCAATAAGGCCATTGTTTTAAATTATTAATTTCAATGTAAGTACGTACTTAAAGCCACTTAATATAAAGCGGGACCCTTTCTTGTCCTGTAGACACCCACTCTCTTCAGGGCCGGCCGGCTCCAGCCACTCTGCCCAGGAACTTCACCCTCCCCAAAGATGCCCTGCGGGGCAGGATCTCCACCCCCACCGGCTCGCCTCACTCGGGGGTCCTGCACCCTCATCTGCCCCCGAGCTGCATCATCGAGGAACTGCACCGGGCACTGGCCTCCAAACACCGGCAGGACAGGTGAGGACAGCTCGTCACTAGTAGTTCTGACAAATTCTGTCATCATTTTACTAAAAGAACCATATAAAATAGTTGATATGAAATGTGTGCTATGTAGTCAAAAGTTTGGAATAATTAAGAATTATAGGGCCCTATCATAAACCCGTTGCAATGCAGTGCCAGGCGCAACGCAAGCTAGTTTCAGCCCGACGCAGTTTTCATTTTCACGTCCTGCGCCACGTTGTTTAAATAGCAAAAGCATTTGCGCCCATCTGTGCACCCATGGGCAGCTGGTCTGAGAACCAGGTGTGTGTTCAGGAGCATTGTTGGAGCGTTTTGAGGAACTGAAATATACTGCGCCATTGACCAACTGAAACCTGGACTAAAGTCAATGGCGCAGTATTTTTTTGTTATTTAAAGAGTGTGTTAGTAATATGAGCCTATAGGCGGGTCCACAGCGCGCATACAGTTTGTCCTGTAGATGTTCTGCTCGCTTTAACCTCGAGCTCGAACAGATCCGTTTGCTCTCTGGAGAAGCGTTCAGTTTTTCTGCTTGCAAATGCCTCCATTTTAAATAGCGAATCCGCCATGGCGCGAGCGCAACTGGCTTTTAAAGGGAATGGGAGGAGAGAGTCTGATTGGTTTATTGCACGTTACGCCCAAAACACACCCATTACTCATTAAGAGAATAGAGACAAAACACACCCATTACTCATTAAGAGAATAGAGACAACACACACCCATTACTCATTAAGAGAATAAGGACAAAACACACCCATCACTCATTAAGAGAATAGAGACGACACCTTTAGACAATGCACCGGGAGCGCCGACCATTTTTCCCGTCGTTAAACTAGCAAAAGTGGATTCAGACACGCCGTAAATGCTCTTGCGCCGATCGCTTTAGACCATGCGCTTAGATCCTAAAAAAGGCCCTTAGTGTTTTTAAAAAAGTCTCTTGCTCACCAAGGCTGCATGTGTTTGACCAAAAATACAGCAAAAACAGTAATATTGTGAAATATGACAACTGTCTTCAGTGTCACATGACCCTTTTTTGGTGAAAACCATGATACACCCCCCCCCCCCACACACACATAATTTATTCAGAACAAATTTTTTTTTTGTAACAATGCTACAATGTGTTTACTGTCACTTTTGATCAAATTATGTTACTGCTACATTAGTAGATTTGAAAACAGTGTTTTCGTTTTAAAACGCTCTCCGTCCACATTAGCGGTTTCCAAAAGTTTCTCATCCAGACTAAAATTCTGAATGGTATTGTTTGTGTTGTTATGCATTGAAAATTTTCAACCAGATCTTTTAAATGTCAGTTTCCACAGTAAGGAGATCCGTTGTTCCCCCAAACGGCGCTCGGATGCACGAGGGTCCCGCACCGCCAGCGCTGAGAATGAGCAGAGCGGAGAAGTGGAGAACAAGAAAGAGGCAGAAGAGAACAAGGAGAACATGCGTGTGGATGAATACTACAGCGACCAGGACAGCTGGAACGACTCTGTCATCTCTGGTGTGTTTCTTTGACCTCGGTTGACATCACATGTTGATCGTGGACATCAGCGTTAATAAATAATGATTATTTTAGAATTTTAGACCAAAAAAATATTTTTAATAGTTTTAGTTTTTGTTAGTTTTGATTTGTCATGTTTTTACCATAGTCTTTAAAAAAAGATGGACGACGCATCTCCGCTTCCTTCTACTGTAGAAAAATAAAGACAAAATATCCCAGTAAAGGTCCATCCGTGTTAGATATAGATCCGGGTCACTAAAGAGCCAAATATGTAATAGTGATTTGTGAAACATTCATGCATTTAAAGGTACAATATGTAAGTTTTCACCGACAGAGGTTGCTTTTTTTCTTAAAACAATAACAAAGGCGAAGCTTGATGACGCTATGAAGGAGAGTGGAACTATGAGAGATGTCTTTTTCCTCATCCAGAGATGTATGGTATAATTCATATATTTCACGAATCATGTTCACGGATGAGGTAATAAATTAGTTTTTGTATTACATGTACGTTTGATCAGACTATTTTGTCATCATAATGAATTAGCTGCAAGGAACGGGAAATGTAATACTGTATTAGCCTGTTACTGATATGTGACTATTTGTCAAATGATTTGGTGAGTTAATGCTGCGCAGTTTTATACGTTTAAAACAATCGTACTACAAGTACATTTAAACGAAACCACAGTATTTGCAAATAATGGCTAAAAACTTTTGTGCAACACATACTGTATTTAATTTCACTGCCGTAGACTTGGTCACCAGACTAGATAAAAAGCGTTATTGAAGTACAAACAAAGTTTAATATAACTGTATGTATGCAATAAATACTTTATATTTGCTTACCTGTCTATTAAAACATATGCGAGAGCAGAGTCTCTGTCAAGTCCAAGTTTGTCGCTTATCTCTCCATCCTGAAAACGGCACGTCGTTATTGATCCTTGTTTTATTTCTCTGTTTTTCCCAAAGTCTGCTTGCCTCAGTTGATCTACGTTTACATTTTTTGGGGATTTTTTGTACTCGCCAATCAATAATCATGGACCATGATGACTGAACGACACAACAGCAGCGTGCGAGATATTGTATCATAGATAACTATGCATAGCTTCCTCATTGGCTATAGCGGCTCATTGAAACGGCCACTAATGAGGTATCTATGTACAGGATATATCTCTATGGTTTCTACAAGCGGAAGAGCTTTTTGGATATTACGTCATTGATAGGCATGAAAAAATGACAAGGGAAAAGCCAATATTTAAAACTGGAATTTCTCTGGATTTAAAAATCCTTGGGAACTTTTGGGATAATGTAAGTACACAACTGCATGAAATATATCACAATGTGCAAGGGGTTTAATATTTTATTACAAAAATCTTACATATTGTACCTTTAAAGGTACAATATGTACGAATTTTGTATCAAAATATCAACAAAAAAAAAACACTTACACAGTGTTATATATTTCTTTCTTTTGTGTACTCTCATTACCTAAATGTTTCCAAGAATTTGTAAATTCAGAGAAATTCCAGTTTTCTCTGAAAAAAACGGGCACAATTTTAAATAATGGCCCGTCCCTGTTCACTTGTCGCCTGTCAATGACGTAATATCCGCGCTATCCCTGGTGTCCGCTCGTACTGCCATAGTAACCATGGCTACAGGTCGGCACGCTCACTCTGTTGTTGTTTTGTTCAAATATTATGGAACATGGCAAGCAGACTTTGGGACAATAGGAGAAATAAAATGAGGATCAATATCAGTGTGGCGTTTTCGAGATGCCGAGAGCTTCACGTTCGCAACTAACTAACAGAGCTCTTACATGTGCTTTATTAGACAGGTGAGCAAATGTACATAAAACTAATCAATGTTATATAGCTCAACGTGATGACATTTTAGAATATGATCAGTATGTTATTCTAATGTTGATCTAGCTTACTGCTAGCCTCATACAGCCAACAAACTAACACATAGAATAACATTAT